>NC_064877.1:8037500-8062500 GCF_943734665.1 Anopheles aquasalis
CATGTGTGTCACTCACTGTCATGAGTGGGCGGATGTCGATTGATGCTTACCAAGAGTATTGTCCTCGGCCATGCTAATCAGGTCGTCACTGTGTAGGATTGTTTTCAGTTGACCAGTACAATCGATGTGAGAAAATGAGACAGGCACAATAAAAAACAGAGAGAAAGAAAAGGAAAACTAATTAGAATCCTGATAACATTTGTTTTCTCGCCACTTTCACTTTCCCCTTTTGAAGGAAAGAATTCATCCCTTCCAAGACTCATGATAAGGTGGAAAGGGGAATGAGGAGCAGCGTACTAGCCACACCAGAGGCACACACAGAGAGAGACGATAAAGTAACAAAGACAGAGTGAAACACCTTTCTCCTTTTCCCTGCATCCTGGCCCCGTGCACAATGGATGGATCCTTGCTCGATTCCTTGCGATTCTGCTTGCTCACTACTTTCGTACACAAATGGCGAAAGCCAGAAGTACACTTGGAACTACGCTTTCACACCAAGGCAGAGCCAGAAGAAGCCGCGCAATTGCGTCGAGCGTACGGGCACACCACCAACCATCACACAAACACACACTACAGGGAGGACATCCTCTCTCTCCCTCTCTCTCTCTCTCGGTACACTGGTCCACTGGCACTGGGAGCCCCAAAAAGCCTCTGCTTCGACACGGATTCACCAACCACTCGATGGAGGCGGCAGTCTTTTTCCCTACTGCACCACCGACACTAGCTAACAGCGGGCGTCTTCCCTTCCCAAAACTTGCACTCGCACAATGGACAACACAGAATGGTGCAGAACACAACAGCAGAGAAATTTGAAGAAGGGATTTTCGTGGAAAAGCGGATAAGCTATCAGAAGGAACTGCCAAGCTGCCAAGCTGCCAAGCTACATAGCCTGCTGCTCGCGACAATCGAACCTGGTTTGGTGGTTGCTGGTTTGACGTACGGCAGTTTGCGAGAACAGCCAGACAGGAGAGCGCTTGAGAGCGCGAGAGAGCGGGCGAGCGAGTGAAAGTCTAGCGCAACCACAGAGCAAGGAGCAGAGGAAAGCCATCGAGCGTGAGAAAATGAGTGCGGAAATTCTTACGCCGAAGGATGAGTTTTCTTCTCTCTACGACTGAAGAGGGAACACAGAGGAAGGAAAACACGCGTACGGTGAGAGGGAAATTGAGCCAAAAAATAGAGACTGAGAGACGCGTGTGAAGAAAACAAAGAAAGCGCTGCTCGTAGTAGTAGAATCCTCCCTCATCGTAGTAGACGTTGAAACGAGAAAAAAGGGGATAAACGAGGCGCCTCCATCGTTAGCTTTATCGCTCTCTTCTTCCCGCACTGCACTGTGGGAGAGGGGGGGGGGGGGAGGTTCGCTTTTGGGCTGCTGGAAATCCACCCACATTGCGTCTCATCATTAAAAAAAAACCAACCACCCCTACCCTGCCCTGCCCTGCCAATGCACCACCGTAATCAATAATTGTACGAGATGATGACACCCGCTTATAGACAGGCGTCCGATTGATTGCACATCTCACATTGCACCTGTGCCCCGGGTGTGTGGGTGTGTGTTTCGAGGCTAGCCACTTGCCACTTGCAGTAATTACCTTATTTCTAAGCAGTCTACATCGTAGTCGAGCTTATTCATGATGGGAGCCGTTTTGAAGATGGAAGCTTTCGCTGAAGGTGTGTGAGCTCCGGTGAGGAACCCAGCAGCAGCAGCAGCAGCAGCAACACGAGGCCTAGGAAATCACTTTGACACACGGAACAGACCGACCAAGCAGACCGATCGGGTGCCGTGTTGTTGATGAGGAACACTGTATTGTCAACGGAGCACCAGGACCACCAGGACCACCGTAGGAGGGTCCTACGAAACACGCTCCCGGATGTGATTGTGGCCACGCACGGTTCCTACCGTGAGTTTTGTGTTTGTGGCCACCCCCGTTACTGCTACTACTACTACTACTACTACTACTAGTGCCTGCCTGGTTGGCTGGCTGGTTGGCTGGCTTTGGGCGCCTGGGCGCCCTGGACACAACACGCCTTGGTTACGCCTGGGTGTGCGCGGGTGCCCACCACACGCCGTCGTCTCTAGTGCAAAGCGAGAGTGTGGCAGAGAGAGGAGTATTCCTCGACGTCCTCGGTGCGCACTGTGTCACAGCCTCTCTCTATCTTTTGCTTGCTTTCTCTCGCTCTTTGCTCTCCGTATGCACTACGAAGGATGCACACGACTCATCAAAACACTGAAAACACTAATGCCACGGACACCACAGACACTCCACAACAACAACAACCTTTTGACCGATTCTAAACACAAACTATGCTCTCACTACCACCCACTCGCACGCACACTTGTTTGCTTCTGTTATCCGTTATCCTAGCACCACCGCAACAGCAGGATACGAATTGACTGACGACGACGACGACGACGTTACGCCGGAGTACTTTGTATACGAAACGGGAATACAGCCGCAGGCTTTACTGACTCACTGCGGGTGGGGAGGCCAGATAATTCGGAAATTTGCGACGGGTTTTTTTTTTATTGCCCTCCGGCGTGCATCAACTCGCAACAATGGAGCCTCCACCGCAAACACTCGCCACACAGACACGCGTACAAAGCAAACGCGCCCGGAAACAAAACAAAAAGTGTCAAACCGTCGCTTTCGCCGACCACTTTTGAATCACCAACTGAGTCAGACCGGGAAGCTGATGAGAAAGTCGGATCGCCAACCGACCAAACATAAGCGACGAGCCACACTGGATGCCGACCGCTACAAGGGGAATCCTCGAGTATCTGCGGCGATGGAATGGCGACACCAGCCCGAGAGTAAGTTGATAAAAGCCCGAATCACACTCGCGACTTCGTTTTTGTAGGCGTTTGGCGTGATGTGGATGTGTGACGGCGCCGCCCGGACTTGTTCCTGAGCCCAGAGAGCCGATGTTTACTGCGCGACGGTGCGTAACTGAATGTGCGGTGCGCGTGCTGCTGATGCGACTGCGACGATCGTGAGCGCAACCCGACAGCGCAACGAGATAGCAACGCGCGCAGGGTGCCGCGAGGGTGCCGAGGATGGCGGTACCGGTCCGGGGACCGCCGGCAATCTGGAATAAACACTTTGCACACTCAGACAACCATAGGATGCCGATGTTGTCGTCGTCGTCGTCGTCGTTGTTGTCGTTGTTGATCGGATCGGCGGGGAAGAGACCTCGCCATGCTGACGACAGCCGAGCAGGCCAGACGGCGGCAGCGGCGGACAGACAGATAGGCAGATCGTCCGGCCGTCGTCGTTGACATCGTCGTCTTTTACAGTGCGTCCTGTATTTAGTAGCGAGGAGTTTTATGTGGTTTAAACTGGCGTAGGATCAGTAACTCCTAGGGCAGGATAAGCTTCAAAATTATATCAGGAATCAGGTCTGGGAGAATGTGGTGCCAGGTTAATTATGAAGATTAAATATGCTAGTGCTCTACAAGCGGTGCAAAAAGCGCAATTCTATTATCGAATATGGATTCGTTTTTATGCTTTTTACATTTCATATTTAGTTCTGATGTCCTGCAAATTAAATCTCAAGAAGACAGTTTATAAATGTGATAAACAGCATTTACTTTCATTCACAGCAGTGGGCTTCGCCAATGGTATCGTTTTATTTTATCACTCCTTCCTTCCATCCTTCCAAGTCTTCCTTGTGTTCATTAATTAATTTTATTAATTTTGATAACCAATAATTTTCAAGCGCACAGTAGCCTGTAGTTAGTCAGTATCTAATAATTGCAAAATAGTCAACAAGTGGGAAATGAACTGAATAGTATTTATTGTGATTTGTTGAACCGAAGATGCTTGGAAGGAAGAGGCCACGCGATCCTTTCGAGCCTTTCCCTTTTGAAAGATCTTTCTTGAGGATTCCTAATAAATTTGATTTTACTTATCCACTTATCTACTAATAGCTGACTACTAGATCAATATTAAAAGCCCAGAAATTATAGATTCAAAGTCGGTTTTAAGCAAATTTGAAAAATGGAACCGCTCTGTCGGATGTCAAGTGCACACGTTTTCCGATACGATGGGCCGTTCCGTTCGCGCAATTCTCGCGACCTACCTTGGGATGGGGGGCAGCCTGGGGGGCCGTACAGCTGGTCGGAAGGTGGTACTCGATCTCGGCACGTGAAACGAACGATTGATGATGATGTGTGTGTCGCTAAACCGCCAGCGTACTCGTGCTCGGTTAATACTTTCACGTTTCAATGTTTGCATCACTCTGTCTCTCTCTCTGTCCCTCTCTCTCTCCCTCTCTCTCTCTGCCTCTCTCTCTCTCTCTCTCTCTTTCTCTCTCTCGATGCAACGGCCTGCATTACGATCGGTGGGATTTAAGAATTAAACCCACCGCACCGCGATTAGAATCACTCCCGGGGCACCCCCCAAAAGCGCCGAAGTCAAACGAGACACGCGGCTTTGAAGTGGATAAAGCGAGATACTGTGGGGAATCCGCACGGGGGGTGGGTTACGGATTTTCTTCTGGTGATTAGCAAACATTCCGCCTCCATTCCATTTTTCAGTTGCGGTTAGTTAGTCGTTAATTGTGTGTAGTTTCCAGTTGAGATTAACGATCCGTTTGTTGGCAGAACGTAGGCGTTGCAGATTAGTCAATCAGTCTGTCTGTCCGCCAGGGAATCGAAAGCGTGAAACGGATCGAAATAAAATGCTCGAGTGCTGCGATTGGTCATCAAGGAATTTAAAAAAAAAATGATCAAACATCGATTTTCAGATTGCAATTTGAAGGTGCCAGAACTCACGTAGAGACGCCACGGAGAGAGAGAGATGTCTCTTCGATTAGCATTATCTATTCCTGGGCGCATGTACACGAGCCCATAAGCTTCAGCGATCATGATTGCAAACTCACTGGACCCAAGCCCAACCGCGACCCTCTGTTTATCGGAACGTGCGATTTGCGGACACAGAACCGGGTACCCGGTGTCGATGCGAGCCTAATACCGAATCGAACGGAAAAAAACAAACACACAAACCGGAGAACCAGGCAGATTGCAGTCGCGAGGAACCCCCCGGGGGTGCACCGTATCGAATCGAGGCAACTTTGTAGACAGGGCTAGCATTGAGGGCGAGTCAAATGCGAGGTGACGAGGCACTGGCACTCCTGCCACCTTACGGACAGTCCACAGAAGATTGCATGGACTGAGTTTAGTGAAGCGCACGACACGGGGCGCACGTTGCCTTGAATCGATCAAATCCGAGTATTGTGCAATCGGCGGCACTAAACGGCAACGGCCACCGCACCGCACCAGATCGTTGGCCACGGAAAGGGGGTTCTGAGCCAGCAGAGCAAAGCAAAGCCACACTTTTGCCACTTTCCTTTTCCTTTTCCTCCAACTTCTCCGTTCTACCTTCTCGCCCGTGTTTACTGTCGGACATTTCGGGCCGCGGTGAGCTTTGTGGCGTATCCTTGAGCTAGAAATTGCCTTTAATCGGGTTCGCCGTCTGCCACCGGTGGTCGGGTGTCACTCCGAACCGTTTAACGACTCGAAATCGTTGTTACACACAGACCACCGAGCTGGCTGGCTGGCCGTGTAGAATCTGAATTCGATTCTGTCGCGCCCCCAAAAGTGGTCTCGGCGCGGCTAATGGATTAATAAGCTTTCGTTCGAGCGTTTGCAAAGTCCTCGGACTCGACTCGACTCCGCAATCTGACGGCGCTAATGAACTCGTCGGCACAATTTGGCAAAACAAAGCGAATGAACTCCGCGTGAAAACATTAGACATCCTGGGCTAGGAGTTGCGTATTGGAACTGGGCAAGAGCCCTTGACGCTGAGGTATTGTGACAGTGCGGCCACTTTCTAATGAAGTAATATTGTGAAACACCGAGTGCCACAGAGGCCAGAACCAGAGGGCTGAGTTGTCAACTTAATGGCAGCGACTGGAGCGATCGTCGTCGGTTTGCCAGAACCGTCCACGCATGCACACTTTATGATGGGTCCCCCCGAGGGGGCGAGCCGCGGCTAGCATCATTATCGGTTCCCGGGTACTTCCTCCCTCACTCACTCTCGTACGCTCTCTTTCTCTCTCTCGCTGTGTGTATCGCTTTTCCGGTCAATTGCATTCTGAGTGTCGCTTCCAGGGAAGAACCGCTCTGTGTGCGGCTATATGACACGCCATCGAGTATCATCATCATCATCATAGCCTTTTGCATGCCCGTTAGTTGCCGTTCGGATGCCCGGGAATGCCCTGTAGGCGCTCGCATAGTCGTCGTGGTCATCGCTGCCGCACGTGTGCCGTATGGTTTTCGAAAAGCAATTATCGCCGTAAATTGTGAATGTCCGGTGTGCGGCCAAACGATCCACCATCATCAACGATCGTCAACGTTCTGGGACGACCAGTGTTCTAGCGTGCTGGTGCTTATTGGAAAAACCGTTTGGAAAGCGTTGGGAGCAGCATTTGAATCGACAACAGGACAGGAAGATATGGCGCATTAAATCACCAAACACCGAAATCTGTCCGATTCACCGATCGGCAGGCACGTTCCAGGCTCTCGTGGATCGCGCTGCTGCTCATAATGCGCGTTGGCGTTGGCCGCGGAACGTGTTTTCGGGCGCCCCCTTTTCGAGGGTGATTGTTTCGCATGCGGCGCTCGCGGCAAAACGGCAAAGGTTGACAACGGAAGCAAAAAGGGGGGAACTTTCTTGCCCCATGCGACGGACGATTGCCTCCTCGATAGGGGAAGCCAAAAATTCACCAATACACAACGCCAGTCGGCCACTATGTGCAATGGCGGCCCACGCACGCACGTGCAAGTCCGAAATTTAACTTCAAAAAAACTTCATTCGAAATGCATGACACATCCGATAAGCCCGGGGCCTGACGATCATGACGATGACGATGATGATGGCCATGATATTTCGTGCGATCGAGCGGTTGTTTATATGGAAGGTGGTCTGGAAGGCCCGCTGGTGGTGGGGGTCAACACAATAATCAAATTGGAATCAGTTTTGAGCGAATGCATGCGCAGCGGCAGCAGCAGCAGCAGCAGCAGCTGTGGCGTCGCGAATGACTTTGCACACAAGCCTGCCTGCTTGCCTGCTTGCCTGCTGGTCCGTCCTTCGCGTCGTAATCGATGACGCCTGCAGGGGTGGCAGTCGCTTCATGTGACAGCGATCATTATCATTGAATGAGGAGGTCCAGAGCAGGCAAGCTTTATCAGAGGGAACCCGCACGGGGGGAAGGCACTGTTATGACCAGCAACAACAGCAACAGTCGCTGAATAGCACTGGCTGTATAGCGAAGAAATGGCCACAACAGTTACGGATAACCGGACGACGACGACGTCGACGACGACGACTCCGCCGAGTGTTCGCCTGATTGCAACAATGAATAGGCGCGAGCTGGCGTTAAGATATGGTCGAGCGATCGATCCATCGATACGATTCTTGAATTCGCGTGATATTTTGCGGTGGTTTTTTTTTCTCATTCTTTGTTTGTCTCGTTTCGTCTCGTTTGGGTTTAGGTAAACGGCCAAATAATGGCGCGAGAAAGTTGCGATAAAGCGCCAGCGACTTCGCTATCAGGGAAGGGAAGGGAAAGGTGGTAATATGACGCGACGGGAGCTCACGCGCACGCCGTGGTGGCTGTGACATACTAGCAGATAAGCAATAAATATTCATTACTGTGGCCATTGTAGGAAATTAATAATAAGCCTTTACGATGCGATCGAGGGTGTCCTGGCATTGGTTTCGTTCGGTTTCTTACGCGGTATTGCATCAGCTTTTGGGTGTTGAGGATCATGTGCTGCCCTCAAAAGGATATGAAGTCCTTTAGGTACATCGGGACACTGCAAGGTACTGTAATTATTTATTTATCATTTCAATTATGGTATGCTTGTCACTAGCTTTGGGACTTGTATAGAAGCAATGGAATTGGGACAAGGACATGACCGCAATGAGTGCAGCACACACGAAATTCTAAGCTTTACCAGTCTAGGTGACACTCAAAGTTTAGTTGATAGTAGTCCCAGGTAGTATCAGTTAGTTAACCTTAACACATCCTCTGCCTTCTGCTGTAAAGCCTCTCCTGACTAGAACACATTCTAACTACTCGTCAATGCCAAAGTGAAACCGATTTGTCGTGCCAATCCAATTAGCACCGCTCTTTGTTTTAAGTCTCGATCGCAAACGGAAACGCTCCAATCCAAATATTATTGAAACGCGACAAAACATCAATAAATAGGTTAACATGTTGGTTCAAATAAATTATGCTGCCGCTAGGTACCATGGACTACACTCGTGCGCGCTCACTGCTCATAAAAAACACTTCATTAGTCAGTCGTCAGTCGTCATCGATCGGTTGCCGATCGTCTGCTCCGAAGTAGTCACCGAGTCTAGCGCGGTTCGGTCGCGATCGCGCAAAAATGGAGAACATCCGAACCGAAAAAAAAAAACCAACCGACGATCGCGAACACGGTCCTGGATGGCACACTAATCACACATACACTCTCACACTCACAGACCTCCCCCGGTGGGGGGTGGTAGTGGAGGCCGCGAATTGTGATTTTTTTTCTTTTTCTTCTTCCTTCGTCTCAATCCACCTTGACGCCGTCCTGCAACATGCTGCGCGCAGAAAAAACGAGTTTACATTCACCGCCAGCGTGAGCACGGCCGGGAATTACCAACCCGTACGATCTGATGCGATCCGATGCGATCGTACGCCGAAATCCGCGTGGCGCGAGGACGATCCCCAAGTTTGCTCGGCTCGTCGACGATGCTCGCGGTGACGGTGACGGTGATCATCATTCAGAAGAAGGAGGAGGGAAAAGAATCGAAGGGGGTAAGGGGGGGGGGGGGGGAGTTAAAAACAATATCTTCGTAGCGCCTAACGTGCGATCAGGCGCGCGCTCGTGCTCGCCTGATCGCTGCTAACGTTCGAACGTGGTTGGTTGCCTTCGAGCGCCATGAATCGACATTATGGACGCGCACGCGATCACCTCCGTGGCGGCGCGTAAACATACACATCATGGCCACCGTGGTGCCAGCAGCAACAACAACAACAACAACAACAACATCAGCAGTAGCCTCGCCAAACCACTAAAACGGACACCGCGCGCAGTGACACGCCGAAAATTGATAAGAATCACCGTCGATCTGCCGATGGCGATCCGCCGCCGTTTACTAAGATCCGCGAGGACCGCGAGGAGCCCGTGAAACCACCGCCTGCTACGACCCTAGAACACAAATATGTGTCAATGTGTCAGAAAGGTTGGAGTGAGATAGAACAACTAAAATTTCATAACAGCCATGATACAGAGAGAACAGGACTTAGGAGCAGCATCGAGACGAGAAATAAGAAAAAGTGATTCGAAGAGAAGCGGTCGATGGTGAGAAGACCGCGCCGCGTTGACAGAACGGAATGATGAACGCCATCGTCGTCGTCATCGACATGACGGTGATCTTGACTTACTACGTCGTCCTAAGACCGCTCCGCTCGGCGAGAGCGAGCCACACCAATCCTAAGCACCGTTTTGCGCTCCGGTATGGTATGATCATGTTTTGAAGTCTCCCTTCCCCCCCGCCGGGCGAGTGAGCGGCCGATTGCGGGGGGCCGGCTTTCAAGTTCAAGTGTAAAAGAAGTATAATTGGAACGCGTCGACCGTGGGGAGAGCCCCCCACCGAGGAGCACAGCTCCTTCTCCGTCACGACAGCTAGACAAGTTCGAAAGGTTAGCCCGAAAAGGGGGGGCGGAGGGAGGTGGCGAAACTGTCAGTAGTGTGTAGCAGTTGCGCCGTGGCCGTGGCCTTGGGGCGACCGTTAAAATTATTATATCTGGATCACGAAGGTCGCTTTTGCTTCTTTTATTTATTTTCCTTTATGCTTTTGGTTGTATTGGTTTGTGGAGGGGCGAATGGCTGGATTTACCCGGGCTGGACTGGTTGGTTGGCCGGCCGGTCTAACCTTCAGCACCATCAGCTTCGGTTGATCAAGGCAAGATCGAGGAGTCCTTTAATGTGTCGCCGAAAAGGGTTTTTCCCACCCCTCAATCCGGCGCCCATGTCAATCCAGTTGTTTTCGTTGTCGTTGTTGCTGTTGCTCTGTTTGTTGGTCACCTTTTTTGATTACAAAAATCCGTTCAGATCGGATTCGATCGATTGCACTTCTCGTTTGAACTAAGCCGCTGTGGTAACAGTCCGCACGCGCCCGCTACCCCCGCTTGTGCTATCGTTGAAGTCGTTTTGGCGTACAGCCAACGGGGACGGAACAGGACGGGGTAAATGGTGATGGCGGAAATTCAAAATGGAATCACATTAGCCTTTCCGAGGAACGCGCATGTGCTGGCTAATGGGATGGCTATTAGCACCCCGTCCCGTTCCGTGCCGAATTGACAGTGTGGTGCGACCTGTGACGATTCTCTGATGTCTGATTCCCGCGTTAAATTCGCTGCTGGCGAAATGACGAACCAACCTCTAAGGGCCAGCAGACAATATACAGAGCTTTCAATATCGAGTGACTCACCTGTTTGGCCTCGCAGGGCCGCTGGTGAGTGCGAAAAGACCCCTCGAGAACGGTCGATTAATGATTGCGCGCTATATCGGTAACCTTTGCTTGACCGGATGTACGCACCGAGCCCCGCCGGGGGGCACCGCATTGGCACTCTCGATCTGATCAGTTGCCGTGGATCCTCCACGCCAGCGTCCAACGTCGATCGCCGTGTCCTTACGGCCAGTTCGTTCATGGAGACACTTCCAATCCAATCCAATCCAAACCAATGGGCCACGAGTAGGTCGCACAACGCGACACCCGTTTGACCCTTTTGACTGCTGCTGTTGTTGTACCTGGTGTTGACCTAGGGACTTCAGGGCGAAAGGGACCATGGGAGAAGAGGGTGTGAAGGATTGATAAATGGAGTCTTTTTGTTGTTGTGTCGCGCGCGCGCACGCCCGCCCGCCCGCCCGTGCCCGCCCGGTCATAACCGGTCGCTACCTCCCGAAACTAGTACGAAGGGGACCAGTTTTGCATCGCGATCTTGTCGGTCTTGTCGATAGCGACAGCGCTGATGCAATTGCTAGCCAGCCCAATTAGCATTATCGTTACTGTTTACGGTTACGGGTTTTATCCGTTCGTAAGAACATTACCAGATGCAAAGAAAGGTGATCGGTGATCAAAAACCAACGATCCGATGATCAGTGGTACAACATGCTACTGCCTACTGTCTTGGAGCTTTCAATCAAAAGTGGGAAAGTTTGAATCAACAAAAGATCGTTAAAATCAACAAAAGAACGTTGTTCCGGTCAGGGCGATACCATAAATCCGTGGTAAGGCTGGTACCTCGCAATCGATTCACACCTTTAGTGGTGGGAGTCCGTGGCCGCGTCTTCCGAGAGACACGCGTGTGCACCTCACGTAACGTCATCGCGAGCCCTCTACTCAATTATAGACTTCGCATGGAGGAGGTGTACACGAGTACATGAGATTCCGCGTAGCGCCGGCTACCGTGTGGCCATGTTTTGCACACGTGCGTGTCCGGCTCCGAGGGGGGCTGGGCAGGGTTGGGTATTGGGTTTGCGGATTTTTATTCGCCAATACACAAACACAGGCACGCACCACTGGCGGCAGCAGCAGCAGCAGCAGCAGCAGCAGCACGGCACCAGCATACATACCGATTTCGCTCTCGATCTCCGCTCGGTGCGTTCGTTTGTTCATTAATGTTCCGCTGACCTAAATACACCTATTATTCGTTGACCCCGGTTTGGCTGATCACGCTTTGGTGGATGGAATTCTCGGGGTGGGGGGGGGGGGGGGGGGAGGTGGCGGCAGTAGGCGCACGTTGCCGCCGCGGGGCACCGATCGACAGTGCGCAGCGCTCGTGTAACGATCGTGCGTGCGTTTGGTGGTGTGCGGGTACTGCGTGTGTTTCGCTGGCATGTGTTGCGTGCACATTTTCTTTTGCTTCTGCCAACCACCCATCAACCCTTCCGATTAACCACCGATCGAACAATCGACTGCTGCAGCAGTAACGGCAGCGGAACAAGTTCGTGCATATCCTAGACAGGCAGTAGGCAACAAGCAGACGAAGAGAACAGTGAAACCTTCACCAGCGAATAATATTAAAAAATGAAGAACTGACATTCATACTAGATCTGAATTAGAACGACCAATATCTCACAATTCTAGAACTAACCAGAACAACCAGATCCTTTAACCGGTTCACTGCAGACCATGACTCTTCTC
Source organism: Anopheles aquasalis (assembly GCF_943734665.1). NCBI lineage: Eukaryota > Metazoa > Arthropoda > Insecta > Diptera > Culicidae > Anopheles > Anopheles aquasalis. Next base: position 8,049,704 of record NC_064877.1, read on the forward strand.
TCAGATGAGTTTTAACTTGGTGACGACAGTCGCAGATGACTAATTAACAACGACGAAAAGTCACCTCTTATCTTATTTTCTTATTATTTGGCATGGTGCCTTCTTAGTCATAGCAAATTTTCTGTGTTCTTAGTGAAGTCATCAAAATTTGTCGTAGATATGAAATGCATTGATCAGCACAATATAGAGAATTGTACCGTACCAGCGATAAACGGTCATTGTCCTTCTCTAGAATTTCTCATAACCTCTCGTTAATGAAGCCCTAACTTAACGAGGATGACCTAAAGAAAAATTACAGATAAATTTAAGAAAAATACTATTACAAAAAAAAAGAATTACCTAGCACCTGGCATCCCGCGAGGTTCGACTGTACCTGCGTGCCTGCACTTGTTCCGCGCGCGCGCTAAGTACACAACCGAGCACACACATGAGTTTCGCGATGTTGGTGGTGGTCATGGTTACCATGCTGGATGCATGCCGTATGACCGACAGAGAGTGAGAGAGAGGCAGGCAGGGAGCGAACGTCGGCCGCGAGGGGTTTGGGGTGATTCCCCGCAGAAAATCTGACCTTTTCGGTAGAATAATAAATAATCAAAACCAAGAAGTTATGATGACGCGATGTGACGATTACTGCAGCGTATCGACCGAAAGGCCGAATGTTCCAGGCGGAAGGTGGCTGGAGCTGGGTTGCTCGAAGGGCGCAAAACAAGATCACGCAGCATCAGCACCAGCAGGCCCTCTACATTGCCGTAGTTGCTAACTGAAGCACAATAAAGAAAGCAAGTAGTATACCCGGTCGTGGAAAAGGATAACGAGTTTTGCTGCGTACGATCGCACAGAGTGTCCTGCGTATGGTGATGGATGGATCGATGGGTGGTGGTCCAATTCTCGACCAGGTCAACAGATCTGCAGCGAACGGGGGGCATAAAGGGCGAAATTAATTTACATACCGTGACCATACCGGTCACCAGCAGCGACACCTCCACCGATCAGTCGCGCCAGTTGCTACTGCCACAGCTCTTGCTATTTGATATCTCCAGCGGATCTACTGGTGGCGCACTGGTGCGATAACTTCTTCACTGTCAGCCCTGCGTCAAACTCAGCGTTCGCTTCCTCCCCCTTTATTTTTTTCTGTTTGGGTTTTGGCCTCGAACGGGGCTTTAATCAAACAATATTATGCAAGTTCCCCATCACCCCAAAGCATGGCGCTTCAATCTTCCTTCTCTTCACACGTGCTGCCAGTAGCAGCCGGAGCAGCAACAACAGCAGCAATGGCATTGTAATAATGTCACCAGTCGCTTATCTCGTCAGTGGGGTGGTGGGGGCAGTTTTAACACTTTTTTTTTAAATGACTTTTCCACGCTGGACTCTGAGGTTTTTGCGCCTCCATAGCGTGTAGTCGTTGGACTAGGTAATGGGGAACACACAATGCTGTCCATCCCGGAGGATTGCTGGGTATTATGATAAGCGTTCAGCGTTATCATACTTCTTTTTTGCTGCGTCGTTCTTTTTTACCACGCATTCAAATTCAATGATGACACAGAATTACCGACACCTCGGTCACCGAAATGGTTCAAGCGAAACCGCAAATGAAAGGGCCTCGAATGAAGAACGAGCAAGTAGCATTGTCATCACGGTTGAAAGCTTTTGCGGTATATTTGAGTAACGTTGAGTGATTGGAAAATGAAGATCGAGAACATTCTCGAGAAGCACAACACAATCAAGTTGGAAAATGTAGCTTGCTTTGATGCGTCAGTTCCTTCAACAGGCAAACCGACTGTTGCTAAAACAATAAACCAATTTCTCTTATCACATAACGCCCCAATAAACGCGTTCTAATGAATGAATAACCAAATATTACTGTTAATGCACATACATTGCGATAAAGTATCGCCTTCGACAAGCAAAACAAGTAACAACCTTTATGGACCACTGATTGATTGATTGCTTGATTATTTGCTGAGACGTGTATAACTGTTTATTCGATTCGGCAAATAACATGCGCCTAATTGAAACGATGCATCGATTTGTTTGCAAAACATAACGATTAGCTACAAGCTAACGATCGCATGCTCCAATGGGAGTATTTTGCCCGAAACGAAAACATGTGTAATGCGATGTACCCACAACAATAAACACGTTTCTCCGCCCCGACGGGGTGTGACTCACTCGGAGGGGTAGTTGTTTTTTTGGAAAGTAAAAATTTTCCATCGCAACACCTTCAGTTGATTTGGCTAATTCAACGCTTTAATGATGATAACGTGCCGGCGTCAGGTCGAGCCGGGGCCCGAGATTTACAATGCACGGAGCGTGAAACATAAAACCTTGCATTTTACAAGCCGTACAGCGATGACACCAACTGACCGACGAGCACGAGTAGAATGTCGTAATACGCAACGGCCGCCGGACTCGTGTATGCGGCTGCGGGCAGACCGCTCTCTGTGATTTCCATTTATCACCGCAATCACCGCCGTGGCCGCTAGAGCAGCAGTAAATGTCACCAAGCCGGCATCAATTGCGGTGCTTCGATGCTTTCTTTGAAATCCGCACACAACGTTTAACATGCCACATTCCTGCAGGTGTTCTGTTTGAAATGGGCTTCGATTGGAAATTTCTAACAGGTCACCAGCATACCATGAGTCATGCACCGCATAACTACCGCCGTACCGTCTAATTGATCGTCGATCGTCGCCCCGCACGCCATTCGTTTGTTCTTGTAAAACAAGGGGACGCGTTCTGGTTCTGGCCCCAGTGTGTCATCATTCTTTCTTTCTTTCTTGCCGCAATCAACGATATAGCTCACCACACCACCATGCTGTTGGCCGTGGACAGGAGAAACCGATGTTTTGCGCTGAATCATGGAATGCGTCTGCGATAGTGAATCATAACTGCAACCATGGTTCTCGGTTAACTGGCTATCAAACAGCTTATTTTGTGCACAATCATCATTAGAATTAATTCTGGTTGTTGCAGTAATGAAGTAATCCATTATTTTTTTGGGGCGTCTAGTGATGAATGCTTGCTTCTTTGGCCTTTTTGTATATTTGACTGTATTCATAATGTTCTTAGTGGGTTTTTGAGTTCCGTTAGTTCTAAAAGATTTCATTTTTTTATTTTTTTCAAAAGTAATCATAACTGAATATTACTATAAATTGTTTGTCATTCATTTAAAGAGCCGCGCCATAAGATTTAAAGAACCTTCCGAACTAGTGCCACCGAAAAAAAAAACCATCAACGCAGGAATGCTTTCAGCAACTGCGGACAATTACATCCACCTCGAGATCTTCCCCGGAGGGTGCTTGTTTGTTGTTTTACAAAATTGGCATGCACGTTTCCTCACGATCTAGTTTTCCGCCGCAAACGAATACCGCATGACAATAACAGCAGCGGCACCAGTGAACGATGGATGTGCGAACTCTGGCCTGGGCCCGAGCTCCAACCGCCCTGTCCTCTGGCGGAATGGTGCTCCACACGCCCGGACCGCATGGTAGAACGTGAAGCAATCGGCATTCCTCTCGCCAGCTCCGCTCGTGCCTGCCTGGTGCAAGAAGTGTATGTGCGCTCGCTATGGTAATTTCGTGTGTCAACATCTCATCGTTGATAAGCGATTCCCGCACTCCCGCAGAAGAAAAAAAGGGTGACACCACCGGCCACAGATACACGCATGCTGACGGCGGGGGGAAAGACCTTCGCCACCACGATCTCGGACGCATATCCCGCGAGGCGAATGATGGTGGTGCTGGATGGTGTCACCGTAGGATGCAGCAATCGCCCTCGAGAAGGAGGAGGTGAAGGAGGCCCTCGAACATTATCACGATCTTCAAAATTGATGAACACCGGGCTACACGGATTGCTGCGAGGGAGGGCGAGGTGTGAAGTGTGGTGTGGAAAATGAGTTAAACAAATACCCACTCGAGGGAGGCAGGCGGAGACCTCCACCGAAGACGGTGAGCTGACCGCTAATTTAAAGATAACATTTTCTTATTTGAACCTAATTTGCTGCTCCAGCAGTGAATGGCAGAACAAGGCCACGGTGCTGTTGCACTGCATCGGTGAAGAGTTGTTTTAATTATTGACGATAGCGGTAACATCGAGCGTGGAGAATATAGGAGATCATATTCTGGATGCAAGCATTGAACAACGGTTGCTGACGCAAGTTAAATGCGGATCTTATGATATTTTCTAATCCCAATAATAGAACCGTGGCTGATATCGTCATGATGACCACAAACGTCGAGCTAGAAGTCCTGAATCGAATTCGGCGCTATGTCGCCAAAGGCGATATCACATTGCATCGAATGCATCTCGCAAACATCGCCGGAAACCGGACGCACGGAACTTTGAAGATCTTGAACAGGATGCGACGAAAAGAAGGCGCAAAAAATAAGGGAACAGCCCAAACAATCGTCGGATGTTGGTTGATCGTGGAAATGATATTGAGCGTATTTGAAAATACGTTACGACATCAACACTCCGCCGAGGAATGAATGAATACCATACCCCCGATCAAACTATACGCGAAACAAACAGCCAGTGATGGTTGGTTCCTGTTAGAAGGTGGAAATGCCAGGGAACCGGTAGGGGCCGCATTAGCGTTTTTGTACGATTTTCCACCTTTTTTCTCTTCAATAGACAAGACGCTATCCCCCAACCGCCACCCTGGGCATGACACTTGAGCCATTAGACAGATTGGACATTGATTAGCGACCATTTTTCCCATCGTTTGTCGCGCACGTGAGGTCGCCGTCGTCGTCGTCGTCGTCGAATGGTATGCTAAATTTGCAAACCTCACCCCACACCGCCCTGTTGCACGTCTGATGTGCCCTTTTCGGGGTCATCTAGCCAGTGCTGTGCCATTGCGGTGTACGAGGTGTACGGGGCGCACGGCGTCAATCTAGATTTTCATTCATATCCAGCAGCCAGAACAGGCGGAAACGGGAACGCCATCGACGACAGCTTTTCCACATTCGCTTTGTGGCGTTGTTGTTTGTTTAGCTGCAAATTGCTGCTTCCGTGCGTGCCTCCCCTACCCTCCCCCATGGACAGAACGGTGCTGGAACGTGGTCAGAAAGCGAAAACCGAATGACTGCTGGTGGTGGTGGTGGTGGTGGCACGTGGTTAGAAAACCGACGTTTTTCCGACTGGAAACAGGAAGGAGGCATACAACACGCTGGCACATAACGACGTCGATGACGATTGGTGGAAAACGGAAGGCAGCGAGGAGGGGGCACCTGCCTGCCCGCCAAGGTTTGCCACCCGTGACGCGCCCACCACGGAGACATCATAAATACGTTACACGGAAATCGGAAATTTACTACGCACGGTGCACCATACCAAGGCGAGCCCTTGGGCTTGGGAAAAGCGGTGACACGCCTCCCCTTTGCCATAGTGACCCGCCAAGGGATGGTGATGATGGCGAACACGACGGAAAAACGCACCGGTTGGGGATGGGGAAGTAATGAATAACCCTGCGTTCCGTGTGGCGTAGATTTATTGCCCGCAAGTTTCCGAACGTGATTTCTGTGGCAATCGACTACAGGTGCTCGGGGTCCGGTGGGGATCACTTTGGAACAGCGAGAACCGATTGAGTAACAGAACGGATAATTGAAGAACACAAATCATTTTCCTTTACATCGAACAATATGTATACCATTTAAGAGCGGTTCTCCCTGTCTCTCTATCGCTCTCCTTTTATTATTATTTCCTGTTGCCTTCCTCAAACGAGCACACGATGAGTGAGTACGATAAGGTAAGGTTCGTAACGTTCAACATCCATTTTAGCTATCGATAGGTTTTTCATGTTCTAGATACATAGGTATGTGTTTTGTGTATGTGTTCTTGTGGTAAGTTCGCCATTAGCGTTCGATTTTTCCATTTAGCTAACGTGCTCCAAACGCGATCACCCTTTCACAAATTTGGGCTATCCAGGTAGCGATCGTGTGTTGGAAGGAACCAACCAATTCCTTCAGAATAGATCGACTAATCATTAGACTAATAGACTCGGGGAACAAACGGAAACCTTGGTTAACTATTGCCGATCAATATACTCTATTGAATTAAAGAACAGTTGCTTAGCTAGCAGCATCCTCCCGCCTCGTCGTCATCGTCATCGTCGACGACGACAACACCAGACACCGAAAACGCGCGCCCCGTCACTGGGTTTGTCATTGGGCTAGCTCATCCACAAAGTCGTCATAAAACCGCTTGGCGCATGAAACCCATCTGTTCAAACAATCACTTGGTTTGTGCGCTGGTTGGTTAAGGTTCGGCTTAAACGCTTCCTCTACTACCGCTACGCTACTACGGACGCGTTTGGTGCATTATCGCGTGTAGAAAACCTTGTAGTAGAGCGTCTTTGGACGCCACAAGCTGTACGAGTTATCAAACTTGAGCAAATACGTGCCCTCGCCCGGGTAGGTGTGCGAACCGGCGTACACCTCCTGGTGACACTCGCGCCGATAGATTGGTATAATGATCGAGATGGGGTTGCGCGGTCCGAGCGATCGGTTGCTACCACTGCTCACCAGCTGACTACCGGGTGATGGACCACACTCGAGATCTTCGGCACATATTACTTCTGTAAGAGAGGGTACGGTGATTAAGAGCTGGTAGCTAGGCATGCAAGGGCACCGTACCGTCACACAACGTACCTTCATCTTCCTCTATCGTATCATCATCTTCGTCGCTCTCGCTTATGTGTACTGACACCTCGGTGGTCGGCGGTTTGCCCCACTCGAAGTACACGCCAAATCCGATGTCGTAATTATCCGTCGCAAACTCCCAGAACAAACAGGAGCCACCTTCATGGGTTGGTACTTTCACCTGTAAACGATTCGGTTAGTCACATTAGCATCACGTAACGTACGATTCCGGAAGTACATGTCCTACCGTCACGGTATCACCGTGATTAACGCGGATCACCCCATCGCCTTTACCGGCCATCACTTCCTGTTTGAACAGTTTAATGTCTGCCTTAGTCCACATGTTGGCTGGGCTGATGACTGCGTAATCTGCAATGCCAGATTCGATAAGAATGTTAAGAATGTCGTGAAAGGGGACTGCGTAAAACGAATCCTCGCCTACCTCCAGAATCGTTGTCACTGTCACACTGTTCTTTGAACTCGAATTGACTGTTTTCTTTCATGTTGGCGTTTGTGAACATTCCCGGTTCCGTCGCTGTCCCACTGCCGGCCAGTGCGGAATCGTCCTTCTCCTCATTCGTTCCGTCACCTTCGCCCTTCGATCGTGCGTAATTCGTTGCAACCTGTGCCTGCAGTTGCTGCATGTACTGATGGTAGTGTTCGTTTTGCAGCTGCCGAATCAACACGGCTTGCTGCTCGGGGTTGCCGGGAAACTGAATCTCGGCGTACTCCTTGAACTGGTGGTAGGTCTGTTGGTTCAACGCATCCTGCAGCTGACGTCGTTGCACCTCCTCACGGTTCTTTTCGTCCTCGATCCGTTGCAGCTCTGCCAACCGCACCTTTTCGGCTGCCTGTGCTTCGTTTCGTTGAATTTGCTCCTGCTCAGCCTGTCGCAGCTTCTCTTCCTTGTCCTTCTTAATTGCCTCCACGTACGGTTTAAAGAGCGGGCACAGTCGATCGAGCAGGTCGATGAATCCTTCCATCGCCTGCAGTTTCGTGATGGTGCCGAGCTGCTGCCAGGCTATTCTTCGATCCTTCCCAATCACATCAAACATTCCCAGCGGCGGAGCTTTCGAGAGATCGAGCGCACCATGGGCTGCCTGTTGCGTGAACGCCACCAGCTGGAGAAGAGATTAGCGTTGTTAAAGTACGTTTTCCTTGGACACTGACTGGCGCCCCGTGCTATACCCACCTTCAGGTTATCCTCATAGCTCAGGTGGATAGCTTTTCCGGACTTTTCTGTGGAAATGAAGGGTTGGGTTGAGAAACTGCTACACGAAGCAGACAGCAGCGGGTCGCATACCTTTATAGAAGCTGCAGGCCAATTTGTACAGATCCTTGAGCGGCAGGTTCCATTTCAATACTTTGCTGTTATCACCCGCAGAATCCCCCTCCGTCAAGGAAAGGTCTTTGAGGGAGAGGTCGATGTTATCCGGACTTATCATTCTCGAATGCTCAGCAACGCGCTAATACCCTGACACTAAAACCACTTCCGTACACTCGCGGGACCGGCCGCAAAACCAGCCAATCGTTCTGTCCAACAAATTCGAAGGTGGTTAAAATTTTACACGTACTCCAGAATCGCGCAGCGGAGAACGGTTCTAACACTTGCCCCCCTCCTTTTCCGTTTTTCCCTCCCACTTTATGGTGTCATCCACCCAGCCAGCTGTCAAATTTTTGTTGATTTCGTGTCAGTTGTGGGAAAATGTCTTTCGAAGGGGGTTTCCTTGAATATCGTGGAAATCAATCACTAATTAAACCACTAACGTGTTGGAAAATTTACCCTCCAATGTAATTTAGTGGCGCATATTTTCCATTCTTCGAAGGAATCCGAAAAATAATTCTGACCGAGTGTCTACACGTAGAGCGCCCGTGGTTCCGGTGATCCTGTGGGCTGTGGTGTTGTTCAAAAGATCTCTTTCCGTATTTCTACGCTGCCTGGATATTTCTCCTCAAAAATGAGCGAAAAGAAGCAACCATCTCCATCCACCGGCACAGAGCAGGCCGCTTCCAGCTCTGCTAAACCAGCCCTAGTTCTTATCACCGATCCGAAAATCGTTACGAAAGCCAGCGAGCTACTGCAACCGATCGGAACGGATGTGGTCGAGAAGAATTTGACCACCGTGCTAACGGCGGTGAAACAAGTGGACCATACGTGCGATTTTAAAGGCTGCAAACAGAAAACCAACCTCGTCGGTAGTGACTGTGGCTACTGCAAGGAACGATTCTGCTTCAAACACAGCCTCCCGGAAATACACGGATGCGGTGAGGCGGCCAAGCGCAAAGAACGCGAACAGTTCCTGCATCCGATGACCGGCAAAGCCCGCAATGAGCAGCATGAAAAACAGAAAGCACAAACGCGCCTTAACCAGAAGCTGAAGCAGATGTCCCTCGAACGGAAACAGAAACCTACCGGAGGTGGCTCTAGCGGAACCGGAGCGACTCGAGGTGGAAGAAAACGAACCAATCCCTAAGTTAGCCATCGAGGAAGGTTCTTGCGATCGTTATTGTACCATTTCGAAAAATCATTATTTATTACGTTTCTTAAGTGTAAGACGACAGAGCGTGTGCACTGTTTTGGGAGCTCCAGCAATAAATCCACGCACATCTGGTCAGTTCGTAGTGGTTGATGTTGATTCTTTCGCTCTCTAGCAAAGCATCCTCACAGGAGGAACCGAAAAGGGTTGGGGATGGGCTGATTTGCATTGCCGGTTGAGCTCTTACGGGACATAGTTGGGATTTTTCCTCAAAATACAGAATCCCTCCATGATGGGGGTTAGCGAAATGTACTCCTCGGTGGCCAGCTCGGCTCGTTCACCCATCGCCAGCAGGACGGGAGTGGTGTGCGTCTGGAAGCCGGTGATGGTTTTCGGTTTACCTGCTTGACCCACCACATCGACAGCCTGTGAACGGACGAGAGAAATGCATTAAGCAGATGCTCTTGGGCTTGAGGATTCCATCAGTAGCAATTGAAACTTACCATTCCCACGCGAACGGGCACAGGGCACGAGTTGAGGTCTTCTGTGAAGGTGATCAGCATGCGGGGCTGCATGGCGGTCGTGAGGGTGTACAACAGATAGTGAGACTTTCCAAGAATGACTGAAAAAGAAAATACAATTGATCATCTTAGTTTGCTGTTTGAACAGTTCCCCACCTCCCACCCCATACTTACTGTTTTTAACATCCAGGAAGGAAACGAGAGCGGCCATGAGACCAGCAACAGCCACCGGGCTCATCAGCTGGCGATCGCTGTGATACGGGCTGATGGTGAACGTGCCCTTGCCCAGATGGGTCAGTCCTTGGGCGATGCGTACCATGAACAGATTGTTCGGATCCTTCGCATGGTACTGTGCCAGCTGGCGAAGCATCGATGCCAGTCGAGCATTGTTGGTGCCCGCTCCAACCAGTCCCATCGCAAAGATGGCATTGTGTGCCACCTCGGCATCGCTGTCATGCGAGAACTTGCTCAGTGTATCGAGAATATTCAGCTTCGGGTTCGACACGGAGATCAGCCCCAGTGCCAGCGGTACTGCACGCCGAATACAGGGCTCACAGTAACGGAGCAGATTACCGAACGACCGGAATGCCATCTCGGCACCAATCTCTTCGCCCATCGCAATCAACGCAATACCAAGCACGGCCACCGCTTGGCAACCGGACAGATCTTTCTCCTTATCCTCCTTTTCCTTTCCGGAATCTTTCTGATCTTTCTTGCTGGCTGGCTCCTCCCCGGACGAAGCGGCCGGTTCGTAGTGCTCCGAACAGAGATGCAACAGTTGCTGGATCTTCAGCACGTTGCCGGTACCGGCGTACGCACAGATCTCCACCATTGTGGTCGCCATCGAGCGGAACGGTTCGTCAACGACCTCCAGAGCGGCCGTCACTGCCTCGACGGCTTCCTGCCGGCCAAGGTACACCAGTCCCAGCCCAAGCGGCAGGAAGCGTGCGTAAGTGTCCTTCAGATCGGCCTCACTACGCTCCATAATGATCTGCAGCAACACCTCCGTCACTTCGCTGTTACAAGATCCGACTGCGATCATACCAAGGGAAAGGGCCGCAATGCCCATGACTTCCATCGTCGTGCCGGTGCGCCGTTCCGAACTGAACACCGAGCCAATCAGCTCCAGCACCACCGAACGGTTCGAACCAGCATAGGCCAACCCAAGACCGAGGATCGCACCGATGCGCATCGTGCTGTTCTGATGCAGCACATAGTCGGACAGAAGAGCCAGCGCCGGATCGACCTCGTTCCGGACGCCACAGTTCACGATACCGCAAGCAAGCAGAGCACCCGATTTGATGTAATCCTCGTTCGAGTAGAGATACTTGTCGATCGGAGTGAGACCACCATCCACATCCCACAGCAGGATCAGACCGAGCGACGCAGTGGCGCTCAACATTCCGTGCTCCTTGTTCTTGTACAGCCACTTGTTGCCATCCTCCATCAGCAGCTTATCCTGTCCGAAGCCAGCGTTGACGAAACCATTCACGAAACTGGCGGCAAGGTTCTGGCGGGCCGAATCAATCTGCGACCCAAACGGAACGCGTGAATTATCCAGATGCGATTTGTACACATCTTCCGGCGTTTTCGGCTCCATGATGTCGAGCTCACGGGCCAAGTTGAGGAAGTGATGATTCAGATGCGAATTCGACATGATCTCCACGAGATCGTCATAGTCGTTGCTGCCCTCCGGCAGCTCCAGGAAGATCTGCTGACGACCGAGCATGAAAGCGAGCTGCTTCTGCACCGCGGTGTCCCCGCACGACATAAAGATCTCCTTGATCAGCTCCGTATCGTTGATCATCATCGCCAGGCGCATGGCTTGGGTGTGTTGCTTGAACTTGCGCGACAGATTCAGGGCGCATTTGAGCAGACTAATGTTCTCCGGCTCGGCCACATACGGAACGCAGCTCTGCAGGTACAGACAGACGCGCGGATACGCACTCTCGTCCACGTAGTTCTCCAGCAGATCGAGCCGCTCGATCTCCATCAGCAGATCGCAAGCCTCGGCCTCCGCATTGTGCGCCATGTTGTACGGTATGATCTGGTGGATCAGCTCAATCAACCGGTTCTTGAACAGATTGTCCGTGGATTCCGGCCAATTGGAGGCAATTTCCCCGGACAGATGGCGCACGTACTCGTGACCCCATTCGCCGATGTTCTCAGTGCTGTTGTCACTCAGCAGACGGTACACGAGACACTCCTTGCCGGTGCCCATCGTCATCGCCAGCACGGAGATGATTTCGGCGCACAGCTTCAGCGTATCGACGTCCTTCAGCTTGGCCGTCATCTTCTTATGGATTTCCTTCATCGTCTCGTAGTGCTGCCGCATAAACTTGAGCGGTTTCGGCACCGACGTCATCGAGGTGGTCGAAGCCCGGATCAGGTTCGCCATGGACTCCAGCGACGGCCGGTACAGCTCCGCATCTGACTCCTGGAGCCGCTCGACGAGCATGTTGAGCTCATCCTGCAGCTGCTTGTCCTCATCGGACTGTCGGGCGGGAACGGGGAGAGAATTAAAAGGTTGTTTTCATTGTCCTCACACAAGAAACACGATAAACGAAACGCCGAAAGCACAGAATGACGAGGCAAGTTTACGCAAGGATACTACGCCATCCGGTGCACTTACCAGTTCCGTTTTCTCCTCGTCCTTATCCTTGCCCTTTGTTTTCACGACGGGCTCTTCGACTTTCTCGTTTGTGGACATTTTGCACGAACGCTAGGAAACCTTTTGCACAACGAAATCCAAGAAATTTATGCCGAGTTAGCGAGCGGACGATGATTTGTTGAAACTCGTCGGGCTGTCAAAAATGGAGGTTACCCATGCAGCCGTTCACGAGCGCGATTTCACAGCTTCAAGCGGTGTTTGCATACCGTATCTGAGAGAAAAAAGGGGTTAATTGAGACTCGTAGCTCCTCATTTAGTTCTTGGAGATAGATTTTCAACAGAGAGCTTAATGTCTAATCACATATCGTCCAAGGAAACGTTCTAAAATTCCAATCATCCTCCAAATTTTGGTGTAGAAGAATTGAACTGTGGACTGTTGAACAGTTTTAATCAGCCGCCGGAAGGCCAAAATTTGTTTACTTTCTGGGCGGCTGTGTGTTTTCCTCTAATATTGGTCGTTTTAATCGGAAAAACACAAGTATTTTCA
>NC_064877.1:8070000-8097500 GCF_943734665.1 Anopheles aquasalis
CGGGAATGCTAATTTCCAGCTCATTTCGCCGTACGCCGGCGATGATGCGCTGTGCTGCATCGTCGGATTTGATGCGGCCGAAGGCGGAAGAGATGCGTAGCCGGATGTCATTGAGGCAGTGATCGGTAATGATGAACGGATAGATGTGCACCAGGGTCGTGTGGATCGTGTGCTGACGCTTTTCGATGCGCAACTCCTCGAGCGTCGACTCGTACAGCCCCTGCACCGCAAACTGTGACACGGCCAATGGCATCTGATGCTTCAGTCCGCTAACACCGGCCACCGAGGTAAGGAACACGATGTGGCCGTGCGATACTTTCTTCATCTTTGGTAGAACTGCTTCCAGAAGCTGGTGGAGTGAAAGGGTGGGGATTAACAACCCGAGAAACAGTTTTACGGCCCAGGACGGTCGGACTCACCAAAAAGTGGGAAATAACACCCAAGTTCAGCGTAAACTCGATTGGCGGAGGTTCCGTAATGAGACTGCGGGCACTCGGCACGTTGCAGCAGTGTAGGAGCATACTAATCGTGCCAAAGTTCCGTTCGACGGTGGCAACCATCTTGCCGACGGCGGCTTTATCCGTAACATCACACTCGATCGCACAAGCCGTACCGCCAGCGGCCTGGATCTTTTTCACCAGCAGATCATTGTCCGTCGTGTTGATGTCCACACAGGCCACCTTCACGCCAAGGGCTGCCAGTTGAAGAGCGAGATCATAGCCAACACCGCGACCACTGCCAATTACCTAGAATCGAAGCACGAGAAGAGTTTTGATGAGAAACCGCAAGCTAGCCTGGCACGCAACAGGAACTTACCGCTGCCACCTCGCCAGTGAGGCTCTTCGCTTTCGGAGGCCGTACAAGATGGAACAGGGACTTGAGCAGGGTGAGGAAGAACTGCACCAGAATGATCAGTATGTCCCAGCAGAAGATCAATGAGGCGTATAATCGCAGTATCATTCTGACCGGTTTTCGGTGACAATCCAGCCAATCGGGCAATCGACGGCGTGCTGCGGCGGTTGCGGAAGGACTTTGCTCCTCGGAAGACTACAACAAAAGTGGACATTAATGATTGGGAGTGAGTGAAGATAAGCTACATTTCGGTTCGGTTTCTAGCTGATACGAACATCTTGGTGCGCTGGCGATACACAAACACACATAAATACACACGGCTGATAAGAGGGTCACTCCTGTAAGGGAAGCGCTACCACGACGCCTTCACTTACGTTCCATCGTCGAACCGATCGATTATACATCCTGGTAATCGCACAGGATTATCGAGCCAAGATTCTGAGATGACTGATAAACCGTTCCCGCACCGCGATAAAATTGTTCCAGACACGTAAATCGAATTAGCGAAGCGAACAGCGACGTGCGATCACCGGGCACTACGTCAAGGTCACCGTTGGTCGACCATGCGTGGAATAGTGTTATCCGCAGTTTGCAAGGGATCACTGAGAGCACTTACCCAACAAGTGGATTTGCGGCACTCCAAATTCTACCTTGCGGCCCTCGTTTATCTCACTAGGCACGAGCGAAGAACGTTCCGGTTACGTTAAGGCCACATGTCGCAATTATCGGTGTATCAGTATAGATTTTTTGGAGTCTGAATCTTAATTGCAGAAGATCGTGCTGTGATGATGACTGGAAGGAGCAATCGATCGTTAATGCAACAGATCCTGGCAGTATCACAAACCTTCCTACTTGCCGGTTCGGTATCCGATGGTTTCCTTCCGAGGCACCCGGATCTCGGGGGCAGGTCATACTCCCGAGAGTTGATTGTGAGAAGGATTTAGAATCCTTGTTCTTGGTTTCAGCCTCGTGTTTTTGTGAATCTTTCGTTGTTTGCGCGGCGAATGAAAAAAGAACAAAAACGGGATTGTTTATTTAGATAATATTGGCGGTGCAATGTGATCTAATAAAAAACTGCAAACTTCGACTCCTGGAACCTGGTAGTTTGTAGCCTCATGGTTGAATTTGAAAAAAAAAAACACCGTTAAAAACGGAACGCAACTCCAAAAAATGTGGGACTGCGAGGAATTGCATTTGCCAAAACAAGCTGTCGAGCTGATTGAGCACCATATCCTTGTTGGTTACGCAAAGAACTTCCATTAGTATAATTGGATTCTTTCTAAAGCTAGGAAATGAACTGCAAATCACTTGCAACGACCCATAAACTCACGCCGAAACCAGCGGGCATAGTTCTCCAAAATAAACACCCAGCCAGTGGCAGCTGCGCTAATCAAACAGCAATCTGAACCTCTGTCGACACGCAATATCAGGGGTAATTGACTCGCTGTGCTGACCACGCTGCACAGTTTAGCGCCATAATTAATATCCGCCTCATCCGCTTTGGTTGCGCGCTTTACGCGCTCCGACGGTTCCCGATCATTCCACGATCCTGCGCGCTTTGCCACCCGCCCCGCGAGTTGGTCGGAATTACCCGTGGCCATCGCACCGCATCTCCTAATGAGTGATGAAGTAGAAGATGATGATGATGATAATCATCACCATGATGATGATCATGATAATATATTTACTCATGATCTCTTAACTGGCCCCTTTTGGAGACTCGGCCCAGGGAACGAACGGCCCCTTGGCTCGGTGGCAGTCCGGCGATCCTCCTCCCCGCTAATGCCGTGCGCGCCTGATGCCGTGCGAGAAATGGCCGCCAGCCATGCGATGTAGCGGAACATTGGGATTGGGCATTGTTGCTGGTCCGCTTCACGCCCTCGGAAGCCAAAGAATGCTTGAGAATCGGGCAGCTGTGCCTTGTGTGACCGCTGAATGGGCGGATGATTTTGGGAAAAAGATATGGCCACTTTTCCGGCCACCAAGGGACTGGCTGGGAGTCTGGACCACATGCCACAGTGCCAGTGGGCAGCCCAACGCTTTACTGCTGGGCGGAACCCGAACGCGAGAGACGCGACTCATCGTGTGCCATTCATTCGTGAACTAATTTCCGCAGCGGTTTGGGAAAGAAACCAGCGCCACGGCCAGAGACGAGATCGCGATCAAGATTGACAGCCACCGAGTGAGTAAGTTCGTGGCAGGAAGCACAGCACAGCTTCTTTCATTGCACGGATTGGCTGCTGCGGATGCTGGGGGGCGCCTCGGTGCCAAATAGCGTTCGCCCAAGGCCCCCCTCCCCACCGTCCGCCGTCCGTCAGGCGCTCTGGACAGTGTGGAGAAAGGAGGTGAGCTCAAGACATAGATTGAGCGATGCCAGCGATGGGCCAGCAAATCATTATTCCACACAGCCCTGACGCCACCGTGCGCTGCCGTGCACCAAAAACTCCATCGTACCGCACCACGCGGATGCTATTTGGGCTCGTTTCATTATCATGGCCGTCTCTTTCGCTCCAATCTTTTCCGATCATCAGGTCATAGATCTCGGGGAAGGCACCATAACGTTTGAAAGTGTACAAATCGATAAGCCGGCATGACCAATTCCCACAGACGCGAGAGAGAGAGAGAGACGCGGGCACATCAACCCACCGGTGGGGCGGAGGGGGGCAAGCCAAGATGCTGGCTATACGGCACCGCGATCTAATGCCATCGAGGCGTGTTTTAATGCTGCGAGCGACCGGAGTGCGCTCTCCGTGGAGAAATCATGCAAATATTACCCCCCACTAACAACATAATAACGTGCGTGCGTGCAATTATTGGCCCGATGGACTTTCGAACGCTCGACGCACCGTTGCGATGACCGTGGCGGTGGCGTTGGGGTCAATCGCGCCGCACCAGCATGTCAGCCACCTTTTGAACTTCCGGTGTTAAAAAAACGGGGGATGCTACTATCCACCGCGATGCTACTACATCGAGAGTACAGTGGACAGTGCGGCTTGTGGCGCTGAATTCCAGACATTCCAGAAACATCTCGAACCAGCACAACGGTCCGGAAAGGGTCAAGATCGGTTGCTAACATCGTAGATTGTGCCTGTGCCTGTGCTGAAGATCAACATGAGAGATTATGTTTAACATTTCTCTTCCAACGGTCGCTCCGCCACACTACAACAGTTGTTACACAGGTGGACCGCAAGCAACAAAAACATTACAACAAAAAAAAAAGAAGTAACAAGAAAAAACCTCCTCCGAACCCTCGCTAATGCGATGGTGCGAACAAACAGTCATTTCATGGTTTGCAGAGCCAGAAAACCAGCGGACAGTGGCTCGAGGGAGCTCTTTTTCAATTCTAGTTTGTATTCTTGAGATCACGAGCCACAAGTGCCAGGGAGGTAGGCGCCGGAGTGAAGATAGGAACCTGAAGAAGCTAGCTAATTACCACGCACACACAATGGCCACCAGTGGCTCGTCGAGCGTCGGTGCGTATGTGTGGATTTAAGAAAAGTGCAACGATACGGTGGTAAAAAGAGGGTGGCTGAAGAGATTTTCATTCGTTCCGGCCACTCGCCGGATGCTCTGCGCGACTCGTTTACAGCAACCGCTAATCACGGGGGGAACTGTAAGTGGCCATCATATCCACCTAACGATGGAAAGATGATTTAGCAAAAGAAGAATTGGACACCAGGCGCCCACTAGTACCGTTTAGTGTTCTCGACCGTACAGGCAGAATAACGGCTGGGCAAGGTAATCGTCGTGATGGATCGGCAATGTAGTGAGCAACCTTTTAGCATTTTAAATAGTAAGTTTTTAAGTAAAGTTCCACTCGAGGTAGAATAAAATTAATATCAATTCCAGTTTCCCAATTTTTGGCAGATTTTTTAAGTTGAAAAAGTGTGCACACTACGTTGGTTTTCATAGATAGATTATCAAACCGAGTTCGTCGCTTAATGGCCAAGTCTTTTGATTCGAACTAAACGGTGCCCATCGTAGCTGCGTGATGGGGCATCAGAAAAATACAAATCAGTATTCTTTTGATAGATTGTAAGTTCATCTAGGTAGACCCGTCGATTATTTGTCGAATTTCCATTTTTTCGATTTTTGGCAGATTTTTTAAGTTGAAAAAGTGATGCTTTTTGTCGTTTTGCCTAAAACACGATTTTTAAAGATTTGTTTGAAAAAAAGTATCAACAATTTTCATGAAATCTCGATGGGGCTACCTGGCAAAGAGTGTACAGATTATGTGTTAAAAATTTCGAATCAATCGGTCAAAGGAGTTTTTACGGTACGATGGGCGCCGAGTTTGAAAACGTTGCTTTTGAGAAACACGCTTCAAAGTAGCGAACTGCATTGAGCCTTATATGAAACGAGGCTGTTCAAATAAATCAATATCTTTGTCAGTTTTTTCTACGGTTGATTAAAAAAAATTGCACAATAGTCTTGAAATTCGGGGAAGTATTCGGGGAAAATGTAAAAAATATAAGTCACAAAACAATCCTTAGCCCCCTTTAAGCTAATGAAGTATGTTCCTAGAAGAAAATTAGAAATCAAAGACGAATTGTTACTGTACTATGCATGCGCTTAATGCCAATCATTCAGCTTGTGATTAGGTAGATCACATATCGCGAATAAATGTACAGAGATGAGAACAAAACGACATCCAATTTGTAGTACAATCGCAGTAGCGTTTTACGTTCCCTATGGCAAAGAAAATGCCCCAGACTCAAGAACATTAAAAGCAAAATCGAATCCCCGAGCCCTAGAATCGCGCGTTACCAATCAACTCAATCAAACCCAAACGCAATCACAATATAGTGCGAAACGGTGAAACCGTTCGACGGGGCGTTAAACCACCTCCAACTGCGGGAATTATCGCGCCTCTCGATGCTGTCCAGTCCGTCCAGTGCCAATTCTAGAACACCGTACTCCCGATCACGCAATATCGCCGCAGCCACAAGACATGGCGCGCCTGACGCTCTCGAACACGCACCATCATCACCTCGCACGTTCCACCAGTCGCTGGTACTTTCTCCAAGCGACGCATAAGAATCGCTGGCTGCTGGCGTGCCTCTCGTCGCTCGTCCCGCACTTACACTCCCCACAAAACAACCCGAGCCAAGCTATGTATCACAACGCGGATGGAAACGAACTCCGGTGAAGAAGGGGGGGCAGATCGGGGTGCAAAATTGTGTAAGTTGTGTTGGCTCTTTATCTGCTACGGTACCGGGCTATCCCGGCTCCAGTCGGCAGTCAGTAGTCAACCAGTACGGACGTTGGACGGATTGAAAGATCGGGAACGAAGTGAAGCCGAGAGCCGGCCCGATCCCCCACAGCAGCAGGATTGCGGCAGTTGAGAAGCACCAGCCAGCAAAGTTAGACGTGAGAGTGTGAGACAAGACAGCATCGGAACGGGTCACATTGTCGGGAATTCCAGTACTTTCCAGTCTTACTGGCCTAGATTGCCGTCGAATTCTCGGCGCGCGGACAGAAACGTGACAGAAGTGTGAACGGAGAGCAGTGAACAGAAGTGTATTTTTTTGTGTTTGCGGGAGTGTTTTTGTGTGTCCACCAAACACATCCCTGACCCTGCCTAACCCAGTTCTCCGGAAGAAGCGGGGCACTTTGCAGCGTTGGACTCCTGGAGGACACTAAATCGAAGTGAATCCACCCCATTTGTGACCGCAGTGTTGGTTTAACGGACTCGAGAGGTACTGTTACTGGAAAAGGCTTCAAAAGGTTTCTCAGTGGACACAGAATTCACCGGATTCCCCGTATTCCGCTCTCCAGTGGAAGCCGGACGACCAACGGAAACGAACGAACTCCCGTGGAGCAGATTCATCGCGCTGGCGACACCAACATAACGGTAAGAATCGGATCTAGAATCTGTTGCTGTTGCTCTCGTGTATGCTGTGTGCAGCAACAGCAGCAGCAGCAGCAGCAGCAGCAGCAGCAGCAGCAGCAACAGTGGCAACACATAACACATTCAAATGGAGCCCGGTTTTTGGGGGGGGGAGTTGGAGTTGCTGGATGCTGGATGCTGAGCTGAGGTGAAATGAAGCGAAGAAATTTACGAGAAGAAAGTTTCTCTCAACTTCAGCATCAGCTCCATTGCTCTCTGTGTCTCTCTCTCTCTCTGGTGCGCTTTCTGATGGCTCTTGTGAACCGGAGCTAGCTCTGGGAAAGAACTGGAATCATGGCGCGCAGCGCAGGAGTCAAGAGCAAGCGCACGATCCAGCTCGGACGCTCGGTCGCTCGGTCGGTCGTATCAGGTCATTGGCGTCGTTGCCCCCTCCCTCACTCCCACTCCGCCTCCCGGGGGTTAGATCTGGAAGGCAGAGATCCGAGATTTGTTTTTATGATACCGCAGTCCCGAACCTAGTCACGCCGTCGGATCATCACCCCCAAGCGCACCCTCTTGATGCAGACTTGATCAATTACTCCGAGTGGTGGCGCAAAGTAGGCCAAAAGTCGCACTCGTCGATCCTCGAACCACCCCCGGGGGATCACCGTTAATGCTGGCTTGTCTGCGGCAGGGTGACGGTGAATGAACTTTGGAACCGTTCTGTTTGGCACGCCAGAAATGTAGGACGTCACTGATGAGCACTACAGAGAGAAAGAGAGAGACGTGAGCTAAGAAACGTGTCCGATCACCTCAACGGAAATCGTTTCCCCCAAAACGGGGCGTGCGGCCAAACCTCGGAACAGGCCATCAGAATGGTCAGCTTGTCTGTTATGGTGGGAAGATCGTTATTAAAGGTCTCCCCGGACGTCGGCGACACACTTCGCCATTGTGGACTTGACGTCCGTCGAGGTGTAACTGTACACGACGCCGAGCATTGTGTTGGACTTTTGAACTCAACGATCGGCAATGATGGGCATTGATTGTTTGTGCAAAAGCAAAAAACCTAACAAATAGATTTCTCTAGACACAACACTGCGCTTTGTCCTTTGTCCTTTTTCTAGACATTGATTGTTTGTGCAAAGGCAAAAAAACAAACAGCATTCACTGGACATTCCTCACATAGAAAGTGACTCATGGGATGAATAGACGCGGAAGAACTTGCGGGAATTTGCAGAGTTCTCTGTCCGCTCAAAATGGCCACTAGTTGACACAACACACATGCAAGTACCAAGTCGTATCCACCTGCGACGCCCCCCTCTCGTGTGAGTCCGGGAGAAAGTAGTGACGTCATGCCATATCATCAGGTGGCATGGGCACGAGCTCCGGCTCCACCAGCACGTGAAAGAATTTCAACGCCAACGCCAGCGACGAACCTCTTTTTTTTCGTTTCGTTTCATTTCATTTCGATTGCGATTTGCATCTCTGGACTGCCCCCCCGCCCGGTCGGTTCCCCTCATTTTTACGATTTCGTCTCGGGGATTGTAATACTGCTGCTCGACCTCGAAACCAGCTGGTGCAGTATGGTGCTGATATCGCGCTGGACTAATAATAAATAGTAGTTTCACTTGAGAGATTGAACGGCGTGGTATCGAGGCCGGTCACTGATTGTTGGCACGAAGTGGGTGAATCCAATCGTGAGCTGTGGGGGGATCCTTTTACGATCTTCCGTAAACATTCGTTGCTGACCCAGAAAAAGGGCCAAGCCGCAATGGCCAAGTGGTGCGGCGTTGGTGATGGAGTGGTGTGAGATTTTAATTGTCCTCGAACAACAATAACAACAACAACAACAACAGCAGCAGCAGCAGCAGCAAATCACAACAACAGTGCACCACGGAAGCACCAGCAGAGAAAGTGTAACAAGGCGCACCGGGCTGGAATGGATTGGATTTCCGTTCTCACGCGCACCAAGGCACTTGCTGTGTCGATTTGGTAGAAGGTGCGAGGACTGATTAACCTGAATCTCGTGCCCTACAGCCAACCAAAGGGAGACACTCGTTTCTGGGACTTCCCTTTCCCAACGCGCTATGCTCTGCAGGTTGTGCCATTGTTTGGCTGGCTGGTTGGCTGGAAGAGGCGATGGAAATGATGTCAAACGCCCTGTTTCCTCTCGTCGCCGTCGCCGTCGCCGTGCCCGTACGCTTTAATCATACGCCAAGAGGCACAACAGCAGATGGTGAACAGAAGATGCGCCCATTCACTCTACACCCGTGTTGTCGCTTCTGTGACACGCCAGTTCGCCAGGCCGAGCACCAAGCCTTTCACTACACAAGCACATGATGCTGATCACGAGCACAATTGCGGTGGCTTTATAAAACTAACCCAGAAACGTAAGTGTACTAAAGAAAGGTAGCCTTCGAGAGTACGTACCGGTGATCGCCATCATTTTTGGAAGGCCGAACAGATTCATCGAAGTTGAAGTTGATCTTCCTCCAAACAAAAAGAAGCGGAAGCTGTTCGATGAGCGAAAGCGGAGCTGCGAACGGTGATCAAGATGATGATGGCCGCGGTGCCATCTTCCGGTTTGCTTTTTCTAATCAAATACAAACCAAACCAAATGGTTTTGAATTGCTGCACCCTGGCCTCAGCTGAAGCCTTTATGTGATGCGCCGTCATCTAGATTACGATGGGCGCCACCATTTGCTGCACCATGAAGATGGTGGTCATCAACCGGCGAAGCTCTCTGCACGCGATCCCAGAACACTCGAGATGATCAACTGCGCGGTTATCTTGAACCCGCATTAATTGCGAGAGAATCACAGGCAACGCATACAGGTGGGCAACAGGCGCAGATCTTCTGCGCAGTCGACGTAGCATAAGCATCAAGTAAAATGGGGGTGGGGTTGGAACACAACAAAGCATAACATCAGACCACGCACACGGTACCGTTAAACGGGCAGCAGACGAGTTCATGAACTTGAAAACGAAACCGATGGATGGTACAGGGTAAGAGGACAACACGCATCATCATCATCATCATCATTTGCTGCTGCCGCTGCCGCCATTCCTAGTGATGCTCCGGCCTCTCGGAGCACGGGAATGGGAACAGGCGGTTCGCCTGCGTGAGAGGAGTGAGTTGAGAATGATGGGAACACGATCACTGTGCTCCCCTTTTCGAGAGGTAACATAAATAGTTATGACCAAAACGAAAATCAAGTTCAAGGTAGTCCAGACCAACGGCACGGCCACGGGCAACACGACAAAATGGGTAAACGACACACCCCGGAGCACGGAGCGGACAGAAATGCAGTTTACCTCAATCCGGCGGTGATGATCTCGATCGCTCTCTCTCTCTCTCTCTCTCTCTCTCTCTCTCTCTCTTCCTTCCTCGGCGATCGTGTGCCTTCGGGAGATGCGTTACATCTTTACGCGCACATTGCGTTACGCAACGCAATGATTGTCCAGAACGGTGGAAAGGGCACTCAAGAGAGAGAGAGGGAGAGGGGCAGAAAAAGTGGTACAGCACGCCGCACCCGCTGTGGCCACTTAACAGTCGATCGGATCGGCGCAACGGAACGGTTTGTTTACCTTTTGCACCGTTCTCATCTTTTCTTCCCCGTTTGCTCGGTGTGGTCACTGGCCCCCGGGTGGGGGGGCCCAGGATTGAGGTCAGCCCACTCGCCCTCTACTTTCTTCTATTCCCAATAATAACATTTTAACGGTGTGTCTGCGCGCGACTGTTATCGTGCCTCTTTAGGGATCTGAAGAGAACCCATTACGCACCTCGCGGCCGCCGCCTCCTTCGATTGTTGCCGAATATCAATCGGAGAGTGGCGGGACGGTTAACGGATCCCCGGGGAGGGGCTGAGGTGCCAAGTCGTGCCCCAAATGGTTAACACACCGACACACTGTTGGCCGACATGAAATTTCGGAGTCCACTCCCAAGGGGTGGAGGAACAGGATTGAGGTTAGTCACGGCCACGGTCGTCGTCGTATGCGCCGTCATTGCTCGGTCGATCGGACATCGGGTGAACGTCCTCCTGCAACATGGTAAATGGGTGACATAATTTTGCCCAGTCCCAGTGCTCTCCTAAAGGCCCTCGTAGCGACCATGGATGGAGATACCGTTAGGCATGCGCCATGCGCCATTGTAAGCCATCGGTTTGTAACGCGCCATTCCATTCCCATTCAATGTCGACTCTCTTGTTTTCCCTTCCTCTTGTCTTCCCCCCGTTTTCTCTCTATCTAGACGACAAACCATGAAGACACTCGTCGTTAGCTGGGCGCTAGTGGTGGCCCTGTTGCTGGGGCCAGTGCTTGCCCGACCGAACCTAGTGGAACCGATCTACCTCCGGAGGCGCAGCAATCCGCTCGAGATCATCGAGGAAAGCGTCGAGGCGGGCAGCGCAGCGAATGGTTCCAGTGGCGCCGACCAGAGCACCGAACAGCAGGCACCAGCATCGGCGGAGACGACGCAGCAGCAGAAAGGAGCCACGGCAGCATCCGATGCGACCACTGGCACCACCGGGAGCAGCCCCAGTACGACCCACCAACCAAGGTACCAAGTCACTACTAACGATAACGGTCTCTCTAGCGATAGTTTGATTAAGGAGTTTCTGCTCAAGAATTTGGCCAGTCTGCAGCAGGGCCCACCGACACCGGCGGTACTACCGCAACGGTTACGGCCAGTCCCGGCTGGTAGTGAGGTCGCGGAGGAGGAGGAGGAGGAGAAGGAGGAACAGAACACGCTACGCTCGGTGTCGATCGGTGGTCCATCACTGGGGCTTTGGGACAAGACGTACCTTTATCCGGTGCAGCAGCAGCAGTCCAGCAGTCCACCGTACTCGGTCGCCGGTGGTGGTTTTGGCCAAAAAAGAAAACCCGTGATACACAAAATTATCACCAAATGGTCCGATAAACCGGGGGATGTGTTTAACGTGGAGTACAGCACACCGACGACCGTCAGTTTTTTACGACCTTCGACCACTGGACTGCTGTACACCGGAACGCCGGCTTCCGGTCATCCAGCGTCACTGGAAGACTTTGGAGAGAAGCCAGCGGTTTATGGGTTCACACCGAGCTTCGCTGGTTCGCCGGAAGTTCTCTCGAATGGTTACCCCGCCGCGGCTGGACCATCGGACCAGGGCGAAGTGTATCAACAGAGTCCCGGGTTGATAGCCGGCACAAAGCACAAAAAGAAGCATCAGAACCAAAAGAAGAAGAACAAAATCAAGATCACGATCTCGGATCCGGTGCGAGATAGCGGCGCAAGACCGCAGCAACCTCCGCTCGATCCCGATCGTCCGGATGCGGTTTACTCGAGTGAAGCGCAGGATCCTTATGGTCCTCAGGCCGGTGGAGGAACTGGTTGGGATCCGTACGATGACAATCCGTACGATGAGGATGGCAATCTGAAGGGGGAATCGGTGACGGATGCAGCGACGGTGAACTGTAACGAGATCCAGATTTCGCTCCAGAATGGCAAACAAGGTTGCAGCGAGATCCAGATCGCCATCTCGAACCCAACGAAACAAGGTGAACTGACGAAACTAGGGCCAGTGGGAGCGGCTCCACTGGGGGCCGCTGCTGGTCTGGGAGCGGCCGGTGCCCTAGCAGCTGGTGCGGCCGGTGTAGCTCCTCAGGCAGCAGCAGCAGCAGCTCCTGTGGCGGTGGCTAGCGATGTTGCGTTCATTGCACCGAGTACGGGAGCACTGGCCGCAGTACCGCTGGCTGCTAATCCGATTGCACCGGTCGTTCCAGCTGTGCTGCCGGCACCAGTGTCCTCTTTTCTTAACACTCCGATCAGTAGTCTCGTTAGTAACATCATAAGCCCTCCGGCACCGGTACGGATCGGGGCGCTGGGTAATCCTGGTGGGGTGATTGCGAATGGATTGGCCACACAGCAGCAGCCGGGTGGTGGCCATAAGCAAAAACCAAAACCGGCCAAACCCTCGGGACATCATGACAGTTCGCTTGGCGCGCTGCTACCGGACATGTCGCACGCGATGGTCGGTATGCTGGCGGCCGTATCCGCCATGACACCGATGAACCTGTTCGTGCTCGGTATGACTAGCTTACCGGTGCTGGCGATGGTCATCGGTACGGTGGCCGCTGGGATGTATATGTACAAGTTCTACTACCCGTCACCACCCGTCAAACACTATTCGTCGTCCACGACGGTGTTGGTCCACAAGAAGCCTCCGGTGACGTACCACTGGGTACGGAAACCGGCACGACCCCGGAGGCGACCGGTGGTGGTAGTGAAACCGACCCCCGTTTCGTCTTCATCGTGGATCGATTTCGATCAAAGCTGGCCACAGCTGGCTGGTTGGGGTGGTGATCGACGAAGGAGCTCCTCCTCCTCCTCCTCCTCCAGTACGGATCCCTATCGATCGTATGCCAGTGGCGACAAGGTGGAAAGCTTGGGTGGACGGATACGATGATGAGAGGGGCTCCTTTAGGGTATCATCGAATGTGGCGATGTTGCCACTGTGCCAATCCTTTGCACACCAGTTCCCTTTTTGCAAAACCAACCAAATCTCCCTCTACCTTCGCGACCTGGCTAAAGGTCGGACTGGCCGTTAACCGACAGCTTTTTTTTTTTTTAAAATATTAGTTTTATTAGTGTATGTTAGTTGATAACCACATAAAACACTCCCGCATGAATGCATGATCATTACCCATCCTCATCCACCTCCACATAGCTCGGTAGAACGGACGTAGCAAGCATGAACCATAGTTTAGTATTTAGTATGTTACGCGTAACACCATAATGGCCAGGCGCCCCGGAGGCGTTCGGAGCGTTGCCCAAAAACACTAATTCCTTAACGGCGCCGTTGCATGACTAGTTTGTAAGCGACTTTAATTCCTATCTGTGTACGATTAAGCTGCTTCAGGGTGCATACAAAACTGTCCATTCGCTCTCTCTCTCTCTCGCTCCCTGTTTTTCATTGTCTCTCTGTCCCTATTTCGCTCTCTCTCTCTCTCTCGCTACTACTTCACCATCGAGCTTCCGAAACGAATGCGAGCAACCACAAAAGCCAACCTCAACCGAGTTAACCGACCGTGAAAGCGTAAACCATAAATATGTTTGAAGTGTACGGGATCACCTCTTTGAAAGGCTCTTGAAGGCAGTAGCAGGGCGGCAATTTGAATAGCCCCTCAGCGCGATTCACGCCAAATTGTCGATCGATTGTTGAGCCCAGTGAGATGAGCTACAGTAGCTGCAGAAGAGGAAGAGCAAGGCGCAATCGGCATCGTCATGATTGATTGATTAGGCTGGCGTAATTGCAACTAGCTGGTAGTGGTAGCAGTAGTAGGTAGGTAGGTAGGTAGTAGCAGTAGTAGTAGTAATGGTGATGGTGATCTGATCGCCATCTCATCATGTGCAATATAAGTAGATCTAGTGGAGTAGTGTCTGAGTCCGATCGAATGGTGAAAGCGCCACGCTTGACAGTTTGTGGTGAGCACTTTCACTTGCATTACCTCGAAACCGCGGCGACAGTTGCGGCAGTGAATTGTAATATTATTGTAATTCTTTAATCGTAGAGAGCCCTAGAGCCATCCATACCACCCTGCGGCTACTCGGTCTGCACGGAGCAGCCTGTAGACCCCGGTGTTCCCTAGTAGTTTCCCCTAGTTAGCGTCTAGTTAGACTCGTTAAGCTCGTTAGTTCCAGCGTTTTAGCAAATGGGTAGCAGGAATGTTGGACAGGAGGTGTGGACGATGTCGCCGAGAGGGTGATGAGGGTGCGATGGATTTCACTGGTTTTAGTTGTTGTTGAATGTTGCATGACCATGACCTACAAGACAATCCCCTTGCATCCCAGACCACCCGGTCTTTTATCCAACATTAGGCTTAAGGCATGTACCTGTACTCCAACAAAACATCTTTCTCCCTTACGGACCACGGACCACCATGACGGCATGTACCACGTGACTAACACCAAAAACAAAAACCCAATAAAATGAACTTCCTCGTTGGTTCTTTTTCCAGTTTTTAATAATCGGCCTTTAAAGCGCTTCATTCCACCGCTGTACAGCTTGTTGCATCGTTCGTTTGTTTGGTCCGCTTCGCGCTATGCTCTCTTTGTATTGGCTCCTGGTTCCTATTTCTAGCTGGTCTTCCTCAGTAGCTCTGGGGGTAGTAGTGCATGCTGCATGCTCTGCATGTTAACTGTCCGCTGCGATGACGCTTGATGACGAAAAGGATGATGAGATGGGAGCCCGTTGTTCTGCGTGTGTTCTAGCAATATACTATCTTCTGTCTCGTTGCAGCTACGCGTACAAACGGCCGAGCGAGCTGCTGAAAACGAAGATCGGTACGTCCGGGTTTGTGGTGTCGACCAGCACCAAGGTGCTGACGGGCGGCGGTGACCGTACTCCGAGCTCCTCCGCTTCGCTATCGGTCAAGTCCGGTGAAGCGAAAGCGAACGATCAGCTAACGCTCAGCTTTCAGGATCGATTCACGGGACATGCCGGTGTCGCTGAACCGCTAACCGATGAGGAATACCAGAATGAGCTACACCGGGCGACGGAACGTGTACCAGTACGGACCACGACACCGCGTGAGGGCCTGTCCACGTGGGTCTTGCTGTCCGGAAGTGATTCGACGGAACAGAAAGCAGAATCCACGAGTACCACGACCCGGAAGGTACAGATTATGCACACCACCACAACGAAACCGGTGGCCATGGGATCAACGACGAAGCGCTACCAAACACCAACGATGCGTCGCAACTTACCGACCACTACCCAGCGCCCGGTGAAGACGACAACTTCGGTGGTCGAGGAGAAGAAGGAAAAACCGTCGAAACCGATCCCGAAACAGAAGGTGGTCACTACCACGCTCAAGCCAGTGATTGTGAAGAAGGTTAAGAAGCCACCAACCACAACAACAACAACAGCGGCCACTACGACTTCGACGACTACCACGACAACGCCAGCCCCAAAACCGACCCCAACGACGTCGACAACAACAACCTCCACATCCACCACAACCGAGCTGGTGCTAACGGAGCAAAGTGCCTCAACGGTTGCGAACGACTTACCGGCTAAGAACGATGCTGCTGGGCCGCAGGTCGACAGCGAGAGCGACAGTTCCGTCGAAACGTCCACCTTCCTGATCATGGAACCAAAGGATGCCATGTTTGATCTTCCCGAAGATCGTTCACCCTCGAAAGTGGCACCAGCGGCCACGAAAACGAAGAAAGTAACACGCAAACCGAACGTCAAATCACCTGCCGCTGGTGGCGCATCCGGCACGAAAAAGAAGCCAGCCAACAAGAAAAACCGCAAACCGGAGGTGAAGGATGGGGTGACGAAAGCACCGAACAAAAATGGTGCCACCAAGCCCGTCTCGACGCAGATCATTAACTATCTGTCCCGCGAGGTGATGCCCACGGTCGGTGTCGGGTTGGTGGGGCTAGTGATGGCCGCCGGGTTGGCTTCGTACTTCCTCGGCAGTCCGCTCGGGGCTTTGCGACGTTCCGACGATCGTAAGGACGATCTGTACTACTCCAACTACGAGGAGTACGCCGGACCGGATGGCCAGAATGAGGAGGATGTTTTTGGGAAGCTGATCGCGGGTATGCCGGATCGATCGTACTATCGGAATAACGGTGGTAACGTTCGTCGTCGCATTCAACAACAACAACCGGTGCAGCAGCAACAGGCACCAGTCCGAACAGGACATCAATACTACCACGTGCAGCCGTACACGGGCAACAAATACCCGCACATTACGTACCGCAATCGGGCCTACGGTGGTGCCAGCGCACCCGACATGTACTCCAACATTAACCGGCAGGCGCAGGTACAGCCGAAATCGCAAAACCTAGCGCCGGAGTTCCATTACACGCCACCGACCCCGTACTATCCGGCACGGATGAGTCCAGTGGCCAGCGACAGCATGGCCACCGTACGGCCAGCGGCACCGGTTTACAGTGCATCCGTTACACAGGCACCAGTACCGTCGACGACGACCACGACGACGACGACGACGCCGATGCCCGCCACAGAACGCCCTCTGCAGGATGCGGAAACGGAACACGAGATGATGCCCCATCCGGAGGCTTACTCCTCGGAGCATAGCCCCGAGCATCATGCGCACTACGTTGTCGGTGGCGCGGGCAGCAGCTACGCCGATTCCATGCTCGATATGATCAACTCGGCCTCGATGCCGGAACACGGTCCGAGGAAGAAGCGAGCGGCCGCATCGGTGGCGCCTGTAATGAGCGCCAGCTCCGAAGAGGCCGAGTTCGATAACGAAATCGATGTGGACGGTGATGATGATGGTGGTGATGAGGAGTTTAATAAGAATATCGAGGAGACTGATCCTGATCTTTATACTATTACGCCGATGAGGACATCGACGACGACGACGACGACGACGACGATGGACCCTGAGACAACAAATACTACCGAAGTTCATCGCTATACCTGGGGTGACTTTATACGCAACACGGTCGAGCGGAAGGTTAAGCTGGGTCTGAACTTCCTCCAGCACGTCACCATGGACTTCCAGCGATACCTGAACGGTGTCCAGGAGCACCTGGTCCAGCACAGTAGCAGCAGCAGCACCACCACCACCACTGAGCCAGCGGAACACTAATCCGCTCTTCTTTCGGGCTGCCTTGCCTATGGGATTAAGGATAGGATTCTCGCGATCGATCGAGCGCACAGCAGAGCCGAGAGCTCTCTTCTGATCTTGTAGCACAAGGAGTACGAGACGTGGTAAGGGGTGGCATGTGGACAGAAGGGTTTTTACAATACTATTTATTTCCTTCAAGCCCACTCCAGCGAAACTCCCTCCGTCCAGTGAGCAGACATCATCCGAACAGACCCGTCCGTCCGTGGGGCGTGGGTCTTCTGGGAGTGTGTATGTGCGTGTATGTGTTTTTAAGGCATTTAATTATTAATACAAATAAAGTAAAGTAACGTAACGTAATAGTTTTAAAAACAAAACAACACAAACTGAGCCACAGCGACTGCAGTAGTTAGATCTTCCTTTCTTCTTACTCTACGCTTACTACACGGTTGCAGGGAGGTGGAATAAATAGCTTTGACCTCGTGGTCTCATTTTTTGGGGAACGCCCCGGATATTCGGGACACAGAAACATTGGCAGGCAGCGAATTTAGGCAGCGTCCCTGCAAAACGGAATTGACCTACTCGCCTACTAGGGCGTTACTTCCGATGATGAGCAGCTGGCGCGCTCGTCACAACCACTACTTCTTCTTGCCAAGTACCATCGGTGCAAGAATGGCCATCGTGGCCGGTACCATACCGGCACCAACCGCTGCCAGCACTGCCGAACTGTCCTGGGCCGCATCACGTCGATGCATCACCGAGAAGGAACCACCACCGGCCGCTGCAGCCGCCAAGGATTGCTTCTTCTTCTGCTTCCGTCGCGTTGGTAACGCATTGCTGATACCTTCCGCGGGCGACATTGTAGACGGTGTCGGTCCTTTCCGCTTGTTGTGCTGCTGCTGTTGCTCCTTGACCGCATCCTCAACCGTTTGCGTTGAAGAGGACACTTCAATCAGTCCGTTGTGCGACGTGGTCATATCGAGGGCGTTTTTCATGGGCAGTACGGTGAGCTTGACGGTTTGGTGAC
This sequence comes from Anopheles aquasalis, assembly GCF_943734665.1. Classification (NCBI taxonomy): domain Eukaryota; kingdom Metazoa; phylum Arthropoda; class Insecta; order Diptera; family Culicidae; genus Anopheles; species Anopheles aquasalis. The sequence continues at coordinate 8,088,297 of NC_064877.1, forward strand.
TCGTGGAGGTCGCCGGTGAGAACGTAATGGCACGCTGGCCATGGCGTCGCTTTGGATATTGGTATCCTTTCGTCGTGGAGATTAGGACCCACTCGCCATTGCCACGGTCCGGGTAGGAAACGGGACGAACTCGTTGATCAGAGGCGGTGACGCTACTGCCGTAAACGTCGCCCGCGTGTTGCTCGGGATTAAATTTCGGGAAATTTGGTGGCCGTCCATCGGTTATGATGTCGCGGTGGGCCGTACCTGATGATGCTCCATGATTTTGATGATGATATGCCTTCATTGTGTCGTACGGATCAGCGGACGGAGCGGTTGCAACCGTTGCCTGAGGTCCTTCATACCAACGGTCCACCTGAGGACCATCAGGACGCTCGCTGTACAGTGTGACGACTGGTCTTCTCCGGTTGTACAGTGAGTCTGGTTGCGTCTGCGGCTGCGTCTGCGGCTGCTTCACTCCATTGGCCTTTGGTCGATTCTTGATCGTTCCGTAACCACCATAATCCTCGGCGGAGTCGCCAGCACCCTGCTCTCCCTGGTAGTAGCTAGATGCACCGATCGAGCTCGATCCCGTTGGATAGATGGCGGCAATCGGTTTGTATTTACTTCCACCATTTTCCTCACTATCGATACCTCCATCACCTGCAGCATTCCAGTACTTATCCGTGCCAGATGGACGATGTTTCTTCGTTCCATCGCCACCATTCGCTGCTTGCCACTTCGAAACCTTACTCTCCGACCACGGAACAGCCTCGAGCGTTACCCAACCATCCTTCACATTCCAGGGATGATGATTCTGGTGCTGCTGCTGATGGTGCGAAGAGTAGTGCACATTACCCGCACATTACGTACCGCAATACCCGCACATTACGTACCGCAATCGGGCCTACGGTGGTGCCAGCGCACCCGACATGTACTCCAACATTAACCGGCAGGCGCAGGTACAGCCGAAATCGCAAAACCTAGCGCCGGAGTTCCATTACACGCCACCGACCCCGTACTATCCGGCACGGATGAGTCCAGTGGCCAGCGACAGCATGGCCACCGTACGGCCAGCGGCACCGGTTTACAGTGCATCCGTTACACAGGCACCAGTACCGTCGACGACGACCACGACGACGACGACGACGCCGATGCCCGCCACAGAACGCCCTCTGCAGGATGCGGAAACGGAACACGAGATGATGCCCCATCCGGAGGCTTACTCCTCGGAGCATAGCCCCGAGCATCATGCGCACTACGTTGTCGGTGGCGCGGGCAGCAGCTACGCCGATTCCATGCTCGATATGATCAACTCGGCCTCGATGCCGGAACACGGTCCGAGGAAGAAGCGAGCGGCCGCATCGGTGGCGCCTGTAATGAGCGCCAGCTCCGAAGAGGCCGAGTTCGATAACGAAATCGATGTGGACGGTGATGATGATGGTGGTGATGAGGAGTTTAATAAGAATATCGAGGAGACTGATCCTGATCTTTATACTATTACGCCGATGAGGACATCGACGACGACGACGACGACGACGACGATGGACCCTGAGACAACAAATACTACCGAAGTTCATCGCTATACCTGGGGTGACTTTATACGCAACACGGTCGAGCGGAAGGTTAAGCTGGGTCTGAACTTCCTCCAGCACGTCACCATGGACTTCCAGCGATACCTGAACGGTGTCCAGGAGCACCTGGTCCAGCACAGTAGCAGCAGCAGCACCACCACCACCACTGAGCCAGCGGAACACTAATCCGCTCTTCTTTCGGGCTGCCTTGCCTATGGGATTAAGGATAGGATTCTCGCGATCGATCGAGCGCACAGCAGAGCCGAGAGCTCTCTTCTGATCTTGTAGCACAAGGAGTACGAGACGTGGTAAGGGGTGGCATGTGGACAGAAGGGTTTTTACAATACTATTTATTTCCTTCAAGCCCACTCCAGCGAAACTCCCTCCGTCCAGTGAGCAGACATCATCCGAACAGACCCGTCCGTCCGTGGGGCGTGGGTCTTCTGGGAGTGTGTATGTGCGTGTATGTGTTTTTAAGGCATTTAATTATTAATACAAATAAAGTAAAGTAACGTAACGTAATAGTTTTAAAAACAAAACAACACAAACTGAGCCACAGCGACTGCAGTAGTTAGATCTTCCTTTCTTCTTACTCTACGCTTACTACACGGTTGCAGGGAGGTGGAATAAATAGCTTTGACCTCGTGGTCTCATTTTTTGGGGAACGCCCCGGATATTCGGGACACAGAAACATTGGCAGGCAGCGAATTTAGGCAGCGTCCCTGCAAAACGGAATTGACCTACTCGCCTACTAGGGCGTTACTTCCGATGATGAGCAGCTGGCGCGCTCGTCACAACCACTACTTCTTCTTGCCAAGTACCATCGGTGCAAGAATGGCCATCGTGGCCGGTACCATACCGGCACCAACCGCTGCCAGCACTGCCGAACTGTCCTGGGCCGCATCACGTCGATGCATCACCGAGAAGGAACCACCACCGGCCGCTGCAGCCGCCAAGGATTGCTTCTTCTTCTGCTTCCGTCGCGTTGGTAACGCATTGCTGATACCTTCCGCGGGCGACATTGTAGACGGTGTCGGTCCTTTCCGCTTGTTGTGCTGCTGCTGTTGCTCCTTGACCGCATCCTCAACCGTTTGCGTTGAAGAGGACACTTCAATCAGTCCGTTGTGCGACGTGGTCATATCGAGGGCGTTTTTCATGGGCAGTACGGTGAGCTTGACGGTTTGGTGACTCGTGGAGGTCGCCGGTGAGAACGTAATGGCACGCTGGCCATGGCGTCGCTTTGGATATTGGTATCCTTTCGTCGTGGAGATTAGGACCCACTCGCCATTGCCACGGTCCGGGTAGGAAACGGGACGAACTCGTTGATCAGAGGCGGTGACGCTACTGCCGTAAACGTCGCCCGCGTGTTGCTCGGGATTAAATTTCGGGAAATTTGGTGGCCGTCCATCGGTTATGATGTCGCGGTGGGCCGTACCTGATGATGCTCCATGATTTTGATGATGATATGCCTTCATTGTGTCGTACGGATCAGCGGACGGAGCGGTTGCAACCGTTGCCTGAGGTCCTTCATACCAACGGTCCACCTGAGGACCATCAGGACGCTCGCTGTACAGTGTGACGACTGGTCTTCTCCGGTTGTACAGTGAGTCTGGTTGCGTCTGCGGCTGCGTCTGCGGCTGCTTCACTCCATTGGCCTTTGGTCGATTCTTGATCGTTCCGTAACCACCATAATCCTCGGCGGAGTCGCCAGCACCCTGCTCTCCCTGGTAGTAGCTAGATGCACCGATCGAGCTCGATCCCGTTGGATAGATGGCGGCAATCGGTTTGTATTTACTTCCACCATTTTCCTCACTATCGATACCTCCATCACCTGCAGCATTCCAGTACTTATCCGTGCCAGATGGACGATGTTTCTTCGTTCCATCGCCACCATTCGCTGCTTGCCACTTCGAAACCTTACTTTCGGACCACGGAACAGCCTCGAGCGTTACCCAACCATCCTTCACGTTCCAGGGATGATGATTCTGGTGCTGCTGCTGATGGTGCGAAGAGTAGTGAGACGGTGGCTCCTGGTACCACCGCTTGTTGTTACTCCCCAGTGCCATAACATTCCGCTCGTTCGTTTCGTCGAATATGAGCTCGTCCTCCGTTTTCGCTTCATCCTCCTCCGAGCCCGGTTCCGTAGTGCCAATTCGGTCCTCACCCCTCACGATCGGGCGCCGGTTCGAGTTTTCCTCCAGTTCTTCCGGTTTGCTGCCGTGCTGCTGGTGGTTCGTGATCATCGTGATCTCGTTCAGTCGCTTCCTCGTCAGGGAGTCCGCATTGCGGAGCTTCTCCGAGTACTCCTTCAGGAATTTGTTCAGTAGCTCCGGTGAGTAGAGCGTTTTGCGGCTCGATCCACTGGGCGGTGACTCTAGGAGGGAGCTTTCGCCGATCGGTTTCGTCACCCGGATGCCCGTACTGGTACGGAAGCTTGTGGTTGGGGATGGAATGCGCTGGTGGTACGGGTGCTCCTGTTGCTGCTGATCATCTTCCCGTGAATCCAGCTCTCCATTACTGACGTCACGGTACGGATCGGTTGCTTCGATGATGGTGATCGGTTTCGCGCCCGGCACCTCGATCTCGTACGTAGTAAAGTTCTTGGACGACAGTATCGAGTGAGGTGAGTTGGTGAAGTGGATTGTCTCACTGTGCACTGGGCCGATATCGGATAGCGTCCCGAGCCCACACACTATCAGTGCAATCTGCCACAACATCCTCGATCGAGCACAACAAACACTGCGGCCCATGTTCCTTGCGGGTCCTTTGGGGATCTCTCTCTCTCTCACTCTATCAGTTGGTGTTTCTCGAAGACGATCACGGAGACAAAGTTGTGCGTCTCTTCGAGCGATCTAATCAATACTGGCACCACACACCGGAGCGACTGACGTCGGAACTGGCTGGCTGGCCTACTAATATAGTTGCTTTGGCTTTGGCTGCTGCTCCTCCCGAGTCGCTGGGGGGCCGCACGCTTCACTGAGACCCGCGTCAACGCGTTGAAAGGAGAGAGGGAAGTCACCAACGGAGATATGTTGCGCGTGTCAGCGGCGCACAGAGATTATATGAAGCCATCTCGTTTGGGGGGGGGCATCAACCACAACAACGCCTTCGCCAGCCTCTAGTCTGGTGCCATTTCTCTCGCCTCCCCCTTTCTAGGCAGCAAGAGCAGGAGCGCCAGAGCGAAGAAACAGGATGAACAGCAACAGCAACAACAAGCGCTGAAGAACGATCGTAGAAAATTGCATCGCAAAAGGCTTGGCGCCGCGCCGCGATGACTTGCTCGCGGCCGATCGCGACACGATGACGACGACGACGACGACGGCCCGTAGAAAGACAAGGAAAAGAGGAAAATAAGAAAGCGAATGTGAGCACCCTTTCCCTAGACTAGCAGCCTAGCAGCCTAACGGCTCCTCGTGCTCCCTCATCCCACAGCGTCCCTGGAGGAGAACTAATTTTCAATCCCTCATCAACGGCCACGCGAAGGGCGTCGACAGCCGGCGTCGTGCACGCAGTAAAGGTGAAAGCAGTTGGTGGCCGAAGAGAACGTGCTGCCAAGTGAGTCGTCCAGGACTGCCGTCCAACTACTAGTCTCACATCCCTCAGGTCTTAAAATGGGACCATTCGTTGACCTTTCGGTTCTTTCGACGCTCGAGACTCTCTCACGGTGATCGAGGGTCACCTGGTGAACCAGACCCGCTGGTCAACGACTTTGCTCTGGCCCTGCCCAGGGGAATTATCAAAAGTGTCGCAGCGATCGAGTGTTGCCGGCTCTCACTCTTGCTTTCTACACATCGAGATCAGCGCCCGAGAGTCGCCCGTTGGGCTGGCAGAAGCTGGCGTCAAATCGGTTGCACGGTGGTGCAGTTAAGACGCCAGCCACACCACTTGCTCTCGACTCGATGCGGTGCGCTGCGGTGACAATAATATTGACTAAACAATTCACTTAACTCGTGGTGGCGGCACCACCCACCTTGGTGATGCTGAAACATAAATAGTTATGCTTTCACTGACGGTGGTGCGGTACGACCTATGGTTTGTGGACAGATTAATCACCATGCGCCAGCGGCAGGCAGCGTGACGGACGTTCCGCGAAACTGGTGCTAGGGCGCAGGATTAGAAACCGTGTGTGTTTTTGTGTCTTGTGTTGATGAATTTTCAACCTCCCGGCCAGTCATCAGCGTAAATAGGGTGTTAACAAGAAACTCATAGCGGCCTGGGTGCGGTCCTGGGTCGTGTAAGGGCGCAATCGGAGTGCATCGAATCGAAGACCAGGCCGCGCGGTGTCACTTTGTTGTGGCATAAGGCACCGAACGATCCACTAGGGATAGTGCATCTCGTGATCGGTGATCGGTGCGGATCAAGCCAACTTTCCCCAGTCAATTTGAAGTAACTCAATTACGATGATGGAAATTTGTGGTTGAGCTTTTTGTACAAAAATGATGTAATTTTGTGGAAACCGATGTTGGCTTTTTATTGAGTAATGTTATCTAATTTTATTATCACATCGAACAGGCAACTTCCTGAATTGCTTTCGGTATTTCAATTTAAGTAATGTTGAGGATAACTTAGAATTTTGTGTGGTTCAATTTGTGGTTAATGATTTCGATTTTTCTTATGATTGGTGAGCCACAATTTATGCTCTAGTTTAATTTATTGGCAAAAATCTCACTTTAAATTATTGAACTAGACGAAACAGAATAACAATTTAATACAGATACAGCTACAACCCGAATACAGAAACGCTTAAGGTTTGAGGATGATTAATTTTGTACTCTGTATTACTTCTATGTTAAATTTGTAGCCATTGAACTCATGCCAAATACATTTCACTCGTTGATTGATATTTCCAGCCAGATTCGAATCGATGGTTCCATTTAGCAGCCGCTGATTTTGATCCCAAATAGTGATAGTCCGGAAGAGGTAATGGTTTATCGGAGCGACAAGGAATTGCGTGCCTGATAAAGAGAAACCGAAGAAGAACCAAGGGGATCCAGCCAGCAATGCAAAAAAAGAAGGATGTCTCGCAAGACCAACCGAAGGCCGATCAGAAAGACGACGAACACCGTGAAGCGCAGCGCAGAGAGTTTACTTATTTTTAAGAATTAATTTTATTTTTCCCTAAAAGCTGGTCGTTTCAAGAGTATGCTGTGAAAGTTTCACATCAATCGAAGAGGAATTGGCAAAGATACAGAATTTTTAAAATCACCATGCAATAAACGTTATGGGCGCGATTTATGAGTCAAACAAGGCAGGGAAAAGTGGGAAAAGTAACATGAATGGAAAGCAGAACCATTTAAAAAAAACTAAAACAACATTCAGCGATCCATCCGGAGACGCCGGTTGCCTTACGCATGCGCCTCACTTCACTGAACACGTGGTCTCGTACCAGCACGTTCAACACTTGCTGAACACGTGTTCTCGTAACCACGCTGTTTCAAAATGCCATCGTCGCACCACGTGGCAAAAGCACAACCTGTAGAATACACTTCTCCTTATGTACTTACTCCCTAAATCAGCTGATTTGTGTGTCCTTGGCAACGCGGGCGTCGCCGGATATTTACCGAATGTAAATATCCGATGACCATTTTTTCACCACAGTAGACTGTTTGTTGAGTTGAAGTCACCGAAGGCTACAGTCGCAAATTGCTCCTCGTTTCACCGTTTTCATAAAATGAGGAGAGCAAAAAAGATCAAACAAAGGGTCAAACGACACATCGAAGATGTCCCGTTTTTTAAGTACACCCACGACAAAGACGAATTGCCCCTGGATCCGGCCCGTTCCTTCATCGAAGAGCAAATTGGTAAGCGTCTGCCCACCGACAACAAATCCACAACAGCGTAATGTTCCGCCTTTCCCTTTCCAGGTAAAATACATTCCACGAAATCAGACTGCTTCAGCAAGGACTACAGCCTGCACCGTTGTCCTCGAGGAGATGGCACACACATTGGCGACCTTTTGCCTCCCGAGAAACCTCTGGTCTTACGAGCTAGTACGCTACGCAGTGGGGGAAATAGTGGAGAACCCTCCAAAGCCCAGGAACCGATGAAGAGAGATACGACGGATCGAATGATAGCCATGCACAAACGGTTCCGGCTTCAGATGTTTCACAATCTGGCGCTCACGAAACCCGTGCTGGCTTCGAACGAGTTCTTTCGCCGGTATGGTCGTGGGGCGGATGATGGACGCCGGAAGCTACCATCATTGTGGCGAAAGAAGCGTCCCACAAAATTTCAATTCGACGAGTTCGCCTACCGTACACCGGAGGAAAACGAGGAAGCACTGCGCCGGATACAGAAGCACCTGGATCGGATGATTGCTAAGAGCATTCGCGAAGCGGAAAAGCGTCGCAAGGAGAAAGAGGAACAGGAAAGAAGGCCTCAGTTTGTGAGTCATTACCATGGTGACTACCGCGATGTTATGAATTTAACCCGTTTGCTTCTTGCAGTGTACTTCTATGTCCAAGAGCAAACATGTATATCAGGCCAAGGTTAAAAAGAAGCGGCTTACCAACGAGCAGTTTATCAAGAAACTTAAAGACACCGAAAGCATGTAAGGAGTCGATGGGTTAACTATAACATAAATCATAAAACGTACCGTACTCTCCCTATCTTCAACAGGAAACTGAAATACTTGCAAGCGTTGCTGCCGGAACATCCCGATGAGCAAAAGGAAAGGATACTGAACCGTTATGAGCGCAACTTTAGCCAAGCGATATGCTGCTTCGATGAGAGCGTTAAACAGCGTACGCTAAACGTCCTCGATATGTTGGATGTGCGCAAGATCGACCACTATCCGTCGCATTGGATTAAAAACATTCTTCCACGCATCAACAAAGGCACAGGGTATCTGAAGCAAGCGCACAAGTTCATACTGGAGGAGGAAAAGCTATGGCCCACCATCTACCCCGAGCTGATACTGATGGACTATCTGTTCGATCCCGATCATGGGGTACCACGCGATCAGGCAGTTTACTTCTTGATTCTGCTAATGGATCTGCAAGAGGACTATCGTTATTACGTGAAGCGAGCCTTTCTGCGTTACATTCTGCGTTCGGAACGGGACCGAAATCAACTTCAACTGGTAATGGAACCGCCAGAGTTTCCCATCGCAACCCTGATAGCGCCCGTTCCCTGGAAATGCTCGATACAGCTGGCTAAGAATCGGCTGGAGGAGGTACTGATGATCAACCATCCCGTACTGCAGGCCATCAATATGTTGTGGCATAAACTGTACAACAACTTGCTGGTGGTCGATTCGGCAAAGTTTTACAACACGGACGTACCGATGCATGCGGATAAAATCACCGAGATGATTCACAATAGCTGTCGCATCACTAGAGATGTATGTTGGGGGGGGGGGGGGGGGGGGTTCGGAACGAATCCCGTTGATTACAGACTGTTCTTTCAGATATTGATCAACGACTGGATGCCCAGAGTAGCAGATCTGGTGGACGTGATGCGAAAATACTGGAAGGATCTCGTTCCCCGCAATTCAACGCACGGCGGCCGGGGAACCATATTCTTCAACTGTATTCATGCGCTCACGTCCTATCATCTGCAGGAGCTGATCAAAAAGAGTCTGGACCATCTGGTCGAAGCGCTGGAAGTGTACCGGGAGGGCGACATTAGTCCAGGGGATGAGCCGAAGGTG
>NC_064877.1:8102500-8110000 GCF_943734665.1 Anopheles aquasalis
CGTAAGATCCTGTACGGTGGTAACGAGGAGCATCCAAAACCGAAACACTTCTCACTCAACCGTGGCCAGATGTATCCGGAGAAGATGAACTTTATGGACTATCGCTTCGACGAGCACGAAAACTGGTGGCCATGGCAAACGACAGAGGAACCGTCACTGCCAGAATCATGCATCGTGTCTGAGCTGATGATACCGACCAAGGAAACCGGTTCCATACTGTACTGGACTAATCTGTGTGTTCGCAATGGCATTCCGATTCTTCTGGCCGGACCGACGGGTACGGGCAAGAGTGCTACCATCAGCAACTACATCCGCGAGCTACCGAAGCAACGGTTCATCTCGAACATTATCAATTGTTCCGCTCGCAGCACGGCAGCACAGGTACAGGATACGATCATGGCGAAACTCGATCGACGCCGCAAGGGTGTCTATGGTCCACCGGTTGGCAAGGAGTGTGTGAACTTTATCGATGATCTGGCCATGCCGGCCCGGGATGAGTACGGTTCCCAGCCACCGCTCGAACTGGTGCGCACCTGGCTCGATCATCGCATATGGTCCGATCTGCGGGATACGTCCAAAATCGAACTGATCGATCTACTGCTGATTGCTGCCATGGGTCCCATCGGTGGTAGTAACTACATTCCCCAGCGACTGTACCGTCACATGTTCGTCATATCGGTGGACTCCTTCGAGGACGTTACGCTGATGCGCATATTCTCCTCCATCGGTGATTGGCACTTTGCGAAAGGATTTCCCGAACCGGTGGCCCGATTGAGCAAACTGCTCAGCCAAGCATCGATAGCGGTGTACCGGGGTGCGATTGAACACTTTCTCCCGACTCCAGCCAAGTCGCACTATCTTTTTTCACTCCGAGATGTATCGCGCGTCTATCAGGGTATCGTACTGTTACCCTCGAAGAAGTTACCGGATCCGGAAAAGTTAGTGCGACTGTGGGTACATGAAACGTACCGTGTATTCTACGATCGGTTGATCGATGAGGAGGACAAGCAGAAACTTTTGCGCCTGGTGGAGGAAGCTTCCGTTACACATCTACGCATGAAACTCGAGCAAGCGTTCGGTGATCGGTTAGAGCCGGGACAGAAGGTATCGGATAAGCACATTCGCGATCTCTTGTTTGGCAATTACATGGAACCGGCCGCCGTCACCCGAATCTACGACGAGGTGGACAATTGGGAACAGCTGGAAAAGAACATCAACTTCTACCTGTCCGAGTACAACGAGCGCTCCAAGTCACCGATGAATCTGGTGCTGTTCCGTTTCGCAATCGAGCACATTTCGCGTGTATCGCGGGTTCTGCAGATGCCTCGCGGGCATCTGCTGCTTGTCGGGCTTGGTGGCTCGGGAAGGCGCAGTGCCGTAAAGTTGGCCTCAAGTATGAGCGATTCGGCGGTGTTCCAGGTGGAAGTAACCCGTAGCTACACGTTCAACGAATGGCGTGAGGATATGAAGAAGCTGTTGATGAGTGCCGGATGCGAGGGAAAGCGCGTCGTGTTCCTGTTCAATGATTCGCAGGCGAAAGAGGAATCGTTCGTGGAGGATATTAATTCGTTGCTGAACACGGCCGATCTTCCTAATCTGTTCCAAACTGAGGAGAAAGCCGTGATTCTGGAGCAGATGCAGACGATCGTACAGGCGACTAACAAACCAATCGATCTGACCGCTTTATCGCTGTACAACTTCTTTGTGGAACGCGTACGTGAGAATTTACACATTGCGCTGGCTTTCTCGCCGATTGGAGATTCGTTCAAGAAGCGTTTAAGGATCTATCCATCGCTCATCAACTGTTGCACCATCGATTGGTACTCGGCCTGGCCGGATGATGCGCTGCAGAAGGTGGCCGAATTCTTTATCCGTTCGATGGATCTCGTCGCTAGCCAGGAGCGTCTGACGTCTCGCGATTCATCCAGCATCGAGGTGATGACCGACACGATGGACGAAAAGGAGCAGAAAACAAGGAAGCTCACCGAGCTGGAACGGAAACTAATTAGCATCGTGCTCATCTTCAATGAGAGTGTCGTGGAAAACTCGAATCGTTTCTTCCTGGAGCAGGGTCGTCGCAATTATGTCACCCCAACGTCCTACCTGGAAATGCTACGATCGTTCAAAGATTTGTACCACAAGAAATATTCGGAAACAATCACACAGCGCGATCGTTACACCACCGGTCTAGAGAAACTGGACTTTGCCGCCGGTCAGGTGTCGGTCATGCAGGATCAGCTGAAGGATCTGCAACCGCAGCTGAAGCAGACATCAGACGAGACGGAGAAAATTATGGTCAACATCGAACGGGAAACGGCCGAGGCGGAGAAGAAGAAGGAAATCGTTGGGGCTGATGAAACGGCAGCCAACGAGGCAGCAGCATCGGCGCAAGCGATCAAGGACGATTGTGAAAGTGATTTGCAGGAAGCAGTACCGGCCTTGGAAGCAGCTCTTGCGGCACTCGACACGTTAAAACCGGCAGACATTACCGTTGTAAAGTCGATGAAGAATCCCCCGTCCGGTGTGAAGCTGGTGCTGGAAGCGGTTTGCGTGATTCGAGGAATCAAAGCGGACCGAAAACCTGATCCAAGTTTGTATTACAACCGCTGCAAGTGTTAAATAGTTGGCTTGATTTATGTTTACCGCCTTTTACAGACGGTCACCTGGTGGAGGATTACTGGGGACCATCGCAGAAGATGCTGGGTGATCTCAAGTTCCTCGATAGTTTGAAAACGTTTGACAAAGACAACATTCCCATTCCGGTTATGAAAAAGATCCGAGAAGTGTATGTACTTAACGATCTATATTTTCTATTAATTTAGAAACATCATTATTTTCCATCGAATTTTCCCTTGCAGTTACATCGCCGATCGCGAGTTTGTTCCGGAGAAGATAAAAAATATTTCCATGGCCTGTGAGGGTTTGTGCCGGTGGGTGCGTGCCATGGAGATCTACGACCGGGTGGCCAAGATTGTGGCGCCCAAGAAAATTGCCCTGGCCGAAGCGGAAGCCGAACTGGCTATGCAGATGGAGAAACTCAACTCGAAACGAGCGGAGCTGCAAGAGATTCTGGACAAGCTGCAGAAGCTGAACGATTTTTTCGCCGAAAAATCGCGCGAAAAAAAGCGCCTCGAGGATGAGATCGATAGCTGCGAGAAGAAACTGATACGCGCAGAGCAGCTGATCGGTGGACTGGGTGGAGAGAAGCGTCGTTGGTCCGAATGTGCAACGAACTTGCACCAATCGCTCAGCAACGTCGTTGGCGATGTGCTGCTAGCAGCTGGCTGTGTTGCTTATCTCGGGTGCTTCTCGACCGAATTTCGCTCGACGATCGTACACGGATGGAACCGTGATGCGCTGGAACTACGCATTCCGTGTACGGAGAACTTTTCCCTCCTGACTACCCTCGGCAATCCGTTGCAGATCCGTAGCTGGTCCAACTGGGGCCTTCCTACGGATAATTTCTCGGTCGAGAACGGCATCATCGTGAAGCACGCGCGCCGCTGGCCACTGATGATTGATCCTGAGGGACAGGCGAACAAATGGGTGAAAAATATGGAGCGAGCCAACAATCTGAAGATCATTCAGCAAATGGAAGCCAACTATATGCGTGTGGTGGAGAACGCTATCACAAACGGTTACCCGGTTCTGTTGGAGAACGTGGGGGAAAACATTGACTCTGGCTTCAACACGATCCTGGAGAAGAACATCATCTTTCAGAAGGGATCATACTACATCAAGTTCGGTGACGGCATGGTCGAGTATAATGATAACTTTAGATTTTACATCACGACCAATCTGCGCAACCCACACTACCTGCCCGAAACGGCCGTCATGGTGACGCTTATGAACTTTATGATTACTGAGCAAGGGCTGCGTTCCCAGCTGCTCGGTACGGTGATCATTCAGGAGCGACCGGATCTGCAGGAGAAGAAGGAATCGCTTATCATCGAATCGGCCCAGAACCAGGAAGCGCTGTACAATGCTGAGGCAAAGATTCTGCAGGTGCTCTCGACAGCCGAGGGTAACATACTGGACGATGAGAATGCGATCGATATACTTACCTCGAGCAAGCAGCTATCGGAGGAGATACAGGCGAAGCAGATCGTTGCCATCGCTACCGAGGCGGAGATTGACGCTGCGCGGCAGCAGTACATCCCCGTCGCTCGTCACTCTGCCGTGATCTTCTTCTGTACCGCTGAGCTGGCCAACATCGATCCGATGTACCAGTTCAATCTGGCCTGGTTCCTGAACATCTTCGTCCAGGCGATCATTAAATCACCCAAATCGGATGATCTGGAGCAACGGTTGAAGCATTTGATCGACTTTTTCACCATGGCCATCTACAACAACGTGTGCCGATCGCTGTTTGAAAAGGATAAGCTCATGTTTTCGTTTGTGCTTTGCGTTGGCATAATGCGTGGTCGTGGCGAAATCAAGGATCCCGAGCTTTCTTTCCTGCTAACGGGTGGGCTAGCGCTGGATAACCCACTTCCAAATCCTGCTCCACACTGGCTGACGGATAAGTGCTGGACGGAAGCGGTGCGTGCTGCTACACTTCCTTCGCTGAATGAGCTCCCAAGAGCACTGTCGCGGAACCCGGAGCTATGGGAAGCCTACAACAATCTCAGCGATCCCGATGCTCACCCTCTGCCGGAACCGTTCGATCAGGTGGACAACATTGTTAAGCTGATTGTGCTGAAAATACTTCGGCCTGATAAGGTTGTGCCGGGATTGCAGCGTTTCATCGTCCAGAACATTGGCCAAATGTACGTGGAACCACCACAGTTCGATCTGGAGACATCGTACCACGACAGCTCACCACGCACGCCACTCATATTTATGCTGTCGCCCGGTAGCGATCCGATCGACAGCATTCTAACGTTCGCCAACGTGCACTACATGAGTGACGATTGTCGGGTGATCTCGCTCGGTCAAGGCCAAGGTCCAAAGGCGACGCAAACCATACTGGACGCGATCAAGCTGGGCTACTGGGTGATCTTGCAGAATTGTCACGTGGCCGAGTCGTACATGGATGAGCTGGAGAAGATCTGCATGGACTCGAGCCTGTACGAGACGGTGCATCCCAAGTACCGGCTCTGGTGTACGTCGTACCCGAGCAAAAGCTTCCCGGTTTCCATACTGCAAAACAGCGTCAAGATGACGAACGAGGCGCCAAAGGGACTGAAGAACAACATGACACGTATCTTCTCCTCGGACCCACTGTCCAGCGATGCCTACTACTCGCACGCTTTCGAGGGAGAGCTCGGTACCGTGTGGATGCGCGGTGTGTTTTCGCTCGTGTTTTTCCACGCCGTTGTTCAGGAACGCTGCAAGTTCGGTCCCATCGGGTGGAACATTCCGTACGAGTTCAACGAATCCGATCTTAAGTATGTTGCCTCGCATTTGGTTTTTTCCTTTAGCGAAGCGGAATTAACAGAAACATGCTGTTCTCATTCTCTAGGATCTCTTTGATGCAGCTGAAGATGTTCATCAATCAGTACCAGAGCATACCTTTCGAGGGACACATCTATCTGACCGGCGAGTGTAACTACGGAGGACGCGTTACGGACGATAAGGACCGTCGCTTGCTGATGAGTTTGCTTAATCGCATCTACAATGAGGGCACGATCGAGCAGGACCACTACGCACTAACCGAATCGGGGCGATATACGGTACCGCAGCAGCCTACCAAACGGCACGCGTTGACCTACATCGCTACCCTGCCCTCAATCGCCCATCCCGAAGTGTTTGGACTGCACGAGAATGCCGATATTACGCGAAACATTGAAGAGACATGCTCGGTGAGGGGTTTTCGTTTTCTTTTGCCAGTCAGCGTTCTTATTGCCACCCTTTTCTGTTACCGCTTCGTAGCTGCTCGATCGTGTTTTGCTCACTCAAACGCATCTTCTCGCCGGAACGACCACCGCAGATGCCGACCAGAAGGAAGATCCCGTACTGCTGCTTTGCGCTGAAATCTCTAACAAACTACCCTCGCTGTTTGACGTCGATGCCGTGGCCGAACTGTTCCCCATCGAGTACGAAAACTCCATGAACACCGTACTACGGCAGGAGCTGAGCCGGTTCAATCGGCTGCTCGAGTACATTCGGTTCAGTTTGGTGGACGTACAGCGAGCTATCAAGGGCCAAATTTCCATGATACCGGAGCTGGAGAGTGCCTATCGAGCGATTAAGATATCGCGCGTCCCGAAAGCGTGGCTCTCGAAGAGCTATCCATCGTTGAAACCGCTCGGTGGATTTATTAATGATTTCGTGCAGCGTTTGGTTTTCTTTCAGCGTTGGATTGATGAGGGTGAACCGAACGTTTACTGGATGAGTGGGTTCTACTTCACGCAGTCCTTTCTGACCGGTATCATGCAAAACCATTCACGCAAGTTCAAACAACGTATCGACGATCTGGTGATGGAGTTCGATGTTACCGATTTCGAGTCGGAACAGGAGGTGAAGGACTCACCGGAAGTGGCCACATTTGTGAAGGTAAGAAAGAGAACTAAAGGAGCTAATAGCATAGACTTTCGTTCGTTATCAGTTGAATTTGGTTGAGGATCCTTTTCTAATGTTGATTAATATACAAATAGTAATTAGCTATGAGATTAACCTTCATCATAAACATTTTAAAACGCTGCATTACCCAAGGAAAAACGATGCATCAATGTCGACTTCGTAATGTTCGACGTAAGTATACGTTGTTCAATGATCCATCCAATGGAGAGAACCGAACGTTGTACAATAGATTGAACGGACTGTAAAGCTGTGAAGACTTTCATACACGCGCATCACCTTTCTTTGCATTTCTGGACCACCAATAAAACCTTTCTCCCACTTCCCCAGGGCCTATACTTGGAAGGTGGTCGCTGGAACCGCGAACGGAAGCACCTGGATGAGCCACTATCGCGCATACTTTACGACACACTGCCCATCGTTTCGATGACCCCAACGCTAAAGACTGAAAAGGAGGGTGCGCCGCGTACCCGCTACGATTGTCCAATCTACAAAACGAGTGCCCGGCGCGGCATTCTATCCACCACCGGTCACTCGACCAACTTCGTCATGATGCTGGAGCTCGATATCGAAAACCCACCGGAACATTGGGTTCTCCGGGGAACCGCCTGTCTCTGCCAGCTAGACGATTGATTGTGGAATGTAGCGTTTGAGTCACACCTTCGTTCTAGGAAGTGTGTGCACGAATCGTCTTGAAATTGTTTTCTTTTTCTTATCCAAATCATGCAAGCGTGTGTCTGTGTGTTCATGGTAGTGTTTGTGCGTTTCGTGCACGATTTGTAAACGAATAAAAAAATTGAAGAAAATAAATTTCTCACCCACTGGCACTCATCGGTCGTTTTTTTAGATTTCGCGCCACACTACCACCTGAAAGGTGTCTCTTATCTTATCGTCTATCCGTTAGTGGAAGGTCTAACTGGTGCTCTACTAGCCTGTAGCACATAACGGTACGCTGGTGGGTAGCGCCCTTATCTTATC
>NC_064877.1:8115000-8135000 GCF_943734665.1 Anopheles aquasalis
TCAGTGCCGAGATGATTTATGGTGGAAGCAACAATTTTCGACCGAAACTCATGCTTATACCAAAGCAACGATCAAACAGGATGCACCGCTTGTGCTGCAAGCAGACGTTATTTTTAAGCGTGCCCTCAAAAGGTGGTTATTCGAACATGAACATTCAAAATTCGTTGTTTCGCACACATCGGACCGCACTTCGCACCCAGCACTTCGAGTTCTTGTTTGCACCACAAATCACTGCCACTTGTTATCCCTCGTATTAAGCAATTCCATGTGATGAGCTTGCCACGGTCTTTATTTATCGTTTGCTTTTTTATCATATCCATCGACAGGATTGATACTCAAGTCACCCTCCGTTCGTCAGCTGGAAGAACATGAGCTGCACAAGGATGACACCTTCTGGGAAACACCCTCAGAAGAGCCGGCCACAGCCAGCAATGAAACTACGAATCAGTAGCTGATGTTTTGCTTGTGGCGAACGCATTTAAAACAACGACAGTATTTTCAAAAAGTGTTTGTCGATAAAAGTTTTCAAAAAACTTGATCCAAATAAAGTAAAAATATAAAAATGGCGGATTTCGTACCATTATTTATTAGCCTACACCGCGAATGATGACCAGAGATAGGATTCTAAACTTACAGACAATCCAATTGGGATTGCTTTGAATTTTTGAGATTTTTAGAATACACACCAACGAAGATTTAAGACGGATTTGCAGAATTATGGAATTATGTTTGGAAATTCAACAAAGAGTCAGAAGTCAGTGGCTCAAACAAATCGAGGATTATAGAGGTCTGACAATCGCAGTTGCCTTGGTCTGAAGAAGTGATACGAAAAAAAATCAAAAAAGTTCAAAGAGTCATAGTAGCCAACCAACGTTACTTACGATAGATAACTAGCTCTTAACTATCTATTAATTTAACGATTAATATCAGAAAAAAGCTACCTCATTTCATTGAATCCTCAGACCTATCTCCGAATGCTAATCCCTGCGTAGCATCTCGCTCGACAGCACGCACCAATGGCAATCGCATAAATGCATCGCATGACACCGCACTATATGCAGGTGCACCACTACCTGCGAGCCACCTGTTCAATGATCATCTTTTTTCCATTTTTCAATTATAAAGCCCTAGCCGTGCCACCCTTCGCTAGGATGCCACCGCCAACTTGGTAGACACACGGCGTGCCCATGCGTCGCGATAGTCACGCTAAGCTCCCCATTTTATCACGCGATCATGCCCCTGAGCGCCACGGCTTTACTCTCCATTTCTTTAATGAGCGTGAAAACTATCACCTGGCCGCGGGGAAATGGAAAACCATGCACTGCAAGGGGGAGGGGAGGACGCCGGAGAGGAGCCAGGTGCCAGGAGAAGAAGGGGCCTCGGTGTCAGAAGTCTATACGACCCGACGAGCTGGCAGCAGCGCGTAGAACAACACATCCACATCCGTGGCGTCGTGACGATCGGCCGCATTATGCACACGGTGGCCGCATTAAATTATAACTAGCACAAAACGGGCCCTTCCCCTGGCGGTTGGCGTTGAGGCTCCCTCTCCCAGCTCCCTCTCTCGCGATGGCAATCCAATTAATGCTCGACACTGTCACTGCAGTGCTCCGGGCCCGTGGGTCTGGCTACCACATCGATGGTGGCCCCGTTTTGGCGAATGCCAAAATATAAAAATCCACTATCCGATTAGTGGTGCGTGCGTTCGAGGAAATGCGAGGTTATTATGTCGAGGTTCTTGGCTTTCCCTGCCAGCACATTTCCACCCTGCCGTGGCCTCGCCGTGTCTGGTGTACGCTCTCTCTCTCTCTCTCTATCGTGGTGGGCATCCTGCATTTCCACACTAATGACAAATCAAGGACCGCAAGCGGAGGGGAATAAACTTTCAATCCTTTCTTCACGTTCTCGACTCGAGCTGAGGTTTGCAGCCAAGCGAAGGTATCGTGGCCAATGGTGCCATGCCAAGACAGGGTGACAGACCCACTAATTGCTCCCAATCAGGTGCCGTAATGTGGTGTGTACCTGTCCGGCGACTGACCACTAACACCACGAACCATCGGGACTGACAGCACCAACGTGAAGACTTCCGCAAACGCGCTATTCCCCCGGGGCGGGACAACGGTATAATGAACCAAGAAGCCCCACCAAGAACCATTCCGTCCATTTGTCACCACCATCGGTTGCCGGCGGTCAAGCGACGTGCAGCGTTGTGCTAGCGTCATGTTCTCGCATTGATTTACATGTCGCAGCAAGAGAGGTTATGCTAAAGGTATTTTTATTATTAAATGAAGCGCTACCTAGCACACCGCAAACCGATCCACTACACGCATTGGTCTCGCGAATAAGAACCTCTGAAAAAAAGAGAAGAACAGAAACAGAAACCGAACAACGCGAACGAAACCACAGACCACGTCCCCGGTAGGTGCGGCCACCGAATGCCCGCGAGTAATTAGAGAAAGAGAGCTGCCACAGTAGTCCAAAGGAAAACCGCCGGCCACTGGCCACTACGCGGCACCATTTCATTCCGTTCGCGGCACTCGATCCCAACGGACGCATTCCGTCGCTCATCTCGCACGAGTTTTTCCTCGCTACATATCGATTTTCCATCGGCCCTACTCCCGGGGGGGTGCTACAGGTGTTTCCGACGCGAGTTATCCATCTCTGGAACGTGCGCTGGTGAGTGAGTGTGCCTGATGGTGGTGCTGGTTACGAGAGAGTAAAAGTTTGTCGTCTGTCGTTCGACGGAAAATCTTGAAGGGAAGGAAAACTAAAAAAGAAAGTAGAAAAAAAGGTGAAGCAACACAAAACTATTGCGATTTCCACGGGTATCGAGTGTAACGCACCTCGGTGTGCTGCGTGAGTGATCTTATCCGGTGAGGCGAGATCACGAGATCGCATTTCCCTTCCTGCTGGCTACTGTCTGGCGCGGACCGCGTGGCGTTCAGCGTCGATCAAGTGGAACGCGAGCGTCCGCGCGCGCGCGCCAGACAGATGCCATGGAAGAAAGTGATGGTGGTATCGATGGCAATCGAACCCGCGTGCTGGTTGCGTGAATTTTCCCGATTCCGATCCGTGGTAGCGGCCAACACAACCATCGTTTTCCATCGGTATTCGACACCGCGGAGACCGGATCGACGAGTTTATTCAATTTGTTCACCGCGTAACGAGCTGGCAGCTGCCGAGAGTGGCGACAACCGTTAGTAGATGATGGGTTATGCGTCTGCGAGTGTCTGTGTTCCGTTCCGTTCCGTTCCGTTCTGTTCTCGATCGGGCGGGGCGGACAGATGTTTAGTTAAAAATAACGCTTAATGATGGTGTGCTGAGAGGGTGTGCGTGCGAGTAATGCGGTAGGAAACCGCATCATCGTCTCACGCGCTTCGCTGATAGCTCGGGTTGAGGGCGTCCGTACGTGGTGCTGTTTGATGCGAGATCGGCCTCGCTCACAGCTTACCTCACGCGCACTCAGTAGCCAGCCAGTAGTGAGCCAACGCCTCCGTCCCAAGTGACTCAACGCTCCCAAGAAGTAAACGCACCGCAATCGGTGCCACCAGGCGTGTATGGTGACCAAACACCAAACATGTAAACTACATCGCAGTGTGGTGTCCATCGTACGTTTGTTTTCCAGTTCATTAGCGCAAGCGACTGTGGCCCTTGAGAAGGGGATTTGTGAAACCATCGGGGTGTTGTTGTTTTCGCATTTGCGTGGTAAAAGCACTAACAAGTGGAAAGGACCTGGTTACATCTCCAGCACCAGTGAACTGTCACTATCGGAGTGCTGGAGAAGCGCAGCGCACTACCAGCTTCGTGTTGGGTCAAGTGTTTTAGTGTCCGAAGAAGAAGGGGGAGAAGGTGAGTTGTTATCAACTGCCCCAACGGACACTAACGCTAAAAAAACGAACGATACCAGCGGTCGGCGCTCGGCGAGTGATGCAATTCGCTTTCGCCTCTCGATTCCAAACCAGCGGCTTGGTCTAATCCTGCATCGAAATGGATACGTCGGTGTAATCCTAAACCTTGCGATTAGTAAAGGAAAAAGGTGCGTTCTGTGGCAAGAGAGCGGAACAAGGGGGCTGCTGGTGTGCGTTGTTCGGCCGTTCGCTGGTCCGCATTTCGGTTTTTCTGGCCCCAAAACCAAGCAAGCAAAGCACCGTACACACCGTGGCTCACCAGGGGCTCACTGTTCACGGGCAAAGAACCGGAACCAGCACTGGGCTGGAAGTAGAGTCGCGCAAGTCGAAAGCACCGCGGTGCGCGGTGCCGCCGCAACCTTCTCCTCGAGACCCCGGGCCAATCGAGCCGCGCTCGAGGTTCGAGCGCCCGTGGAGGTCACGGTGAACGTGGTGAAATCGACGTAATACCTCACATACTTGAGCGCTCCTCCGGCCTACGATCACTACAGGCCACCGATGGCCGCTGGTAGACCGGACTCACGTGCGTCATCTGCGGAATGTTACATTTTCTTTTGTTCTTAGCACAGCCTTTTAGCGGCCTTTGGCGGTAGAAGAGGTGAAATCTAAAGCCACCGAAAAACCGAAAAAAGGCAAACGAAGGCGTTCCAGTGGTCGGATACAATTCCTCTTGTGACGTGCGCGTTGTACGCTTGCGAAGTGTTGCAAAATGTTCCGTCGTATCGAGTGATGCGTTTAGCGATTAGTGGAAACGAGGTGCGTTGTTTGCGCTGCTTTCTGTAGTGACCGCTAACGCGATTAAAGCGACTTCTCAGACGGTTTATTAAAAGAGATTTCGCTGCACCGTCTGGCATTCATCGCTTCAAGGTGGTGCATCACAACGAACGAATCATTATTGGTAAGCGTACCTCAAATTGTCTCTCTAGCTAGTTAGTAATGTTTTGGAATCAAATCCAATATCAAACGTAACGATATCTGAATCGTATCTCTTATGATCGAGCGATAAGCAGTCTCTAGATGTTGTCGTATGAGTTTGCGTTCAGCTTGAGACTGCGCTGTTGAGTCATCGCCATTCGAGAGGAACTAAACAATTCAACAATGAACGCTGTAAACTAGATGGGCCCCCACGACGCTGGTGCCCACGATCATTGCGATCAATGACACCAGGCGCGAACCAAGCTCATTAGTATTCAGCACTACGGTTGGATGGATTTGACCGGCACTAACCGACTTCCGTGGCAAGCAATTCGAGTGCCACAGCCAATGGAGTTGCTGCCAGATGTTTTTGAATCTCAAGATTCTATCAAATCAAAATCTAAACTGTCATTCTCTTCATTCATCTGCCAAGCTGCTCCGTGCATGTCTCGATCGCATTGCTATCTGTAAAAAAAACCAACCGAGATTTGATAATAGTCGCAAACATTCTCAGTCCGGTATTAGCTGACCGATTAGCAAAAAATCAATCAGTACAGTCAGCAAAACCACCAATCACAAAATGTGACTTATCAGGAGAACGTCACGTGAAGACAGGAAGCACTGACAAAACCAAAAACCAGTTGTACCAACATTTTGATAAGAAAAAGACACTTAATCTATGTAACGGTTTTTCAAGAGCTGATAATACACCGTACAATCCAACATTTCAAATTAAATCGTCGCTACTCGTTCAGTTCGAGGTTGACCAAGTCTCTCACCTAAGCTACAGATAATGTAACCGGACACAAATTACATGAACATTCTAACAACGTTGCTACTTCTTGTGCGATAAACGCAACCAGTTCTTAAGCAATTATGTCTTCCGACTATGTAATTTTCCCAAAAACCAATAGATATTCTCATTAAGCTTTAACAATCAAATAAGTTTATTGGTCAGTATGTCATGGGTGATAAATCAGTTCTTGTTCTGTCCATTTTCCTTGCCCTTTGCGCCGTTCTTAGCATGAGCTTTACCAGCTTCAGCTCGTGCAGCAGCATTGCCCTTCTCTACTCCCTTGCCCTTTCCTTGACCTACTCCTACTGGGGCCTTCGGTGGACCCTTACCTTTTCCATTTTCCTGACCATTCTCACTACTTGAGCTATCTTCACCACTGACGCTTACTCCAGCGACCTTTGGTCCCTGGCCGCCACTCTTGACATTAACATCCGTCTGTAGTATAGGTGGTAGAAATCCCGGAGCGCTACCTTGAGCCGTGATCGCCACGACACACACCACAACGATCAAGAAGAAAAGGGTTGCCTTCATCTTGTTTCCGTTCTTTCGTTGATTAGCAGAATGAGCTGTAGAATGGGTTGATGGAGTAGCTATTTATATACTCGTTCCAATGCGTAGATGTTAAGTTTTAAGCTGATGATGTAGATCAGCACCAAATTACGGGTCTAATGATCTCAATCAAGCCACATGTGCTTACAATCATCAGCATTACCTAAATTCAATGCATGCTACAGTAAATTGGGTGTCCTCTAATCGTGGCAAGAGAGTTAAACGGCTCGAATTAGTTGTCATATACTGATTACATGTTAAAGTATCTCGAGCTCTGAGCTATAAAATGGCAAACGGTTCTCTACTGGATTACATTCAAGCCCATAGCTGCATCAGATTTACTACAACAGAAGATCTGCTTAACTCAACCAGTGACAATGAAGGCAACACTACTTCTCCTGTTGGTAGCTCTGTGCGCCGTCGCAGTGGTAACGGCTCGTCCTGACGGCAAGGGTGGAAGGGCTGAGGAGAAGGGCCATGGTAAAGGCCAAGGCAAGAGCCAAGGCAAGGGTAACGCAGAGGAATCGGCCGAGGATGCTGACGGAGATAGCCAGGAGTCTCAGCAAGGAAACGGCAAAGCAAAGGGTGGAAAGGGTGGAAAGCCCGAGAAGACTGAAGATGCTGGACCACGCGGTGGAAAGGGTAAACAGAATGCTGCGGAAGCCAAGGGAAAGGGCCAGGAAAAGGATAACGGCAAGGGAAAGAGAAACAAGAACTAAACTCATGATCTAATGGAAAATCGATTACAATAAAAAGGAAAATCTATAAAACAAAATCACCTGAATGCTATCCAACATTAACAATAATGCTATCGGAGACAAAAAATCGATGACGCATACAATCTTATGTTATATTATCCTTATAAGGATTTAACATAGAATTGCCATTCCATTCAGACACAAGGCGGCATTTCATCAAACATTACAACACTTCTTAAGCACTTTTCGTGAAGAATCCACCAGAGAATAATCCG
This sequence comes from Anopheles aquasalis, assembly GCF_943734665.1. Taxonomy (NCBI): domain Eukaryota; kingdom Metazoa; phylum Arthropoda; class Insecta; order Diptera; family Culicidae; genus Anopheles; species Anopheles aquasalis. Next base: position 8,122,142 of record NC_064877.1, read on the forward strand.
TATCTCACTAAGAACATCTATTTTTATTTTAAAACAATATTTTGTACTTATTGTCCTAACCTTCAATCGTGAAAATCATGAATGATTTTGTTAATACCACTTAACAAAATTTACCTAATCCGTCTAGTGAAATTCACGTTACTCCGATTTTATGCTTAATTCTTTGGTTCATAAATGATACTCCACAAGATACAGCAGTAAACTTTACTAAACCGTATGTTGGATTATGTCGTACAGACATATTTCCTAAAGTTCCTTTTCAAGTTCCACTTCACTGCTTCTGCTGCAGTTGTCAAGAAAATCGCTTCAAAAATCATTAACAATCATAGCGTACTAGCTACGCAACATCTGACACTGTCCAAATTGACTCTGAACCAAATTGATACTTATGAAAAATAAATAATATATCATTTCTTTCTAATGAACGATATTCCTTTTGATTAGATTTTAATAATCAAATAAGATTTTTGGTTAATATGTCATGGCGGATATTCTCAGTTCTTGTTCTTTCCGTGTTCCTTGCCCTTTGCGCCACAACGTATGTGTGTAATGATCTCAATCAAGCCACATCTGATTACAATCATCAGCATTACCTAAATTAAATGCATGCTACAGTAAATTGGGTGTCCTCTAATCGTGGCAAGAAAGTTAAACGGCCCGAATTAGTTGTCATATACTGATTACATGTTAAAGTATCTCGAGCTCTGAGCTATAAAATGGCAAACGGTTCTCTACTGGATCACATTCAAGCCCATAGCTGCATCAGATTTACTACAAGAGAAGATCTGCTTAACTCAACCAGTGACAATGAAGGCAACACTACTTCTCCTGTTGGTAGCTCTGTGCGCCGTCGCAGTGGTAACGGCTCGTCCTGACGGCAAGGGTGGAAGGGCTGAGGAGAAGGGCCATGGTAAAGGCCAAGGCAAGAGCCAAGGCAAGAGCCAAGGCAAGGGTAACGCAGAGGAATCGGCCGAGGATGCTGACGGAGATAGCCAGGAGTCTCAGCAAGGAAACGGCAAAGCAAAGGGTGGAAAGGGTGGAAAGCCCGAGAAGACTGAAGATGCTGGACCACGCGGTGGAAAGGGTAAACAGAATGCTGCGGAAGCCAAGGGAAAGGGCCAGGAAAAGGATAACGGCAAGGGAAAGAGAAACAAGAACTAAACTCATGATCTAATGGAAAATCGATTACAATAAAAAGGAAAATCTATAAAACAAAATCACCTGAATGCTATCCAACATTAACAATAATGCTATCGGAGACAAAAAATCGATGACGCATACAATCTTATGTTATATTATCCTTATAAGGATTTAACATAGAATTGCCATTCCATTCAGACACAAGGCGGCATTTCATCAAACATTACAACACTTCTTAAGCACTTTTCGTGAAGAATCCACCAGAGAATAATCCGTATCTCACTAAGAACATCTATTTTTATTTTAAAACAATATTTTGTACTTATTGTCCTAACCTTCAATCGTGAAAATCATGAATGATTTTGTTAATACCACTTAACAAAATTTACCTAATCCGTCGAGTGAAATTCACGTTACTCCGATTCTATGCTTAATTCTTTGGTTCATAAATGATACTCCACAAGATACAGCAGTAAACTTTACTAAACCGTATGTTGGATTATGTCGTACAGACATATTTCCTAAAGTTCCTTTTCAAGTTCCACTTCACTGCTTCTGCTGCAGTTGTCAAGAAAATCGCTTCAAAAATCATTAACAATCATAGCGTACTAGCTACGCAACATCTGACACTGTCCAAATTGACTCTGAACCAAATTGATACTTATGAAAAATAAATAATATATCATTTCTTTCTAATGAACGATATTCCTTTTGATTAGATTTTAATAATCAAATAAGATTTTTGGTTAATATGTCATGGCGGATATTCTCAGTTCTTGTTCTTTCCGTGTTCCTTGCCCTTTGCGCCACAACGTATGTGTGTTATGATCTCAATCAAACCACATCTGATTACAATCATCAGCATTACCTAAATTAAATGCATGCTACAGTAAATTGGGTGTCCTCTAATCGTGGCAAGAGAGTTAAACGGCCCGAATTAGTTGTCATATACTGATTACATGTTAAAGTATCTCGAGCTCTGAGCTATAAAATGGCAAACGGTTCTCTACTGGATTACATTCAAGCCCATAGCTGCATCAGATTTACTACAACAGAAGATCTGCTCAACTCAACCAGTGACAATGAAGGCAACACTACTTCTCCTGTTGGTAGCTCTGTGCGCCGTCGCAGTGGTAACGGCTCGTCCTGACGGCAAGGGTGGAAGGGCTGAGGAGAAGGGCCATGGTAAAGGCCAAGGCAAGAGCCAAGGCAAGGGTAACGCAGAGGAATCGGCCGAGGATGCTGACGGAGATAGCCAGGAGTCTCAGCAAGGAAACGGCAAAGCAAAGGGTGGAAAGGGTGGAAAGCCCGAGAAGACTGAAGATGCTGGACCACGCGGTGGAAAGGGTAAACAGAATGCTGCGGAAGCCAAGGGAAAGGGCCAGGAAAAGGATAACGGCAAGGGAAAGAGAAACAAGAACTAAACTCATGATCTAATGGAAAATCGATTACAATAAAAAGGAAAATCTATAAAACAAAATCACCTGAATGCTATCCAACATTAACAATAATGCTATCGGAGACAAAAAATCGATGACGCATACAATCTTATGTTATATTATCCTTATAAGGATTTAACATAGAATTGCCATTCCATTCAGACACAAGGCGGCATTTCATCAAACATTACAACACTTCTTAAGCACTTTTCGTGAAGAATCCACCAGAGAATAATCCGTATCTCACTAAGAACATCTATTTTTATTTTAAAACAATATTTTGTACTTATTGTCCTAACCTTCAATCGTGAAAATCATGAATGATTTTGTTAATACCACTTAACAAAATTTACCTAATCCGTCTAGTGAAATTCACGTTACTCCGATTTTATGCTTAATTCTTTGGTTCATAAATGATACTCCACAAGATACAGCAGTAAACTTTACTAAACCGTATGTTGGATTATGTCGTACAGACATATTTCCTAAAGTTCCTTTTCAAGTTCCACTTCACTGCTTCTGCTGCAGTTGTCAAGAAAATCGCTTCAAAAATCATTAACAATCATAGCGTACTAGCTACGCAACATCTGACACTGTCCAAATTGACTCTGAACCAAATTGATACTTATGAAAAATAAATAATATATCATTTCTTTCTAATGAACGATATTCCTTTTGATTAGATTTTAATAATCAAATAAGATTTTTGGTTAATATGTCATGGCGGATATTCTCAGTTCTTGTTCTTTCCGTGTTCCTTGCCCTTTGCGCCACAACGTATGTGTGTAATGATCTCAATCAAACCACATCTGATTACAATCATCAGCATTACCTAAATTAAATGCATGCTACAGTAAATTGGGTGTCCTCTAATCGTGGCAAGAGAGTTAAACGGCCCGAATTAGTTGTCATATACTGATTACATGTTAAAGTATCTCGAGCTCTGAGCTATAAAATGGCAAACGGTTCTCTACTGGATTACATTCAAGCCCATAGCTGCATCAGATTTACTACAACAGAAGATCTGCTCAACTCAACCAGTGACAATGAAGGCAACACTACTTCTCCTGTTTGTAGCTCTGTGCGCCGTCGCAGTGGTAACGGCTCGTCCTGACGGCAAGGGTGGAAGGGCTGAGGAGAAGGGCCATGGTAAAGGCCAAGGCAAGAGCCAAGGCAAGGGTAACGCAGAGGAATCGGCCGAGGATGCTGACGGAGATAGCCAGGAGTCTCAGCAAGGAAACGGCAAAGCAAAGGGTGGAAAGGGTGGAAAGCCCGAGAAGACTGAAGATGCTGGACCACGCGGTGGAAAGGGTAAACAGAATGCTGCGGAAGCCAAGGGAAAGGGCCAGGAAAAGGATAACGGCAAGGGAAAGAGAAACAAGAACTAAACTCATGATCTAATGGAAAATCGATTACAATAAAAAGGAAAATCTATAAAACAAAATCACCTGAATGCTATCCAACATTAACAATAATGCTATCGGAGACAAAAAATCGATGACGCATACAATCTTATGTTATATTATCCTTACAAGAATTTAACATAGAATTGCCATTCCATTCAGACACAAGGCGGCATTTCATCAAACATTACAACACTTCTTAAGCACTTTTCGTGAAGAATCCACCAGAGAATAATCCGTATCTCACTAAGAACATCTATTTTTATTTTAAAACAATATTTTGTACTTATTGTCCTAACCTTCAATCGTGAAAATCATGAATGATTTTGTTAATACCACTTAACAAAATTTACCTAATCCGTCTAGTGAAATTCACGTTACTCCGATTTTATGCTTAATTCTTTGGTTCATAAATGATACTCCACAAGATACAGCAGTAAACTTTACTAAACCGTATGTTGGATTATGTCGTACAGACATATTTCCTAAAGTTCCTTTTCAAGTTCCACTTCACTGCTTCTGCTGCAGTTGTCAAGAAAATCGCTTCAAAAATCATTAACAATCATAGCGTACTAGCTACGCAACATCTGACACTGTCCAAATTGACTCTGAACCAAATTGATACTTATGAAAAATAAATAATATATCATTTCTTTCTAATGAACGATATTCCTTTTGATTAGATTTTAATAATCAAATAAGATTTTTGGTTAATATGTCATGGCGGATATTCTCAGTTCTTGTTCTTTCCGTGTTCCTTGCCCTTTGCGCCACAACGTATGTGTGTAATGATCTCAATCAAACCACATCTGATTACAATCATCAGCATTACCTAAATTAAATGCATGCTACAGTAAATTGGGTGTCCTCTAATCGTGGCGAGAGAGTTAAACGGCCCGAATTAGTTGTCATATACTGATTACATGTTAAAGTATCTCGAGCTCTGAGCTATAAAATGGCAAACGGTTCTCTACTGGATTACATTCAAGCCCATAGCTGCATCAGATTTACTACAACAGAAGATCTGCTCAACTCAACCAGTGACAATGAAGGCAACACTACTTCTCCTGTTGGTAGCTCTGTGCGCCGTCGCAGTGGTAACGGCTCGTCCTGACGGCAAGGGTGGAAGGGCTGAGGAGAAGGGCCATGGTAAAGGCCAAGGCAAGAGCCAAGGCAAGGGTAACGCAGAGGAATCGGCCGAGGATGCTGACGGAGATAGCCAGGAGTCTCAGCAAGGAAACGGCAAAGCAAAGGGTGGAAAGGGTGGAAAGCCCGAGAAGACTGAAGATGCTGGACCACGCGGTGGAAAGGGTAAACAGAATGCTGCGGAAGCCAAGGGAAAGGGCCAGGAAAAGGATAACGGCAAGGGAAAGAGAAACAAGAACTAAACTCATGATCTAATGGAAAATCGATTACAATAAAAAGGAAAATCTATAAAACAAAATCACCTGAATGCTATCCAACATTAACAATAATGCTATCGGAGACAAAAAATCGATGACGCATACAATCTTATGTTATATTATCCTTATAAGGATTTAACATAGAATTGCCATTCCATTCAGACACAAGGCGGCATTTCATCAAACAATACAACACTTCTTAAGCACTTTTCGTGAAGAATCCACCAGAGAATAATCCGTATCTCACTAAGAACATCTATTTTTATTTTAAAACAATATTTTGTACTTATTGTCCTAACCTTCAATCGTGAAAATCATGAATGATTTTGTTAATACCACTTAACAAAATTTACCTAATCCGTCTAGTGAAATTCACGTTACTCCGATTCTATGCTTAATTCTTTGGTTCATAAATGATACTCCACAAGATACAGCAGTAAACTTTACTAAACCGTATGTTGGATTATGTCGTACAGACATATTTCCTAAAGTTCCTTTTCAAGTTCCACTTCACTGCTTCTGCTGCAGTTGTCAAGAAAATCGCTTCAAAAATCATTAACTAGCGTACTAGCTACGCAACATCTGACACTGTCCAAATTGACTCTGAACCAAATTGATACTTATGAAAAATAAATAATATATCATTTCTTTCTAATGAACGATATTCCTTTTGATTAGATTTTAATAATCAAATAAGATTTTTGGTTAATATGTCATGGCGGATATTCTCAGTTCTTGTTCTTTCCGTGTTCCTTGCCCTTTGCGCCACAACGTATGTGTGTAATGATCTCAATCAAACCACATCTGATTACAATCATCAGCATTACCTAAATTAAATGCATGCTACAGTAAATTGGGTGTCCTCTAATCGTGGCGAGAGAGTTAAACGGCCCGAATTAGTTGTCATATACTGATTACATGTTAAAGTATCTCGAGCTCTGAGCTATAAAATGGCAAACGGTTCTCTACTGGATTACATTCAAGCCCATAGCTGCATCAGATTTACTACAACAGAAGATCTGCTCAACTCAACCAGTGACAATGAAGGCAACACTACTTCTCCTGTTGGTAGCTCTGTGCGCCGTCGCAGTGGTAACGGCTCGTCCTGACGGCAAGGGTGGAAGGGCTGAGGAGAAGGGCAATGGTAAAGGCCAAGGCAAGAGCCAAGGCAAGAGCCAAGGCAAGGGTAACGCAGAGGAATCGGCCGAGGATGCTGACGGAGATAGCCAGGAGTCTCAGCAAGGAAACGGCAAAGCAAAGGGTGGAAAGGGTGGAAAGCCCGAGAAGACTGAAGATGCTGGACCACGCGGTGGAAAGGGTAAACAGAATGCTGCGGAAGCCAAGGGAAAGGGCCAGGAAAAGGATAACGGCAAGGGAAAGAGAAACAAGAACTAAACTCATGATCTAATGGAAAATCGATTACAATAAAAAGGAAAATCTATAAAACAAAATCACCTGAATGCTATCCAACATTAACAATAATGCTATCGGAAACAAATATCGATGACGCATACAATCATACGTTATTATCCTAATAATGGCCATATACTGCCCTGTAGACATTCCTCGTTTTATAATATCACCTTTTACATTACATTTTTCCTGAAATCATACCGACGTTATTGAAATTTGTTGACGAGTACAAGTTTTGTTCATCATTTTAATTTTCCTTTTATTTTACAGTTCATCTGTAATCAGAAATCCTATCGTAGAATGGAGTTCACCTTATCCATCGATGAAGAAAATGCCCTCACCCTGTACGAGGAGCTGGAACAAACGGACATTAATCCGACGAATTTGAATGTCAACTGCTGCTGTGGTCTGCTGAGAACCTCACCTTTCCATCTGCCCAAATCATCCTCAAGCTCAACCGAAAGGTTACAGCACGCCGATCAAGAGCACCATGCACACTCCTTAAGAGCACAAAACGATCATGCTACACATCAGCACGCTAATCCCACCGAGAGCTGTGACGATTGCGATGGCTGCGACACCAAAGATGCTAGCGATCGCTGGCGGAACAATGTCGGTCAACGTAACAATCGCTACCGAACCTTCGGGTTGCTCGAGTCCAGTATTCTCAACAGCTTCCAGTTGCAAAGCTTCCGTCGCAAAGCGCCGAGTGCCTTCGATTCAACAAGCTCATCGGGCCAAACCAGCTGCAGCTCTACAACGTCCAGCATGATCGAGGATATCTCCGATAAGATCGAGGAAATCGACAAACTCGATACGAATATCCATTCGCTCATGTACAAATCGGTGCAGCTGCATAATGACATTCTGGTGAGTAGGACATTCTGGGACGATTCCGAAGGCGCAGGTCTTGCTAGTAAACGAGTCGTTTTACTCCCTTTTTATAACGTTTTCCTTTGAATAGTCGCTGGAAGCCACCACAAACCGCCTAATTGCCGATACGAAGAAGCTGTCGGATGAAATGGACGATGTGCGGTTTTTGGATGAACTGATAACGATCCTGAATGGAGACATTGGGCCCGTGATACACCGTGAGTGGCCCTACAAAATCGACACCGACGCTCCGATCGAGGAGGGAACACCGGTCACGTAACTCTCGACACGTCAGCGGCACGCTCACCACCAGTAGTCCAGTTTGAGAGGGTGTATTAGCAAAGCAAGCAAGCATCGTGATATTAGCCATTCGATGAGAGTATACCAAGCAAGAAAACATGAAGATAGTGTTGAGAGGTGGGGGATAGCACTAGTTTTCGGTTCAGTAAATATAAGGGCCATGTCATGACCAACAAGTCCTCGTCACCAAATAATCGTCGCTGTCTGAACGTGGAGCTTCTGAAGTGTCACCCGCACGTTCCGTACAGCAACGAATGAAGCCAATGTATAGAATATAGCGCCAACAGGTTTCTAAATCAATACCACTGCATTTTCTTTTTACCTTTTTTAGAAAGCGAAAGAATATTACAGAAAAACTACGCTCAGCACCTTGGCTCAAACGCTGAAGAGGCGCCATTTGTGCTGTTCCCTCTGGATAATTGGCTTATTGGGCCCCATATTGGTCCTTTGCTGCTTCTGGCAACCTCCCTTCGAAAGACACGAGGAAACATATTCGATTTATTGCTTCCGGTAATGGTGAGATTTGTGCTCGGTTCGTTGGAGGCCACAAGGACAAAACTCACGGAACGGAACAGTCTTCAATCAATTTGGTCTCGCGTATACCTTGAAAAGATGGACACTAGGATGGAATAGGGACGGGGAGCCATTGTTTGATCCTTGCGGGAAATGCATCAAAGTAGCATATGCACCATGGAGGAAAATGGAGAAAAATAACTTCTTTCTTTTCCACCAACGGAAATAATGGAATCAAAAGGGAGAGAATCAATTTGTCTCGCGATCGAAGGGCCCCGGAGTAAAATGGGATTTCGCATACGGTCGGTAACAGTTTGCCTTTAGTTTTATGCACATCGAACAAACCTCCGCGCACTGGTGAGCATAATCACGCCATTGAACTTGCTTCGGTCCCTGGTTCCGCTAGCCGCGGGGTCCCATGACGGCATCAATAACATCCACCTACTTCTTCTTCTGCTTCTTCTGCTTCTACTCACCTCTTTGTCACTAGAGGAATGTCACGATTTTTTATGTGCCCTCAGCCACCCCCTCCGCAACCTGCGCTGCTCCCCATCACTTAAGCCACAATCAATATCGATTGCACCTTCCGGTGGCCGGTTATTGCTTCGCATATATGAATTTATGCACGCTGTCATGCAGAAGTGACATCGACCCTCGCCCGGGGGGGAGGGGGTGTAAGCACAGCGATGAGCCCTCGGGCCACTAGCCGCCCAGCGAACAGAACCCTTGAATCCAGCCAGCCCGCTGGAGGTGAAGATCGCCGGGAATGCATAAACAAATCACGACCAAGTGCTCCAATTGCCGTTTGAGGGAGGGGGCCAACATTCCACCGCTTTGCCATAGTTTCGCGCCATCGCGTCGCCAAAAAGGAAACAAGGAATGAAGTTCTACATTCCGGTGGTATCGTACCATCGTCGAGCATGTTACGAAGGGAGGACGAAGACTGCCGCAACTGCCGAATAACTTAGAACTGCAACTTACGACAACAAAGTGGCCCGCTGCGGCCAGAAAGTTTACAACATTTTATTAACTACCACCATTCCGGGGCGCGGCACTCGGGACCGATTTAAGTTAATTACTAACGAAGGACCATGGACTCCCGACCCCACGCCACTCAGCGGAAGTAGAGCGGCGGTGCTGGTGAACTGGTGTACAGCATGGAGAGGAGAGCAACAGACCCGAAACCCATACCCTTCCCGTAGTTTAGCGTTCGTTAACCTATTCAAGCACCGGAAAACAAACATTCCCGGTGTTGGTGGGGCATACTTTGTGTGAGGCGACGGTTGTGTACATTGTACATTTGCATTTTGTGCGCTGCATCTGCTGGGACGGTGGCAGCGGGAGTACGGAAGCAAACTGAAGCGAATGAACTGACGATGCGAAAGACTGGAACGAGATATCCCTGCTCCTGCGCTGGCGAAGTGAAAGGCCTCACACCAGTGGCTCACTAGTGCACCTGTTCAACTTAGTTGCTTTATATTTTAGATGTTCTTTGTCGATTTTCGACTAAGAAATGGATTTCATGACAATAATTGTAGGTATAGATTCATTTAACTTGTTGTTTTTTGTAAAGTTTATGGCAAACCTTTTCATAAAAATCACAAAACATTTCTTTATAACGAAAACGTCCTGCCTTCTGGAATAAGTCCTGTTCTAGCTGCTTCTATTCGACAGATACACTCTTTTTTTCGGAACACCTGAGCAACCGCGTCAGTGTTGGTAGTGCAATTTCGGTAAACGGTTTACATTCGTATTCCGCTGCGCTGGTGCAAATGGCACAAATGTAGGCCGCCTAAAACACATAACATCCGTGCCCCCTTCCTCTAGAGGACCTCAGAGGACTCCGTGGCCCGACCGAATGGCATGTCGGCACGGACAAACTTTGCGGATTTCGGATCGACAATTTTCACTTTTCCCATCCGTGCAATTCATGCGAACCAGTTACGAAGTTTAGCACTTCGTAGTAACACTTCGAATCGACCGGGAAGTGCTCCATCACCACCCAGGGATTCCCCCCACCCGTCGGAGGGGTCTGGAGCCGGAAATTCCAAAGACATTTCCAACGAGAGCCGGCAGACGGCTGCCAACTTTGGTCCTTTGGAGCAATAGGAAGAGAAACTATGCAGACATCCGGAATTCCGGAGCACTGCCATATGCTGCCAACCCGGGGGGACGGTAGCCCGGTAGCAGACATACGAGACTCCGGCCAGCAGCAGGCACTACTCCCCCGGAAACAGATGCCAGAAGGAAGCGGAACACACCAACGTCGTGAACATATGCGGTCCAGGCGTGTGAGTGTTTCCGCTCCGCTCCGAGTTGTCTTTTACAGGCACACGAACTCAACTTGTCCACGCCGAGCAACTCAGGAAAGCTCTAATCAGTCCGCAGCCCAGTTAGCTAAGGAACAGCTAAATTATTACCAACACGTCCACAGTGTACCGTACGGATGCACTGGCATGGCCACTAGCATGGGCGTGTGTGGCCAAGTGTTCCCATTCAGATTCAGGACTCTCCATAGCTTGGTGGTAGTGAATGAACGCAACGTAAGCTTCTGGCACGAATTGCTAAACCCGCGCGTCAATCGGGTTATGGGCGTCTACGTGCGTCGGCCGGTGAGCTTTTCCGTCCGGACTATTTTCCGCACTATTCCGCGGACTGGTTGTGTACTGTTCCGTCGGTCCATCAACACGTGAACGAACCACCCAGTTAAATCCACCTTCGAGCGTGGAGCCCCAAGATTTTGGACAATTCATTTCCTCGATGAGCCATCGGTGATTTTATTCCCCCGTCGAATGATACCTTTTCCCAACTGGCCCAACACCAAGAAAGGTAACTGTACTGGGCAACCAACCAGGCAAACAATCGTTCAGTGAAGGGATCCCATAGGCCACTACTCCTTAACAACATTGAAAACCCTGCCGACTCTTCCATCACTAGGTTTTTGTTTATATCTAACCTCAATAGCAGCAGTAGCGCATAGCGCATAGATGGCCGGGCCGGACGAAGCAGCAAACGGCGCGCACGTTCGACAGACAAGGGTAGATGACGTAGCGAGGAAACTCCGGCCGTCTAGTGCCCCCCGGGACATGCCCAAGGGAGAAGCAACGCAACGCAAACGTGGGGGGAGCAACCTTCTCCCCTGTCTCCTTCCGCCCTATAAACAACCGTTGCGGGGTCCTTGCCAGAGTCCGTGGGCTAGGGAGAAAGCACGCACACAGCCACACGGTTCGGCTGGCGTATATAGGGTAAGGTAATGCCCTCCCCCCTTAACGGCATTTCGCAAGGAAGCGAACCGTACCGGATCCGATTCCGACGAGGACGAGTCAGTCAGTCAGTCGGAAGGATCGCGTTGGCGAGTGCAGTACAGTGTGGGTTCCGTAGGTCCAGCCGGTTCACCGGTTCTCGACGTTCTCGTTTGTCGTTCGGACCTCTGCACATAGCCTCCAGTGTGCTACAGTGGGTCACGGGGACCCAGTAGTGATTGCGGACAGTTAGTGACTCTAGAGATGACCTCAAATCATGTGGCCGGCATCAGCATGACAGCAGCACGCACGTGGATAGTGCTCAGTGAACCGTGACCAGGACCGACGGTGACCGTCGAAGGGCGACCGACAACCCCGAAACCATCACTCGGTGTTTGTCCGGGAAAAATCGGTCACGAAAGTTTTTCGGCTTTTCCAATTGATTTTCACTGCTAGGCCCTCCACCTCCTCCCTGCCAGGATCACTTGGTGGGGGCACCGTTGCTCCCCGTCTGAGGACAAAGTAAGAGTGTATGTGTGGGTGTCGGTGAGACAGAGTGCGAGAGAGAGAGAGAGAGAGAGAGAGAGAGAGAGAGAGAGAGAGAGAGAGCATCGCCGACTAGCAGCGGAACATCATAAACAATTTTACGAACAGCGCGACAACATCAACAACTGGCCGGGAAAGGAAGACTACTACAACTACTACTGGTGCTGCGTCTGCTACTTCTATTGCTGCTACAATCGCACTACGACGACCAATGCCATCGACAGGACCTAGGCAGAGCCCTGGAGAGCGCTAGCAGTACATCGCTTTTGCTATCGCTATCGACGTTCTGCGACAGTATTCGTACTGCGACACATAGATCCTCGAAACTTATCAGCTAGACATCGTTCATCGTTCGCGCTTGGCCATTCCAGTGCTCCGGTTCATGGAGAAAGGGACGGTATTGAGGCGCAGGACAGCGGCAGCCAGTAGTGATACCAGTTGACGACAACGACGGCGAGGACGAGCACGAGGACGATGACTTGTAATCGTCGGTGCGGCTCTACCTAGATCCCGTGAATGGATGGCATGGGTATGACATCGCGCAGGAACCGAGCAACGGTGCCGTTTGCTGGGGACATTTGCTGGAA
>NC_064877.1:8157500-8160000 GCF_943734665.1 Anopheles aquasalis
ATGGTATCGGGGATGAGGTCATCGGTGATGATGGGTGCTTGAGACGGTTGAAAAGACCTCACACAAGAAGAAGAGACAGTCGTTTATGGGATTGTGGTCTATGTTTCGTGGAATAATATTGCTACGTGGCTATATTGATTTAGATTTATATATATTCTCTTCATTCGTTCGAAACGACATGTTTCCAAAGTTTAAAACCAATTTTTGTCACGTCACTGTTTTAGTAATGATATTAACTGATTTATCGTTCTTTCTTTCTCTTCCTCTCTTTCTTCTTCTCGATGCTTTCCACTTGTACTACATGCCCATGTTTCCTCCATGTTCTTTCTCACTCATCAATGCCGTGTATCTGTGAACCATAATGCCTTAACACATCACCACCCACCGCCACCACAACGCGGTGCATTATGCCGCCTGTGTGTGTCTGTGCATCACCAATTTCCACGTTAACCGTAAACTACTAATCAACGAATGAAACAAAACCATAATCCCTCCGAACGAACGAACGAACTTTCGAATCGTGTGCAGCGGTCAAATCGATCAAGAAGCAGCATCTCGTCGAGGTACGCTCCATGGCGAATCCACCGGCCGTGGTGAAACTGGCACTGGAATCGATCTGCTTGCTGTTGGGCGAGAACGCGTCGGACTGGAAATCGATTCGAGCCGTTATTATGCGGGAAAACTTTATCAACTTGATTGTGTCTAATTTCAGTACCGAAGACATAACGTAAGCATGACAACGCGTGATTCACGCCACGAATTGCGTTTCTTTTTTCATTTTTTTCGGTTTTCTGAATGTTTTCTTCCTCCCCCAAAAACCCACTTTGCAATCCCCTTTCCAAGTTAGTTCTTCTCTCTTTGGTTGATATTTGGTTGCATTCCCGTAACTGTTTCCCATGCGTCAGTAGATCCTTCCCTACCCTTCTTTGCACAATCGTGCACTGGTTTCATAGTTAGTGTGGAAGTTTGTCGTTTTCCTTTTCCTCTTTCTTCTGTTTATAGTGGGTTTTGTAAGTAGTAATCATGTGTGAAGTGATCTTGCATAAGTCATTTGCTACAGCAAGAGCGATTTCATCACATGTAGCCTTTTATAGCTTCCTTTTTGGTAGATTTGCACATCATAGATAAATGTAGATGTTCCTTGCTTTCAATTTTTTGCTTTTTGTTTCTGCATTTGTTGATCCATTTGCTGAAAGTTACTTTCATTAACGATCATCATACGGTCAACGATAAAGAAATTAGAACAAATACTTTGACCAAATCTCTGAATCATTTGTATCTTTAAAAGTGATATTTCTGTTTGGTTGCCAACACAACATTCTGTGCGCGACGGCACCGTATCGCTGTATATCGCTTAAACCTTGCATGATTAATAACAGATTTGCTTTTTATGTTTAAACTTTCCATTTGCTTGTTTGTCCTCTCATTTTCTGCACTTAACCTTCTAGTGATCTCGCTCGATTCTTGCAAAAGAATTGTAAATGTGTAGATCATGTGCCAGATGCATGTACCTTACAAATTGGCTTTAGACTAGCTTTTTGCTTGCATGAAACTGCTTATCCGTTGGCTTACCCCAAATGCCGTTAGTACAGTGACATAATGCTAATCTATTGTTTCCGTTCTGTTCTCTCTCCTTGGCGTAACCGCGCGAAACCAGCGATGAGGTGCGTGAGAAGATGAAGTCGAAGTATCTCAGCAATCCGGATTACAACTTCGAGAAGGTGAACCGCGCCTCGATGGCTTGCGGACCGATGGTTAAATGGGCCATCGCACAGGTCGAGTACGCGGACATGCTGAAGCGCGTGGAGCCACTGCGCGATGAGCTGAGCTCGCTGGAGCACCAGGCCGATACGAACATCAAGCACGGACAGGAGGTGAAGGAACTGATCGCTCAGCTCGAGCAAAGTATTGCGGCGTACAAGGAGGAGTATGCGCAGCTCATTTCCCAGGCGCAGGCCATCAAAACGGATCTCGAGAACGTGCAGGCCAAGGTGGATCGTTCGATCGCGCTGCTAAAGAGCTTGGTGATCGAGCGAGAACGGTGGGAGGCCACGAGTGAAACGTTCCGTTCACAGATGTCTACCATCGTCGGCGATGTGCTGCTATCCGCGGCATTCATCGCATACGGAGGTTACTTCGATCAGCACTACCGTAGCAATCTGTTCTCCACCTGGTGCCAGCATCTGCAGGCGGCCAACATACAGTTCCGGGCGGACATTGCACGCACCGAGTATCTGTCGAATCCGGACGAGCGGCTGCGCTGGCAGGCAAACGCACTACCAACCGATGATCTCTGTACCGAGAACGCGATCATGCTGAAGCGCTTCAACCGCTACCCGCTAATCATCGATCCCTCGGGCCAGGCGACTGAATTCATCATGAACGAGTTTAAGGATAAGAAGATTACTAAGACCAGCTTCCTGGATGATTCATTCCGCAAGAACCTGGAATCTGCGCTCCGGTTCGGTAACCCGCTGCTGGTACAGGATGTGGAGAACTA
>NC_064877.1:8162500-8167500 GCF_943734665.1 Anopheles aquasalis
GTCCCAACGGGTTGTACCGTCATCCAGTGGATCACCGATTTTAGCCATCGAGTGCAGCAGTTGCAGAAGGTTTCTACGCTGGTGTCGCAGGCCGGCGCCAAGGAACTGCAAAGTTTCCCCGTCTGGCTCGGTGGCCTTTTCAATCCGGAAGCTTACATTACCGCGACGAGACAGTGCGTGGCACAGGCCAACAGCTGGTCTCTGGAGGAGCTCGCACTGACCGTCACTATCACCGAGAGTGGATCGGATGGGTTCGATAACCTGAAGGATAGCAGCTTCGGTGTGTCCGGTCTGAAGCTACAGGGGGCGCAGTGCAAAAACAATCAGCTGCTGCTCACATCGACCATCATGACCGAGCTGCCTCTGACGCTGCTCAAGTGGACGCGCATCGATGCCGAGGCGGCTCGTGGGGCCAAGCTGACGCTACCCGTCTATCTGAACTCGACCCGTGCCGAACTGCTATTCACGGTCGATATGACGGTGGTCGCTGGTCAGGATCCCCATTCGTTCTACGAGCGCGGCGTAGCCGTTCTGGCCTCAACGGCACTTAATTAATTTCCCGGGCATGGATCATATTTAATCAACTACCATGTGTGCCGTTTTGGCAAATGATAACAGCATATTTTATCCTTTATCTTAGCAAATGTGTGGCCAATGCTCTATAAGGCTTCGTACGCTACATTTAGCAGAAAAGCAGCTTTTGTGCACGTTCCCTAGGAACTGCGCGCCTTTGTTCGCTTTATACATAATCGAATGATTAACTAATAAAATTATATCAGCTATAAATTGATCTTCTATCGACTTTTACTGACTTGTGTGTGAAACTGTTCCGAAAAATCTCGAAACAGGAATTTGAATCTTCATTTGCTACGACTGTGGACAGCACTGTAGAGGTCACGTCACGTTGGGAATCGAAAGCGTAGCAAAACAACAAAGTTTGTGTAGTGTTTTTGAAAAGAAATTTATCCTGAAATTATTAATTATAGTACAGAAATGTGCATTTGAAGGTAGTTGCTGCTTCTGCAAACTATTACAAATGAAATGAATTCATAAAATTGTTCCTTGTTTGTTTGATCCTAGGTTTGTTGTGATCAAAACTCGGCCAATAGTAAATACGCACTTTATCGCTGATTACGCTGAAAACAAAGAACGCTGTTGCTGCAAAACTGAAGTGGTGTCCTTCCCTCCTTATCAGCATAACTTCTCCCAGGGGGTCGGTCGCATCGAGGGCGTTTGAGTTGCATTCAGAACGTGGCCTACAAAGGAGGTATCTCGTCGGTGTTCCGTGATACGCATTTAAAGATGACCGGAGGACGGCAGCACCCCGCGATGCTGCTGCTGGTGGTCATTAGCCTCTGTGGGCTTTTCGATGGCATCCGGGGACAGGTGTTTTATTACCAGCCGGAACAGGTGCATTTGTCGTTTGGTGAATCTCCGCTGGAAATTGTGGTGACATGGAGCACGATGTCGGCCACCAACGAATCCATCGTCGAGTACGGTATCGGAGGGTTGATCCTGAGTGCTAGCGGAACGGAGGAAAAGTTTGTGGATGGAGGAGCTGGCAAACACACCCAGTACATCCATCGGGTCGTGTTGCGTGATTTGCAGCCTTCGTCCCGGTACGAGTACCACTGCGGTAGCCAGTGGGGATGGTCACCGGAGTTCTACTTCCACACGACACCGGACGGTTCCGTTTGGTCACCGTCGTTTGCCATCTTCGGTGATATGGGCAACGAGAATGCCCAATCGATGGCCCGGTTGCAGGAGGACACACAGCGCCACATGTACGATGCGATCGTACACGTCGGAGACTTTGCTTATGATATGAATTCGGAGGATGCCAGGGTAGGCGACGAGTTCATGAACCAGATTCAATCGATCGCCGCCTACACGCCGTACATGGTTTGTGCTGGCAATCACGAGGAGAAATAGTAAGTAACCGTTATGCCGGCCGGAATGTCTTAACCAGGTGTTCTCTCATTTTCTTGCAGCAATTTCTCCAACTACCGTGCCCGCTTTAGCATGCCAGGAGGGACGGAGAACATGATGTACAGCTTCAACCTGGGACCGGTTCACTTTATCGGATTTTCAACCGAAGTGTACTATTTCATGAACTATGGCCTGAAAACGTTGGTCAATCAGTATGAGTGGCTGCGTCGTGATCTGGAGGAAGCCAATCGGCCAGAGAACCGTCGCCTGCGACCGTGGATCATTACGTTTGGCCATCGGCCCATGTACTGCAGCAACGATAACGACAATGATTGCACACATTCCGAAACATTGGTTAGAGTGGGACTGCCATTTATGCACTGGTTTGGGCTGGAGGACCTGTTCTACGAGCACGGAGTCGACGTAGAGATCTGGGCCCATGAACACTCGTACGAGCGACTGTTTCCAATCTACAATTACAAGGTACGGATTTGCATTTGTGGGCGCGTGCCACGTGACTAACATCACAAATGTTCTCTTACGTTTTACTAGGTATACAATGGTTCATACGAAGAACCTTACCGTAATCCACGGGCTCCGGTTCACCTCGTAACGGGCTCGGCCGGTTGCAAGGAGGGTCGTGAACCGTTTATTCGCAAAATCCCTGAGTGGAGTGCCATCCACAGCCGCGACTACGGGTACACGCGCATGAAGGCTATCAACGGGTCGCATCTTTACTTCGAACAAATTTCGGTCGACAAAGAAGGCGCCATCATCGATTCCTTCACCATCATCAAGGACGAACATTTACCGTACAAGCAGCTTCTGGAACGCGATCGTAGTGAGCTGTGAATCTCAGCGCGCTGGCAGCTACAGTTATCGACCGAAGACACGGAACTGAAGCACGATCATTCATTTATAGAAAGTTGTTTATTGATCGAAATAAAATGGTACACGAATGTGATAAATACTGTGCGACAAGCGCCTTCTGATGAATGCTGCGTGTGTGGGTATCACAGATTGGTTTTGTTCACGTTCTTTAAAATGTTTTTCTTTTCGTTTCAGGAGGTGGTAGTTGGTTCTAGGCTAGCTAAAATGTTAATCTCTAAGTTTACCTAACGAGGGTTAAAAATAATGGCAGTTTCCTTGTCCTACCTATCGTTCCATCTAAAATTAATCAGTTACAAGTGCAGGTGCAAAGTACGAAGGACGGACGTGTAGGTGAGTGCGGAATGTTTGTTGGCACATTGTTTGATAACCATGTTTGTTTGTTTCTCACTTAGTTGCTAAATGCGTAGGTAAAATTTAAAGTTTCATCTGACTAACCATGGCCGTGCCGTGGTCAGCTGCTGGCAACAGATTTTTGTACTCCGCTACACACGTTGCGGTAAGCGATTTGCCCGCCGGTCGCTGATAGCACGCATTGTCGTAGCATCGTTCGAGCTCCTGGACAAACTCGGCGATCAGCTTCGCATTGCCTCCATTGGGCCCGACGTAGTAATCGCACTGATACGCGTACCGTTTCATGTCGCGTATGCAGCAATCCAAAAACTCCGAATTGGCACTGAACCAGCGATTGAGGCTGGTAAGAGGTAGCTGTAATCGATCGGACAACACACCGGTGATGAAGGTATCGTCGATCCAGAAAAATGGCGCCTCCTGCGATTCGGCCACCAGTGCCCGGGCCGTGCGTTGGTTGGTAATGTAAAGCCAACCGGAAAGGTAGGCAGGATAAACGGCTTTCTCGTACTCGGCCGGCGACACGTACCACTTGTTGGCACGCAATCGGATCACTTTCTTGCTGCGGAAGACAAAACCCGCCAGCAGGTACCGCTCATCACGCTGGTTCAGATCCGACAGATGATTCTGAATGTAAAACGGATCGAACACGATATCATCGTCCATCTTGATGATGTACTTTGCCCCGCGGCAGCTGTGCGTTGCCCATTGCAGACTCATCAGGTGTTTGTAGGTGAGATTTCGATATGCTTCGATAAAGTTTCCCTGTATTAGATCACCATGCAGCCGCTGTTCGGCTTCGATAGCAGACTGTCGAATGAAGCGCTCCGTCGACGGAATGGTCGCTAGCGAAAAGATACGCAGCAATCCCATGGACAGCAGCTTCTGCTGCGATATGGCTTGCCGATGTGCCGACCGTACCTCATCGTGGCCAACGTAGGAAGTGACGAGAATCACACCTGTCGAAGGAGGCTCGTTAAATTCGCGCTTTTGATTTCCCAAGGACAGCCCAACTTACCCAACAGCTCCGAGTAGCTGTTGTTCTCCTTGCACAGATCGTTCGAGATTCGGTATTGGAATGAGCTGAGATTCGACAGTCGCGTAAGATTGATCGGATGTTCTCCCAGATCAACGGCGCCTAGCTGCTGTTCGTTCGTAGATGGCACACGGTCCGCAGCGTTTTCTTTCGGTAACAGGAACAGATAGTTTCCATCGCTATCGGTAGGGAACGAGTAGCGATAAACACCGTAAAGGATGAAGAAAGCAACGACGGTGGTCAAGAAACGGTGAAACTTTCTCATCACGATCTAGCAGTCCTGGCAGGAGCCTTGCGCGGCATCAAGAAGCAGTTTGACTAGGAACTTTTAGCACTTCTTTTCCGTGATCGTGATTTTTAATTTATGTGATTTCTGGATCACCTAAAAAACAAAACAAACCACTCCATTTTCAGGCCAAAACCATACACCGCATTATGGGCAAAAAGGATCATTTTGGAACAAAACTTGTCTGCTCGATTCTCGTGTTGCACGCATACAAATACGTCCTCTTACAAACACACAAGCGAAATTCTCGTGTACGCACACGTGCTGTCTTCGAGCAGAGCATCGGAGCTGAAAAACAAAGTTTTTATCGTGTTTTTAAGCGAAAAAATATCCTAAAATCATTTGTTGCACTATTAAAATGTATATTAAAAAGTGTTGTAGTTTCAGAAACGTGTAAAATGAGTTGCCGAGTGCGATATCTCTTCTCCAAAGTTCCAGCCTCCCTCTGACAACTGGCTGGCCGACCGGCAACAACAACAAAAAACCGGAATCGAAGAGGAAACACGGCAC
>NC_064877.1:8172500-8177500 GCF_943734665.1 Anopheles aquasalis
TTGCAGCAACAGCATTCACTAGCCGCGGTTTGATGGCAATCCGTGGTTTTAGCTTCGGCACACGACGTAACAGGTGACGCTCGGGTGCGAGTTCCACCATCGCTTCCGCCTCCGGTAACACCGAGCTCGACTCTGCCGAGTTCCTCTGCGGTGCAATCAACTCCTTTGCTATCGGCACCGGGTGCTGCTGCTGTTGGGTGGCCGCCCTTTGTTGTAGCTGCTCGCGATGACGCTCGACGATGCTGGCCGACGGTGTCCAACGTTCACGGCCAGGCGATGTCACCGGTGCGGCTGTAGCAGCTGTGACCGACACGGTCGCTGGTGCATCATCGACCGTCGTCGTCGTCGTCGTCGCAGCAGTGAACCGTTTGCTTCCGAGCCGTGCCGGTTCGGTCCGGATGTGAGTGTTGCTCAGGTCGGGCCGTATCCGCGAAGCGACACCTTTGATCGGTCGCATCCGCTCCTCCTTCACGAACGGCAGCACCGGGTTGAGGGCCAGCTGTTTAATTTCCACCGTCGGAAAGATGCTTCCGGTACCATCGTCACCATCGTTGGCAACAGATGCTGCGTCGCCCCCGGTCGTACCACTCGCCGTCGTGAAAATGTCATCCACCGAGTTCTCTTCCTCGGAATGCACTGGCGCCGTCGTCGTCGTGGATGATGCCGGTTCCGAGGAGGCAATGTCATCGTTCATCGTCGTCATGGTTGTTGGCCGCAGGGTGGAGGTGATTGTGGTGCTTAACGTTTCACTTTTCACCTGAAAGCGTACGCTGGAGAGCGTTGGGGAGGTCACTGTTGTCGCCTCAGTGTCCCCCGAGGGACGCACCGTTGTGAGTTCGAGTGGGCTCTGCGTTAGGGCGGCCAGTGCCATCTGTTTCCCCTTGATGAGATCCTGCAGCGAGATGTTACGCTGCTGCAGTATCTCGCTGAGGCTCAGACCGTCCGATTGCTTTAGCAGTGCCTTCAAATCGGATGCCGTGGCCGATGCTGACGGTAACCTTGGTCCAACTGTCTCGTTCGAGCTATCGTCCTCATTACGGCGTGCCTGCGAGTATGGTTTCCGGTAGGCTTTCGGGTTCGGTTGACCGGACGGTTGCTGTTCCGATGGGCGGATGGTGGGCGGAATTTTGCGTGGCCTATTTGACTCTATAGGTGCAAAATGGCCGCCTCCCGCCGAGGACGGTGGTCGCCTTCCATGTTGGTACGTCGTGTCGACGGCGACGTCCGTGTACGGGTTGTCCATCCAGTGCGCTGTCCTCGTTGCTGCTGGTTTCCCTGCACCGATGCCCTCCCAACGGGAAGCTGCACCAGCGTAGGCGAGACGCTTTCGTTCGGATATCCTGCCACCTCCACCACCACCAGCAACAACGGCAGCTGGGCCATCGGGCATCGGTTCAAAGTCCTCGTTCGGCTTGCCGATCTCTGCCGCCCAGTAGTCATCCGGCAATGGACGACGCTTACGCTTCCGGCCCAACCGTCGCCTCCGACGACCATCGCTGTTGCCTTCCAGGGTAGGCACGGACTCCGACGAGCTCAGGGCGGCCGATGTTGGATCGTTTCGATTGGCCAGTGGCTGCAGAGCGGCAGCGGTCGGATCGTCTGCCAGCAGCGTCGTCAACGATAGTGCCTAAGGGGTACGGACAGAAAATTGAAATTAGACAAGCAGAGGCCGATCTGGTAGATAAAAGTCAATTTACCCGATGAGACGCATTATTGGCAGGACATGTCTAAAAGCAATCGATTCCCATTTCCAAACAATCTGCTAATTAGACTGCCAGTTCGATCGTTATCGTACTTTAATCAAATTCAAAATCAAACATACACATCAGGTGGTTCCAGGACTGTGGTTCCCATTTATGGCATCGATTCCCGTTTCGATTGCTCTAATTGGGCCAGTAAGCCTTTACAGCTGTTAGACCAGCGTGTAGCATGGCATCCGGCGGACTCATGGGAATGCACTTTTACCATTAAACGAGGAAATCCATCCTGCTATCTATTTGCCTTGGACTTACTTCAACGATGGTTGCTACTTGATTGTTGTGCATGATTCAGGAACGGAAATGACTCGCTTCTAGTTACTGACAACACGATGTTCATAATCTCCAATTATAACGGAAACATGTCGTGCTGACGTTCCGCGAACCCCAAGCCATTCCGTTATGTCAAAGGTTAAAATGGTACTATCGTGTGTATCTTCTTGCATTGCTTGACATATCCCCGGATCTAGTTTTCTCGGAAACTTTGCAACTCCTGGCTGCAAGGTACAAAGGTTCGCCGATGAAACAACATTGCACCATTGCGAGCACCTTCTCCCGCAGTTCCAATTCGTTCGACACCAATGTCGCGACCGTTGTTTCGTCGACGCCCTCTCTGCCAGTACGGAAGTTCTTAGAAGAAGTTCTCATGACAAGCCCAAACCATCGAACCCACCCATTGGCCTGGCTTCTGCACTGTCCATTTTCACCTACCTAAATATCCTTCTGAGAATACTTCATTCAATTTGAATACCATACCGGTTAAGACAACGTTGAAAAGAGCCGACAATCTTCAGTTTAGTTTTTTTAGATTATTTTTTACTTGTTAACAAAAAATCATCTATTTTACTCCTGCTAATGATCCAACAACGTTTAAAATTGACATTCAATATAGTACTAGATCTGAGCATCAAGTTGCGTAGCTTTTCATTCGCTTCGCACTCTGAAAATCAGTTTGCTTCGATCCCGATCCTCTAGTGGGCAATTCAAGGACCACTCGTAATGCCAAACTGTGGTAGGAATCGTGCTATCAAGGGCCGATGATGGCCGCCATATTCCTCTAATTCGCCGTGCTTACTGGTATAGGATTCGATTCCGCAAATTACTTCCAATCCAAACCACTCCTGCCACTTACTGCTCATTTCACTCGTTTTGTGAAATGTTTGCAGCAAGGCAATACAGAAGCAAGGCCGCTATCGAACTGGATAAACGAGGCAAAAAAACATGAAAAAGCAATTAAGACACCATAACCGTCCAACCTCACCCAGAATTTTCAATGCCAGGGCCTGCCTGTGCTCCACTCGAGCCTGGTGGTGGTGGTGGTGGTGGTTTGAGTAGAATTTGCAGAAAGCCTGTCAATCAGCCAAACCCTCGGCGCCTCGGGAAGCAAATCGGTATCTGGTGTGCATATCCGTTGGGGGCAGAGCGTTCAAAATGCCGGCACACACTGCCAGGCTGCCGTGCTTTTGCTGCCAGAGTCGCCCAGCTTGTACCTTAATAAATTATGATTATTCCAAGCCCCGAGCAACCGAGGAAACCGGGCCCCCACCCCAGGAATGGCTGTGTGTTTTCGTTCGATAAACGTGCCGCTGCCGCCGCTGCCCCCCGGGGGCTCCTGACGCGAATCGGAGGCTATTTGTGTTTCAGATTGAAGCCCCGTTACTAACATATCATATGGCGTATTTGCCTGCCGTCTGGTTGCCTCAGGTATCTTATCTTTCGAATGGTTTTTGCTGAAAATTCAATTCGTGGAAAGCGATCATTTGAAATGCGTGAACTGGGCCCCCGGACAGCTCCGAATCGCCGACTGCGATGCGAACGCAACACACAAAACACATGTAGTAAGCGAAGGGGATACCAAGGAGCCCGCCCCGAACTCCGGCCCATAACTGGCCAGTCGGCAGGACTAGGCTCGTTGGCAACAGCTGCTCGTTTTCATTTGGATCGTAAAAATCTTGACTCGATCGAGGAGTTTATTATAATATGCTACCGCCCCCCCCCCCCCCCCCCACGGCCAGGCATGGGGCTCATATGGATCGGAAAACCCTCATAAAATGCATCCATGCGTTTTGCCTTGCCATCCTCGACGTATTGATTCCCACTCGGGCTCTGGCTATTGCTAAGCGTATCTTAGGCACAAACGGATGGCTACTCGGCCACTCTGGCCACTCTGGCCACTACGGTAGAAAGTCCAAACGAACACCTCGATGGAAAGGAACATTGGCTCTTGTCTTCAACGAACATCACCAGGCACACACTGGTAATCCTTTGCTTTTACCGTTGGCCGCCCTGGCCTTCTTCTCCAAATTCCTCCTGCCGTTTGTGTCCTGTTACTTCGTGGCACTCCGGACCCAAGGGTCTTTACTACAAAAACATGCTTCTTGATTTAATCGCCCCGAAGGACCGTGCGCTGCTCACTGGACCGCCACGATACCACCACCGTAAACCGAACCGTTGCTCTTGGAATGGACGGTTCCGGGGGTTGGGCGAGAATTTGGAAGTGAAAAAAGGGCTGCCTTTTTGGCTTTCGGGAACGAAGCTTTCCTCTGGAGAAGGCAGATTATGATGAGCAATCCTTCCATTCGCCGCCTATCAACGGGTCTACCGGATGGTGAAGTGTCTTTAAACGATGCCATGCCGCTCCTCCTCCTGTCCGGTGCATGGGTTCGAATGAACCTCGGTTTTTTTTTTTGCCTCTATTTTCATCCTCTGTTCGCAGACTCCCGATTGTACTCTTTCTGTCCTTCTGTGCCAAATGGGTTAGAATTTTCCATCAATTTCCCAGTCCCAGAGCGCGTGGTTCGTCCGAACCACCATCCAGCCAGACGGACGGCTCCAACGGGACGCTCCTCCGTCTACGTCTTGCCAGGAATAACAGAAACAAAAAAAAAACAACAAAAGAACGGATCCCGTATGATAAACTATGGAAAGCATTCGAAGCCAAACGTGAAAATTCAACGAAATATTTACGCTTAGAATTATTTATCCCTTCCCCGTCCCGTGCGCCCGTTTTGTTGTTACCTCCGGTCTCTGGGTCCCTTTTGGGTTTTTGGGGAGGCGGCTTCCTCGACCGTTCTCGGGTCGGTCAGCGCAACCAGCCGGTACCCGGGGAAGGCCCCACTGGATACAATAAAGCAAATTCTTTCGCTACTTTTGGGTGAAATTGAAAATTCTCCTATCGAAAGCTATTGTTTCATTTACGGCACCCGGGCGATGGAGGCGCCCAGTACGAGGCTACGGCCTATG
>NC_064877.1:8182500-8190000 GCF_943734665.1 Anopheles aquasalis
TACCTTATTGCCCCGAGGCCCTGTATAGTGAGGAACACATAAATCGATGCCGCCGCCGCTGCTGCTGCTGCTGCTGCTGCTGATTTATGCATGTTTCACCCTCAGGGGATGTGACCTCTAGGTGGGGGACATTCAAAAGCCGCGAAACGAGACAGCGAGACGGTCTAGAATGGCCGATTGGCGATGAATTTGTAACACGGGTGTCACACGGCGTGTTCTGATCCTGCAAAAACCCATTTTCATTGTAGTGGGTGATAGTAGCGACCACGACACGGCGATACGGAAAGGCGGAACTGGCTAAAGCTGTTACCTCTTTTATCTAGTGGCCACTTCACACCAATGGTAAAAAGGGTAGTGCATGCGGTCAGGCTGTGGCATGGAAACGTGGAAACATTCTGACCGCCAGGGCAGACCAGCCCGGTTAGGAAGGATACGCCAGCTTGCTAGAATTTGTGGCTTTTCATTCGAACAGAAAGCTATCCGTTCGCGGTCTAGCAATTGTTTCGAGGTTTATTTTAAAAAAATCTTATAATACTGTGAAACAGTAGCTTCCAAAGCTTGACAAACACTTGTTTAGCTATTCTTTTCACTATAAAAACGTCGACAAAGGATGTACAAATGTTGATCGCGCCGAGAATCGAGCGATTTCCAATTTATTCCCCAATCACCCACCAGAGATCAAAGTATTCTAATTGTTGGCATGGTGATTGCAAAAAAAAAATAGAAGTATCGTCCAATTATCCCACCCCATGGCATGCTGGTTGACATGCATTGGCTAGGCCGGCGCGCAAATGATACGAACGGTCGCGTGAAATACTCGTTAATTAAACTGTTGCAAAACGAATTTCCCCCGCGATGTGCCATCACCCAGGAAGGGCAGACAGGCAGGAGGCGGCCTTCATCAGTGTGACCCGATGCTAAACCTCTGGCCGCGGGTCGATGCGAATGTTTAGATAAACAATTTGAAAGTGTACGCTGCCAGAGAGAGAGAGCGAATGAAAACCGGATGCCGGATAGCGGATATGTTTAGAATGCGAGCATGTTTTATGTACACCGTGCGCGCAATATCCACAAAACACTCCGGTGACCGCACAAGTGACCATCGCCGGTTCGTACTAGTATGATGGCACCGCAGGACACAATACGTCACAGCAGCCAGACGGAGCTTGAGGTTGGCAAAATTGGTGCAAATTAGATTTGCACCGTGGCCTCCCGGGGTACCATGCTGGAAAGATGCACAATTTGGTTCCCCCCCCCCCCCCCCCTCTTCCTGGTGGCACTGTGGAGAGTGTTTTAATATCCCTCCCAGGATCGAGTCGAGTCGATCCCTCGGTGGTCGAGTTGGTCGACCGCAAAGTGGACCAACGTTGCGTGCGAAAGATGCATTTAATTTGATCCCGTATTAATACGAACGAACGAACGAACGAACGGATGGGACGAGCCGAGACGGGACAAGTGCACGGGTTGTCGGAGGATTGACGCAAATCCCTCTTAAACTCTCGCGATTCCTGGAAACACCCGAGTAAGGCGGATAAGTGATGCCGAAATTGGATTAAAAGCGCCAAAGCGTTGCTTATGAAACCGGCGGCGGATTTCGGAGCATGATCCACTAGCACCGCTTTCGGTCCGTCCGGTTCCCCGGGGCCGATCATCGCGGTGGGTGGTGATTGGATTTTACGGTGGAAATGTAATTTCTTTTTTCACGGATGGCGGAATACCGCTGACGTTGGGTTCTCTCGCCGGGGCAGAAATCACTCCGAATCAACCGAACGAACTGCCACCAGTCTCCCAGGCCCATGCCTTCCTGCCCTGCCACACACATCAACACATTGCTCTCATCATCACCATCCGCAGGACCGACCGTAACGGTCGGTGACGTTGATTGAACTTTCCGGTACCTAACTGTATGGTAGCAGGATTTTAATCGAGTGAAAATTTAGCTTTTCCACTGCCCGAGCTTTTGATGCTCCATATCCATCGAAGAACGGCACGGTGCCAGGTATGGAAAGGGAGTGCCGGCCACGCTGCAACACATAAAAAAACACACAAAATGACTGCGACATGGTAACGTGCGACCATCGCTCCTTCTGCTGCTACATTGGTTCTCTACATCGTAATCAAAACTATCGCTGTAGTTTGGTGTCCGGTTTCCCCGGTTTTTGTTCTGGCACACGTTATGGCCACGCTTTTTGGGGAGGGCCGCAGAGGACGGAATGGAGGATCGCGGAGTGTTCCCTTTTTTGCTGCTCTTTTTCGAGGGTGTAAATTGCGTTTTTCGCTCGTTAGAACCAACAATTTGATTAACAGTTATTACCGTGCCCGCCAGTTTTGGGACAAACGCTTCACCGTGCACTCCTGGCATAGTGTTGTGGGTGCGCGCTGCCGCCGTGTCCGCGTCCACATGGTGCGCCACCGTCACACACGGTTCCGGACGACATGTTGCAGGTGAAGTAAAAGATGTTAGCGAATGTTGGTTCGTTGCAAGGAGGATTGTTTTTGTACCTCAACGTGCACCTCAAGTGCTACAGTGCTTGACAGGATGTTGATTTAGGAAAAAAAATCGCACACTACACGTGGATCAATGAATCTCGCTACTTTGATGTTTGCCTAAAATCTACGTACTCAAAATCATTGTTGCATAAAAAGTATTTGGCCGAACATTGGATGTTTCAGGACACTTAATTTGTGAACAATTTTCGAAATGCTCCGTCAAGTTTTTATAAAAGTTATTGATATATTTTTAAAAATATATATGTAAAAGTAATTATTTTAAGCAAAATTGTTGATTGAAAAATCATGAAAATGATTTTTTATTTTCAAAATTCGGTGATAGATGAGAAAATGGGAAATTTAACGAAATCTCAACTGGACGACATAAAAAGGGAAAGGAGAATATTAAAAAGGATATAAATCCTTTAAAAGCTTTAAATATTTGAATAACGTTTGATATTAGAGAAGTTGTTGAATTTTATCATACCATAACGATTATCATTGCATTATTAAAATTTCATACATTGTATGATACTTTACTAAATTACTATATTTACTGTTAAGCACAACAACCCGTGCTCCACAACCACGCACACCATTTAGCCTTCACTGTAAGGCACACCGCGGTATAGCGACACGTTCCATGTGATCTCTCTATCGTGCGCCAGGACCACGTCCCGACAAACTAGCCAACCCTTTAGTGATGGCGCTATCTATTGTTTTTGGTACCCGTTTGGAAGGGATGGCATTTATTTTCCACGTTCTATATCAATTTTTTCACCACCTCTCCTACTGTCTATCCCTGCCACTGTTTTCGAGGGGCAGAACTTTTGATGTACCGTCCGGTGGTATGCGTCGGTAGTCCGGTATGTGCTATCCCAACTCGCTTACGTACGCTATAGCTGGTTAACAGCTACTGTGGAGCTGCCATGTTGTCCAGCACTTTGTCCATTTTGTTACGGTTCATGTTTGGTGTCCAATTTACCAGCACCAGGCATCACCTTCTTCTTTGTTATGTTTGTTCAACTTTATGCTTTATGATCACCCCCTCCTTCCACGGCGTCTCGTCCGCTGTTACATGTGTCTCGTCCTGTTCTGTACTGTACGATGATACCCCGGTACTGGGTACATAGTTTATGATTAATGTTGACATCCCGATCTCGAGTAAGAACGGGTTTTCAGCTTCCGGAGAGGGGTGATAATAATAACATAAGAAAAAAAAACATGCGCCACCAATGATTAAAAAAGGGCACAATAAAAGGAAGCAAAAAAGGGATATCTACTGCATTCCTGCTGTCTGTGGTTCACACGAATAATTGTGGTCACGTGCCGTTGTGGCATCATCGAGTGGAATGCTTTTTAGTGGTTTGACGAATCGATTCCAATTCATACTGATAGCGCCTTCAACGGCTGTATGCATCCGTCACCAGGCAATAATGGTGATGAGATGTGGAATTCCAAGAATTTGCAACAAAAAAAGCACATACAATAACCTTATAGTTTTGAGGCAAAAAAGAGCTTACAGCTACAGGAATACTGGAGGGCTTTGGAGTTTTTAGTGTCACCATGAACTATTCTTCTGCACACAGTACATTGCAGAGTTGCTACATCACATCGCACTTACTATAGATGACAGGCAGTTTTGCCTTTGTTTTTGTTGGTCGATTGGACGGGAATCATGTTGCTGAACTGTTGTCCTAACTGCGGAACTAGCATACTTCACATGAATGCAACTTTCTCACAACACACGACAGCATTCGAAGAACACTCTTTTCTCGATACACCTATCTGCACGGGTAAAAGACATTGGCAAACAGATATCCCCCCGTGAAATGGTGTGTATTTCAATATCCATTCCAGCGAATGCATCGACGTCGATGTCCTCCAACACTATCCCATAGGGCTAGGATTGGCCTAAATGGCACGACGAAATATCATGCAATGGAAAGTGAAATGAATACTTCATCAAACACAGCGACTAATCGGGCACCGATACAAGAGGAGTCGAATATGCACGAGGCATCGAATTCAAAAGGAGAGTCCCCCACATGTTGCGCTGCACCAGCAACTCACCTGCAGTGGATCTTGCGAGCTTTCGTCGCGCTCAAATTGTTTCGGTTTCATCTTAATCATCCCGCTGCCGCTCCGCCGGGACCGGATTCGATGAACGACGACTAGCTGGCTACCTTGGCCTGTTCAAAAGCTCATTCTCCGCATCCATTTCGAACCGGTTCATTGGAGCGTACGAGATCTGAAGCGTGCCCAGCGGATTCCACTGCCATCGACTGCCGCCTCTGCTTTCATACCCAAAGATCCGGCTCTAGGGCGGGCTCACGCCTCACGGTGCCGGAAAGAGAAATCTTTTCTTTCGCTTTCATGTTCACGTACCGGGAGCAGGATGTTCGGTCGAGTGTAAGCGGACGTCGCGTTTGCCTCCATCGTACATACACATTCTACCCTGCGCTGCGCCCTGCCGTCCAATACCATCCGTTACGTTGGTTGTAGGTGCCTGTCACGTGCGTCAGATGCACCGGATGAAAAACGGTCCTCACGCGCCACCGCCACAGGTGAGGCGGAGGGAGAGGTTTGTTGGTGAAAATCGACATCCATCGATTGATGGACGGAACGGACGGCAGAGCGGAGACACCTACATGCGGTGCACGGAACCATATGATGATGCATGATGCATGCGGCATGTTGCATGCACCGCGCACTCACGCGGAATGCATGCATGACAGACTCGGAAAAGAAGCACCGATACACCCCCCCCAGGCGAGGGGGGAGTGATGGAAAATCTGAAGCTGATCGATCGTATCGACCATCAACAATCTCGCGTGCGCCTCGCGTCCCCAGACGAAACAGGAAAGCGACTGCAATCTTGCCCGTCTCGTCTCGACCGTCGACATGTCGTGGAAAACTGGTGGAAAAAGAAGGAGGGAAAAAGTGCACGAGTGCATCGTATCGGGGGGGGGAAAAGAGCGGAATCAGTGATCAGTGAAAACAACTTGTTGTAAAAGGGTCTGGCCAAGTCTCCGGGGTTTGTTTTAACTTCTGCTTCGCTCGCTTGAGATAACAGAAAGTGTTTATGTAGTTGCTGCTGCCGTCTCTACACTAACGAAGCGTGGAAAAAGGCATAGCAGGATCGCATCTTATCGATAAGACCATCTTGTTCCAGGTGTTTCGCGTAACTTTCCAGCTATGCAGTTGCCTTTTTCATGCACGCGCACCTCGCAGCAAAATGAATTCGAAAGCATTTTACTTGAAATATTTGTCGGAATTAGTTTTCTGTAAACTCATCGCGAAGTTCCAATCTCATTTTATGTTTTAATGTACCTTAGTATTTCAAGTATAGCTGATGTGGTTGTGCAGGAGAAGATTCTTACAGTCGACTAAAAACCACATCGAGCATGGTTTCTTGTTTTGATTAACTCTCTGGAAAACTCTGGCAGTTTGTGTACCTGCTGCATACTCATCACCATAATTGGACAAACCGAAAGTGCCGAAAGGTGGATATTTCTGCAGCAAATGCGTATTGATTGTACGTGATTATGTATACCAAAAAGTGCTACCCACTCTCAGCACAAACATTTCTAACAATCACCCCCAACCACAAGCTTTTTTGGTTCCAGAATGGAAATGAAGCATTCAGGAATGCCAGGGGTTTTCGGATTGTTTTCGTTCGGTTCGCATAGAAGCATGCGTTGCCCCCACCTTTCCTTCGTTCCTTTCCAGCCGCTTCCACTGACTGATGTATCGAGGAATCCGAATGCAAATACCTTTCTTCTCTCCGTAGCTCCAGGAGCACCGAGAACCGATCGAACAACACGAATACACCAGGGGAATTTATCATTCCCTTTCATCTTTCACCGGCCCCAGCTGATAGCAAAAGACAGGCGGCAAGAGATTCTCGCTGAACGGCAAGGTGGGGGGACTTGTCGGTCGCCAGCAACAAAGCTCCGCGGCTGCCATAGTCCAAATCACGGAAACTCATTTGATCATCATCATCATCATCGCCGCCGTTGCGATGACGCTGTGTTTCGGCGCCGAGGGATAAAATGTGTGCTGCCGGTGGTCCCTCGGCACCGGAAGCCCGTTACGATAAACACCGCACACTCCACCCGAAGGACCCGTGGATCCTTCGTGGTCCGTGCGGCACGGAACGGAAACGTAGCTGGCCGGAACAGTATCGGAAGCAGCTCCCCGGGAACCGTGGATCGTCTTGAGGAGTTTCGTGTCTTCGGGGCACTCTACATAAGGGAAGGGCGAACAAAGGCGGCATTCTCCTCCCCTCCGCGCCCGGCCACAGGTGTCTGGTGCCACCTTCGTCGGCGTCGTCGTCGTCGTCCTCGTTGTCGTCGCATTCCCTGAACGCCAATGGTGGTGAAGGGAACCGAACCCAGTGGGGCCCTGGGTAAGCTCATCTAAGCGTCAAGTGGCGACAGCGAAAGTTGATGCCACGGAAGGTGGCACTGGTGGTGGTGGCGGTGGTTGGCATATTAAAATATTCATATCAATATCGCTTTAGCTTACGCTACTCCACACCACCCGCTCAGCTCTGTGCTGTGCGATTGGAGAAGACAGAGAACGAGACACACACTGTGTTGGCACTTGGCTTAGGTTTTAGTTTACTGCAGGACTACTATACTATATCGTTCACGACTGGCTCACTTTTGGCAACTTTTGGTGGATTCCACCCCTTGTGGAGGTCGCTCGGCACCTTGGCTACACAGTTTGTCGTATGTTTTAGATCTACTTAAGCCACCGAGCACAACACCGTGCACCAAACCGACTCCCAAATGAGCTCAGCTTTAGCTGCTCGCGTGCCTTTTTATTTGCGGAACCATTTAATATAAATTTTATGCTTCCTCCGTTTTGTACAGCGATAGAGAAAAGGTCTTCAAACCAGTCTACGCACTGCCGTCTGCTGCTGCTTCTCCTCCGTGCAGTGGGTTCTGAGAAAATAATCTTCCAAATATTTCCTCCTTATCAAGGGGCACCCCAACTATGCCG
>NC_064877.1:8192500-8207500 GCF_943734665.1 Anopheles aquasalis
AAGCAGGCGATATTCAAATGATGAACGGCAAAGGCAGGAGATAATGCCGCTTACCCTTTGGAGAAGGGTACGAGATCGGTTTGTAGTAAAGAAGGGAAAGGCCCTAAGGCAAGCTGGGCGAGCCTAGCAAGCCTGTTGCTCCCCGTAAGTCACAAAGCCTCGGAAGCTCATCATCAAAAGCAAAAAAAAACAACCAAACAAATGA
Organism: Anopheles aquasalis; assembly: GCF_943734665.1. Taxonomy (NCBI): domain Eukaryota; kingdom Metazoa; phylum Arthropoda; class Insecta; order Diptera; family Culicidae; genus Anopheles; species Anopheles aquasalis. Next base: position 8,192,706 of record NC_064877.1, read on the forward strand.
GTGAAGAAAGAAGGAGTTCTGGAAGGACTCCACCAAATCCCATTACACACAACCTGTCCTGCCCTCGGCAAGTAACAGAATACTACAAGGGAGACGGGGAGGGTTTGAAGTGAGTTTTGCAAAGTTTTCCACCGCCTTTTTTTGTTCGTTTTCCGTTTGTTTGTTTGTTTGTTTTTTGTGTGTCCGTTATTTTCCTCCATATCCTCGACGAAACCACAGAAGGTACTGTGGATGCACTGGTGTTTCAAGGGGTTTCTCGTTTACCAAAGAAGTTTTTGGGTTCTGGGACCATACCATTCTCTCCTCTGGTTACAGTTTACCGGAAGATAATCCGCTCGGTTACCTACACATTAAGGTGACCGAATGGGTTGGCCGGAAAGAGTGGAGTGGTGTATAAAAAGGTGTGAAAAAAAACTGTTCAACTGTTGCCGCCCCCCAGGGGTCCCCAGGGGGGAAGCAACATCCACTCGAGGGCTAGCATAACGACAACTTTTCTGTTTGATGTCCACGTTTTACAGCGTCCATATCACGTTCACACCGTGCCGTCCGAGTCCTTGAAGGAGATCCACGTGCCTGCGACCAGACGAAGAGCATTTTAGCTTTGTGTGTCTGTGTTCTGGACCTAGCAAAAAAGCAGCTGGCACTACAGCAAGCACTACAGCGGACACTTCAGACATCAGGACGCTATTAATGTCCCTCGAGCTTCCGAACAACAGACTCGCTCTCTCTCTTGGCACGACACTTCAAGCAAAGGTACTTCCGCGAAACCAACATAAAAAAGGGATAAAAAACGCGTTTCCTACCACCAGCAATAGTTCACTAATTTCCACTGCACTTTTCGCCACCTTTCAGCCTTTCGGGGCTGATCGTTTGATCGGATCCGGTCACGGCACTACCACGGTTCACATGTTCTTCGCCAGCAACTGCTGCTGCTGCTGCTGCTGCTTCAGCTGAACCATACGGATGCTACGCTCGAGAGCAACTGACTGGCGTTCGATGGACACCATGGGCCAGTAGTGCCGACCAGACCCCCGCCATTCCAACAACAGCCGGAGATGAAAGTGTTTACGAATGCGAGCGTGCAGCGCGGTCGCCATCGTTCGGTTGCCACAGCTTCCGAGGCGAGCATGAAAAACCCGGTTCAAAACATTGGCCGCTCGGTTCTGCTCGGCTTATGTTGGCCACGCTGCGTTCGCATGAACGCCGAGCCCAACATCGGATGAAGCCTTCGGAACGAGGCAGATGCTGCTTCGGATGCTGAAACGTTCGCCGGTTCCATGGCGCGCGCTAATGCTCTCGTTACGGCCGCTGGTAGAGGTGGAGCCGGTTTGTTTTCCATTTTATGTTTGTTGGTGAGGTTCTTTTCCCTTTAATTTTTTTTTCTCTCCCGTTTTTTGAATCCCTCCGCTGGAAAATCGCTGGCGACATCGCGCGATCACGTGACGGTGGCACGCACCGGGCACGGGGTGTTGTGTTGGGACTGGTGGGTAAGGAAAAGGTCGACGGAAAGTTTGTTGATCCTTTCGCGTTTTCACCTCCCGGTTGCGGTGGTGGCGGGCAATGAGAACGCGTAAATGTGGAAACACTAATGTGAAGCGGACGCCGCCGCCTGTTCCACCCAACTGTCATTAGCGGCGTCAGCTGATTTCGCACTCAAAAACAGCTTAGCAAACACCTGCTTTGGGTTCCGCTGTAACCTAGCGCCGGGTCTAGCTCGACTGGCTAGCTTGGATTCATCTTGCGCGCGCGTCGGACCGTTGGATGGTGGATTTAGGAGGGCGCAAACATCCGTCCACATTCATCGTGTTTGAGAAGATGTTCGTCATGGGTCGTCGGTGAGAGAAGCGAAACGGAATTACCATACAAACCCATTCGTGAACCCGCGTCCGTTAGGCCGTTGGTGAAACAAAAAAAGAATTTCCGAGTATTATTCTTAAAAACGTTGTTCAGGCTTGTGGCAAAACATACCAGCTTTTCCACGTGAATATTTCCTGTGGCGCGGAACATTTATTCGCACTGGGGGATTTTAAGCTATTTCCAAATTTAAATTAATCATTTTTTGTCCCTGTTAACCGTAGACCAGCTCATGTTTTTTAAGTTGCTTTTTCTTATCGATCATTTTGCTTGGTCGCCGTTTTTCACGATTTTAAATCTTTCAAATGATTTTCCAACGTAATGAAATAGATTTTTGAGGCGCTTTCAACACTTGAATTATCATTTAATTAAATCATATTTTTATAAACCAAACGAATTCTTAAACTCCGGGTAGTTTGTGACACTAACAAAGAATCCCTGATTGCGCTTCATACAGAGTGCCCATTTCCATTACAAAGCTCTAAATTGACGACATTTTATTGAGCTTATGCTCCGAAAGACGCGAACCACTGAGGAACAGACACCTTGAGGCCATTTTATCTGACGAAGGATGACCGGGAACCATAAACGAACAGATAAATATTATCTCTACTACCTCAGATAAGAATCTGCTGCTTTTCACCTTTTTACACGTTTCTAATTTACTCTTTTCCGACCCTCTGCCCACTACGCTTTGCCTTCTCTTCCACTCGATTCATTCTTTCCAGCGTCCCAAAGACGTCACTAGCGCGGAATTCCAAGCGATTAATTTGAATTTGCCAACCGCGAATTGCGGCGGAAAAACATCTCGCACTGCTCCTTGCTTGTCGCTGTTTTCGCATTCAATTTCAATGTTGACTCCCACCGGTGGCCTTCCCCTAACTGCCCATCGAATCGACCGAGTTATCTCCGGTAATGCGTACCACCAGCAAAAGGGCGATGAAGCAGCGGAAGTATTAAAAAAGAATCCAAAATCCAAATCACACAAAATCCTCACCCAAATACTTCAGCCATCAGCCCACACCAGCCTCTCCATGTTTCTGTCGTATCCTTCACTTCACTCGGACTGGAGTTTCTGTGGCCAAACAAAATAAACGATTAAGTTTTCCCGCAACAACGCTACGGGAACCTAAACGAAAACGAAACGGAACGGTGCGGACGAAAATCATAATCTCAGCCTCCCAAACACAGTACCGCCCATTTGCTGGCCTTCGTCCTTAAGCAAATACAAGAAACTGGTGCCCAACGGAAATTGATGAAGCGGAACAACTTTCTGCGGGACTTTGCCGTGCCGTCGTTGTTGATATTATTTAAACTTCGCCCAACTCGTCTCCGTCCTCAGGGGCCACGTGGCCCCTTATGGTTCTGGTGAAGACGCTATGCTGCAGACTAGCGAAAGAAATGTTCTCCCTTGACCGGGATTGATTCGGAAGCAACACTTTGTTAATGAAATTCGATAGCTACTGGAGTTTTAAGTAAAAACGGGGCGGACCGAAACGGACATTTCAATAAGCGCAAACAAAGAACGAATGTAAACAACAATTAACCGAGAATCAATCGTGCAAAACGTTTGCAATTTCATATTTTAATTGCTTGTCTCGCTCCCTGCCGTGTCCTTTCGGCTGCGTAATGAAGAAACAAATGGGCACAAGGCACAGGAAAAAAAAAATATCCCTTTGGGGGAGCCGGTGGGTTAATGCTCCCTGACGCTGCATCATAAATGTATCCACCCGCATTTATGGGTGGGGTAGATCGAGTTGGGACCTCTCTACGCCAACGCCAACGGTACCGTTGGTTGGCCTCGTCAATGCACATCATTTAAATAATTGCTCTCTCCGTCTCCTTCGCCACAAATGTATCCGCGAACAAACAGCGCAAATGGCAGAAACACGTAAAACAACAACAAAAAAATTATAACCCGATGGCCAAACAAATGCAACATCGCGGTCCGCCCAAAAAACAATTCGCACCTTGCCGCCGATATGATGATGGATTTTCCACGATCAAAAAAGGGGAAAATCAACCGCCGAAAAAAAAACACACACATTGATGATATTTATTGTGGTGCGGCGGTGATGAGCCAAAGGAAAATTTAAATGAAAATCATGGCATTGATTTTCGCATCGGCACCACCGCGCCTCCTCCTTCTCCCCGTCAACATTCCAAAACGCATCGCATCATTACCGGTGCGAACCGGGGATGGTGAGATTTTTTTGCGATCGATTTTCCGTTCCGAGACCAATCATAACTGCCGCTGGCCGGCTGGCTGTGCACGTGGTGGAAGGCCTGGGTGCGACAACAATGCCACCACTAACTGTCTCTCACGCCGGGAAGTAGAGCACCCAGGTCATCGCGGTTGTGATGGAATCCATTTGGAAGGACAAGGAATTCGATGATATGCATCGACAATCCTGCACGTCAGCCTGCCAGCCAGCGAGGCCTTTTCAACGTTGACCAGTAGACCGTGTGCGATTGTCCAAATTGATTGTGTTCGCCAACATATCGATCGCGACCATCGACCGGTCTGCGGTCTGCCAAAACATATATAATGTCATGAATTGATTTCACGAGTTCCCGGATACATTGGCGATTGATCGGCGTGAAATGGCGCTTGTTTGAGCAAGCTTTTTGGGGAGCAACAACAGCGTAACAAGTTGCACAGACCGCTCTGCTCTCCGTTTAGCCTTGTATGGGTTCATATTTGATCTCCACCAGACAGTCCGATCCGTGGTCCGTGATGTACCTTCAATAGGGACACTAAGCGCATTCACTATGCAGCATCCCGAATGCTAGTGCTTGAAACTGGATGCCAACATGTGCGACAGATACAGTACAGATTCGTTCGCGTACTGCTACTGCAAGGATTCTCCTCTGGACCACTATCATTCACGGTTCACGGTTTACGGTTCCTTGGTCGTTCCACGGAACACTCGCAAATTGAAAACCGTACACCGCCAGTGGGCCATCAGCTTCCGTGCGCCTGATTGGTTATCGATTAAGGGCTTTCGCGAAGCCCACGAGGTGCAAATGGATTCCGTATTTCCGGCCACCGGGAGAGATATCCGTGACGCGGCGCCCCGCGTTGAAACAATAAAACTCCATTTCCCCATAAATTAGTCCACAGCTTAAGCCGCTCGCAGAGTGTCAACCTTAGCCGGGAATTTATTTTCCTCGCTCCTTCGGCTCCCCAAATGCCGGAAAAACTATCCCAACCGGCAACCGGTATCTTCTTTTACGGCGGTACCAGCGATTACCGCCGGGGCGGTACTTAAAGCATCAACCAACTGCAACTCGCACAAAAGGTGCACCGGAGACTGAGACCCCAGCCAGCAGGATTTATGCGACACAGTACACTCGGCTGCACTCGGTTGCTGTCTGCTAAGTCACCGTTCCGTAGGACAAGAAAGCCAGCCAGCCAGCCTTTGGAGGAGCAAAACTTTCTGTCCTCCTTACGGTGCGCCCGATGCACCGTTTCTCGGTGTGCCGGTACTTTTGTTGGCTCCAAAATGCTCCATTCTTGCCCTTCTACCTTGAGCACGGTGCGAGGCTCAGGTTTTTAGTAGGTTTTCGTATGGAACAGCGTCGTGCTTAGGCACGGAAACAATGGCATAGAAACTGTTTCTGCTGGAAAGATGGTGGGACCCTGTCTATCCTATTATGCTGGTATTTATGTTTACAGCACGCGGATAAAGGGTGTGTGATGCCGATAAGTTGCACTGCACTCGCTTCCCACGGTTGCAGTGTTACTTTGGTAAAGTTTTGGTCTCGGGCGGTGGTGCGACTTTGGGGACTTTAGGGAAGAGAGCCAGAGAAAAGGATACACTAGCTGTACCATTAGCGATGTACTGTGGTAGGTTAGAGGTCTATTTCTTCGTACGAATAACGCTTGATCATCTGCGAGACTGTTCTGGGATTTGATCGACTAAGTTCATGACCTGCTTCTGCCTCAGCCATATCTCATATCACTGATAATACCTCCAGAATGTCTTGAATTACATTTTTCATGTTCTAAACAGCTGTTAAGTATAGGAAAATCGGAAAAAGTGGTGAGATTTAGAGAAAGAGTACACATTTACTAAAAGATACTATTTCAAGCATTAGCATAGATTTTAATCAATTAAGCATATCAATTCTAAATACTAATTCCATATTAAAGTGAACTGAAACGTTCCAAAAAGAAGGACACGTCGTAAAGCTTCCAATGTCCGGCTTAGCATTTTCATGACGGCTACGTATTACGCATTAAACTTCAATCAACAATGCAATAGAGTGTGCAAACGACTAATCATTTTATTCTTGTTCTCCTGTTGAATGCATAAACAAATGGCTCATCAAATGTTTAAAGCAAAAGGAAATTAACACTACCATCCAGGAGCTCGCCCGCCAAGATGGTGTGAAGCACAAGGTTGACCGTTGTTTGTCCCGATTTGCACTTTGGCACGTGAACGGCGCGAAATAGCAGAATTTGTCGTGTGCAAAGACCAGCGGAACCAGAAGATGATGCCCGGTCTGACCTCCCCGACCAGAAGGCCGACCGTGTACGCGCCCACGTAAAAAGCGAAGTATTCTTGGTAATTAGATAAGAGAAAAGTTTAGCGAACGGCGCGGCGGACAACGCGCCAGCCATCGTGTTGGTGCATCATCTTTCCTCCCGAAGCTGGTCGCTGGCCGGTGCGGATTATTATTACTTGGCTTTTAATATCGCATCAGCCCCGACCACATCTTGATGTCGCTTTGGACGAAGAACCCCCGGGGACAGTGTGGTGCGGATAATATTTTAATATTTAATTTCCCTTTTTGCCGTGGCCGCGGCCGTGTGGCTAGCACGCGGCCACCAAAATCTCGGAACGCCATCTCGGTTGCACGACGGTGTACAGTCGGTTACATCTTGGCGTGGAGTCGAGAGGGCCGTGAGGCGGTAGCGTCTTCGGTGACGAATCATTTACCCTGGTGCTTGCCACAATTTTCATAATGTTTCATTAGCGCGCAACGTCCCAGGGGCTGTTCGCGCAGTTCGCATATTGGACCAAATTAAGGATACCGTCTGCTCTCCCATTCCATCCGCTAATGAATCTCGGCTTCGAGCCGAGAGGAAGGCGTTTGGTAAATTGCAATTTACTTTTATCATTATCAAACACTCAATCTGTGGCCCCTGCCTTTTGAGAGGTCTACTATGCAGAAAAAGGGCGTTCTTGTCAGAAGATCTTTACAAACACTGAGGTTGGAAATCAAAATGAAACTCAGCTTTAAAGCATTTCACTTTTTTCTCTTGCAAAAGACAGCCCAAGCTGTGGACAGCATCTTCAGCATCGTGTCTAAAATAACGACGGCATAGCCATCTTAACTTTCGCTCTTGATGGTGCCGTACTCAACGTGATCATGCCATCGTCCGGATCTGCAAATGTGCGATCGAAACCCGTACACGGCACGCAGTTAACGCCCGCGCCGGACCGGTTGACTGGTCCACCCGGAGCCACCGATCACGCCCGACACGGGACCACTTTCTCCACTTTTCCAGGTTTTTCCTGTTTGTGTCACAGCCACAGTCGAGCCACCCCCGGGGGGGTGGGCCGGTATTGCAGTTTTCATTTAGCGTGTTCGTCAGTACGCTGCCCCTTACCACCGTCGCACCAAGCAAACATCGAGAGACCCGCGCACCCAATCGATCGAAACCTGTTCCGGCTTTTAATGCGGACCGTCCGGACGCACTTGAATTGAAAGTGAAGCTCGTGATGCATCCAAGTACACGTATGTGATCGCTTTTTTTGTCCGATTTTGTTCCGTTTTCTAGCGATTTTTGTGGTGATTCGTTGTGGTGAGGCGTTCTTGCATTGTAAAGCTGTTTGACTTTCGTCTACCGATTGCATAATGCACGCCTAATGTCCGGAGTGGCCTACATTTAACCGGTGCACTCTTTGTAACATAATTCCAGCTCAGCACAAAGATCGCACAATTGTGGTGTGTGGATCCTCGTAGCATCTTGCTTAACATGGAAAACAATCGGCACCTCGCCAGTGATGCAGTAACGCGTACGAGATGGCAAAAACCAATATTTATCCACCAACAACACCACGTGGGCGCTAGATGCCTTGTGGGCTTCGGCTCGGTCTTGGATGGTTCCGAATAAACAAGCACACCTAATCGATGATCGGCACCAGCAGAGTGTCCATCGGGGGTCCCAGCAGGTCTTGCAAATGACATCAGCTTCGCATCGCAGCCATCCCGCGATCATTGCGCAATCGATGATGAGAGCCGTTAAAGATGGCCTTACCAATGGTTTCCTGGCTAGCAGCTGGCGGTTTTAAGAAGGCACCAGCCGAGTGGTACGATCGCATCTCGTTCAAGTGTTTTCCGATCGTTCATGATGCGACCGGGCCCCTCACGCTCTCACTCTCTCTCTCTCTCTCTCTCACTAGTGCTGAAGCACCACGAACCACAAGCGTAGTGTGGAAAATGCGGAAAATCGTTTAGCGAAAGATTAGCCAATCCGGCAGGTTTCGTCAATGAGTAGTTGTAGCTACGATCCGTTCAGCCCTTTATACTCGGATGAGGACCCTTTTTGAGAGCCTTCCATCGGGACAAGTCGGGAACGGGATGATCGAACTTAACTTTCTTGGATTCCTCCATCGTGCGGTTCGATTCCCGGGTCCGGACCCCCTTTTTGTGGATGCGCCCGCCTTGACAAGTGTGTAATTGATTGGTTATGAGACGAGGTTACGTAAACGGCTCGCTTCAGCGCTTCGATCGTTTCGCACAAATCGAGAAAACACTTTTACTCCGCGTGCGTGCGGTTATTTAAAGAGTAGCTTTAGAGTAGGATGCCCATAAGCATAATGTTAGTTTTTTTGCACGCACAGCAGTTTCTTCAGTGCCATATACCCTCCACTGTTTGTACGGACTCCAACGGACACAGTACTACTGTATGCCAAAAATCATCGTCTTCGTTAGCGAGAACGCCGCACCGCGGTGCTTCCGCAAGCACAGCATGTACTTCCGTAAAATGGAAAACCCTTCATCCAACCAGGTGGTGCTTTGCCGCACACAAAGTGCATTGTTTTAACGTGATTTCGCACATCGTGTGGCCGTGTGGCTGCGGAAACGGAAATGTGGCATCCGTGGCACGAGATGATGCACGGGAAAAAGAACTCCAAATTCCGCCTGGAGTGAAGTGAGCCGGGGGGTTTGGAGACAGGCTGAAATGAATGCATGTATGCATATCTGCAACCGCCACAAAGCAACCAAAAAAATCATACTTCCTTCCCTTTTGTGCCGTCATATTTCTCATCTGCATCTGCATCAGATGGAATGCTCCATGCATAGCGAGTGGCAGAATTGCTCGTGTGGCCTAGGTATCGTTCTTTCCAGTTCCCTTCTCAAGCGATACTCTGCCTGGTAATGAAGAGCTAAAAAAGAATCTTCTTCATTACCTTATGCTGTAGGCATAAGTAGCATAATGTGACGGTTATTGTGGGTTCCATGCCAGAATAGCCGTTGCGGAAAGTATTCGGTCCAGCAGTTGTCAATAGGTGTCCTTGGTCTTGTTTCTGCTTAACACTACCTTGAAGCTTGTGCGCGTTTCTATCCACAGTTCCGTGAATTAGCTGCCTCTGGAATCAAAATGTTCCCCTTCGCTGGTCACAAGAAATAGTGAAAAAGCCGCAAGAACCCTAAAGGAGCCGGTGCATACGATTCTGCAAAGATACAGCATTGCTCAGCAGCAAACGGACCTGTCGGAAACGCTTACAAAAAGTCGCGATTGCATTTTCCCTGTTCTTTTTGGGTCATGTTCGTGTTTTATTTTTTTATCATGATGATGTTCAACATCTGGAAGCTAACACCGACAACACAAACAGATACAGGTATACTTTGCAGCTAGACGGACAGAAGGAATGCCCTTTTCAGTCACTAACAAACACCACCAACAGAGAGGTGCAAACCGGTATGATGGCCACTAATTTATCATCTTCAAAAGATGATATTTGTAGCCAACGGCTCCAAACAAGACGATGGGTTTTGCATGCGCCCTGGCACGTTGCAGCAACGATGGTGAACTTACTTTCGACTCTATGCACTCCAAGCCCTCCACACAGGGATGGAAAAGAGATTTTCTTGTCCCAGAAAGAACCGCCAACGGTACGGCTAGAACCCCGTTGGTAGGAGTGTCTCACTAGGGCTGATAGTGGGCCAGCTAGGGATCGGCCATGGTGGCCCTGTCGGTTCTCGGAGTGTGTCTATCATCATTATGCTCTATCTTTCACATGGCCGGGCCCGGTACTTACCCACAAAACCATCGCGGGAGGGCAAACCGTTTCAGTTTTCTACAAATAAGGGCTCCAGGGTAGCGGGATTTGTGGTAAGATCCTCATCGTCACCGTTCCGACTTGTGGAATGGTAAGCAGGCGCTCACGTCTGCCCAACAGGACCGGAACCCGCTACTCATATCTTCGTGGTCGGTGGCGAGGGATTTTTTGTGCTTCACTTCCCTAAAGGGCGACTAAACCCCAACCTACCATCCGAAACGGGGTGTCCATCCTTATCAGTCTCCGACCACAAACACAGGCCCTGATTCTTGACCGCAGACTGCAGTCGTTAAAATTTCATTATACACGTAAATTCCGACCGGGCACACGTGGGGGCGGTACCGTTCCGGAGGGAGAATAGGATACCGTCCCGAAGGGGACGCAGAGGGTTTGCGGACGTGCGGTCGCAACCAGCTATTTTAATCGTGCATACACGTGCAAAAAATCCTCCACATACGGTCAGAATTCTCGAAGCACACGCCATGGTTTTCTTGCCCTAAACCACACACGCTCTCGGGATCCACAGAGAAAGAGGCACACACCGAACAGGATTTGGGCCAGGAGGTTCTGAATGTTGTTGACCTAAAAGTACGGTGTGCATTACTGAGAGTTCCGTGTTAGCGAGCCGACAAATAGCCATTTAGTAGGATGGCCCCACAGCGAGATGAAGCTGACAAGTGTAAATGGCCCTCCATCTCCTGCCTCCGGGAGCCGTTGGGTTGGTTCGTGCAATTAAAGCGAATCCAACAGTCAGGTGAGCTTGGCCGCGGTACCGTAGTGGTGGAGTGTATAACGCTTTTCACTCTCTCGCCATTTCCATTCTCTTCTCCAGCAACTAGCAACTGTAATGTTGAAAGTTAAAGTCAAACATGGAAGGACATTTGCATTCGAATTCGAGACAGATTTGACTTCATGGCCAAAAGGTGGCAAACCAAATGCGTAACTCTACCCGTGACTGGGTGTTTTTTAAAGATTACCTCATCTTTGCGCATTCGTGAAGGCTGGACTTAACCACCCATCACGTATGGTCACGGATTGCAGCAAAAGTGTTGCTTACTTCCGCGAGCAATAAAATCCAAACCTGCCTAACCTACCCCAACTTGATCCCGGTGTGTGGCCCTATACACACGTTGTAGCGCGAATCCCAGCCGGTTCCGCATTCAGCTACCCTCCCACCGAGGTTTGCTTTACCATGGCGTAATGCAACAAGCAGCCGTGGCCAATAATTTAAATGCCAACCTCGGAACGGAACCTCTCAAGCTCGCACCTCCCGGGAGTCCGTCGAAACCGTTTTCCCAGACCGGAGGCTGGGATCCCCTTCACAGTTTCACTTTTGCTCTCGATAGCGCGCCATTCCGCGCGCGTGATTCCGTGGAAACACGCTCGTCGCGGAAATCATTGTTTCAACCTCCGACGCCCCCTCCTGCCGTTGTAGATGCTACACGGCAGACGATCATTGCATAACGGGTGTTGGGAGGGTGATTCTTTGCGACCATCTGCACTTGGAGGAACCGTCGGAATCGCTAGATGAAAGTCGTACTGAAGAGCTCACCTTGATTACCTGCGGGCTATGTACTAGTACGATTCTGTAATTACCATTCCAATCGTGAATGCTTCTCGGTTAATTTCATTGTGTAGTTGTGCTACCTTTAATCAAATCCTCGGGAACAGTGTGCATAAAATATGTTTTAATGTAATAAGCTGATTTTTAAAAAATGTTTCATTTCCGTGCAACGGTCGAAAACGAACCCTTCGATCACCAGCGCACTCGAAGGTTAGCCAGCACCGTTGACAGCTCGCTCGGCTGTCAAAACAAACCAGAATCTAGAGGTGGGGGATTTGTTTACACTCCGTGCGTATCCTTTCGTGACGAGAAGTGAAAAAGTGAATTCCGGGCGTGCAAAGGACACGATTTCCCCGTTCCACACCATGGCCGACGAGTACGAGCACGTGAACAAGAGCAAGCTGAAGCTGAGGGTCGAGTCGGACATCAAGAAAAAGCACAGCAAGAAGAGCAAAAAGAAAAGTAAAGACAAAACGAAGATGCAGATCGTCCTGGAGGATGCAAGGCAATCGGAACAAAGCCACCGCCAAACAACCACCCCACCGAACCAACCGTACGGCCGCGTGCTAACGAAGGCGGAGGAAGCGTTCAAAAAGATGCAGGAGAAAAAGGAACACAAGCGCATCGTTGAGAAGGCTCAGATGACGCACAAGCAACGGGTGGAACAATTTAACCAGCACCTGGACAGCCTCACGGAACACTTCGACATTCCGAAGGTTTCCTGGACGAAGTAGACGCGTTCAGCAATCTGCGTGTGTGTGTGTGTGTTTTGAGGGACTTCTTACAAATTGAAAATGTATCAATAAATTTAAAATGTATCAATAAATTAAGCTATCCAATGTATATGAAGCATTCGCTGGTCATTTATATCACATAGCAAAAACGAACCTCACCGAAATCAAAGATGAGACTCCTCTAGATGTTCCATTTTTGCTCTCAGCTTCAGCACTGCCCTCGATGAGCATGCTGGCACATTCAATTAGGAATGCCGCGCCGAAATAGGATATGGATTTTCCGTGTCCTGTTTTTTACTCTCCGTTCCGTTGCCTCCGAACAGCAAGCAAAACAAATAGCGATTAACGGTGCTGACCTGAAAGCATAAAAATGCTAGCGTTAAATTGCTTCTGGCATGGCCGGTAAATGTGGCCCAAACAAATGTAAACTTTCCCTATCGCTCCCCTGTAACTGAAATAATCGATAAATCCTTCCCCACATCCTTGTAGTTCTATTTCGGATTTTCATCATCCGGGGATGGAGTACTGCACAGGGAATTGTATCGTGGATGGACAAGTTTTTAGTATTAAAGCAATTGGCATTGCTTAGGATATTTTACTTGGAAGAGAAAGAAGTACTGAATTTTACGTTAATTGAGTCAAATAATTTATTACCAAAAAGGATTTAAAGTCTCCTATTCTTCATCGACTGAAGAAAATCCCAAACACTTTTCACTCTCCGATTGGCCCGGTGTGACCCGCGGTGCTAGGTTGAAGTGAGCGAAACGGGACAACTACCGCGATGGACGCTTACAATTTGAATAATTGATTTATCTCTGCGATTTTCTCAGCCATTCTTAATTTGTTAACTTTTCGGAGCCAGGCATCGCACACGTACCCTCCCATACCACGGTCGCTTCCTTCATCAGCCAACAATTTTCATTAACTATAAAATGGGTAAAGGATGGGCAGAGTAGAGCAGGGTGTAGTCGGGTCAGGCCGAGCCAAGCGGTGTCGAGCGTAACGACACGGGCAACGGAATCCCATGGAAAACTTTTACTCATGGCCAGTTTCCACTTGATCGTATTAGACGAATTTATATTTAATTTGAATTTCTAAACACTCAGCTTCCACCACGGCACACGTGGCCGAATGGTGTTCGTTCTGAAGCATCGCGAAGCACTCATCCCGTCTCACCTCGGAACTCGGTCAATTTTCATCAACCTCCCCCCGATTCACTCTCTTTTTCCATTAGATATGCCATCATCGATCGTGCCCGATGGATTTTAGGAATCGGCGATTTGACACAGCACTTAAATGCGGAAGTTCTGGTGAAATACTCAAAACTAGGACATCGATTCCAACCATTCCAGAGTTACAGCGAAAGGTTTTTAAAGCTCTGCCGTCCTCATTTTCCATTATTCCCCCATTTCCATTGTTGATAATATGTGATTCGGACACACGCGAATGAGCGGGGGCCTTCGTTTGATCTCTCAACTCAATGTTTATTGAATTTTCTCGCCCTGAAAATGCGATGCCTGTTCGGCTCGATGAAATAATTAGCCACCAACGCCGAGATGGTCAAATGGTGTGTGGCTCATTGAGAGCTCGCTGATGCTTTCTATTATCGTCGCTTATCTCACCGTTTCTCACACATTGCGATGGACATTTGAATTTTCATTTTTCAGCGTAGCCTAAACCGGAAAGAAGGTGCCACAACGTGGCGGAACTAAACGGCAAATCAACACCAATTATTGCACGTTTTTTAATGGATTGCTACTATGATTAAGCCGCTTCTACGCTATAGCGAGGGTTACTTGTGGATGTCCTCAATACCAAGAAACAGTTCAGAGGAATCCTGATCCCGTATTCGATCATATCATCGAAGCAAAGGTCATTAGTTGGTTTAGTTAGAGATAAGTCATAATTAAATCGAGCCAGCATTTTCGCCCTGGCCTAGACCCTGGATTGGTTACGTATCGACTCAAATCATGGAAAACCCTACGACCAGTAAGGTACAGACTTAATCGTGGTTTGGGTTAATGATTGATCACAGAGTATTCACCCTTCGTTGCGTCGCTGCTTAAGCGCAACAGAAAAACAAATAAATTATCTACTCTACTCTACTTAATAATTATTTCTTAGTCCCTCCGTTGTGATCATCATCAGCAGCAGCAGAAAGTCAACGATCACTGACCTAATGGAGCGAACGGCAGGGCGCTATTTCCCTTATGCTGGGGTTGCCACCAGTGAAAGCTTCACCACTCGTAACCAAGACATACTCCGGCCGAAAAAAGCGGGGGAACCTGAGCGACAGTTTTCCTGCGACAGTACACCAAGCGAACGGATTTATGAAAAATACCG
>NC_064877.1:8212500-8225000 GCF_943734665.1 Anopheles aquasalis
TACCGAAGCGATCCTCCGACCAGAAATCGGTCTCTGCGTGAAGCTAAAATGACAAAAATATTATGTTTTATGTTGCTCTTTCAAATGGGTGGTTTCAGATATCGCTCACCGTATCATGGAGATTTCTCTTCAGCTCCGGGAAGTCATAAGGATAGTAGGGATCCCTCGCTTCTACTGGCGTGTCCGGTAGCTTCGGATAGTCACCGTAACCGAGACCATCATCCGGGTACGGCTGGTATTCCGCCGGAGCTAGTCCGTACTTCTTGGCCGCCAACTCACGCTCTTTCTCGGTTTCTGGGAACTTGCCCGGCTTGAAATCTTTGTTCCAGCCATCTGCAAAACGAAAAAGCACATACAGTCGATTTGCTTAGGCCAGCGGAGAGGCCAGTTAGACCCGATCCGGCTATCCGCTAGAAACGTAAACAAATCCAACCCCACCGATTGTGCCCGAGGAATGACAGGCTCTGCGCTGAAAGTTACGTAAATTCCGACGAGCCCCAGCGAACCCGCTTACCACGGCCGGCACAGGAAAACATGTTGGGAGGCAGGATGGCCACGATTACTTACGATTTCTGACGCTCATATAGAGCAGGGCTGGATTTCGGTTCGATATTTGGGCCGCAAATTTGAGACCCTTGATTAGCGCTGCCATCTTTTAGAACTCTTCGTTCGGATCCGCAAGGGAAGAAAACATTGAAAAGTAGGCGCTGTCAGCATGACAGTGTGAATTGACAGTGTTGACGCAAAGTCCCGTGCAGCAGAAAACATTCTGTAAAAATTGAAAAATATCGTTAAATGTGATTAATTTTGAAACTAATTTATTGGTAAAATGTTAACGAAAGAGATAGCGGAAGGCCAAAGTATATCTAGGATTGCGTCTAAACGAGCACGAAAGTATCGCGAAAGTATCGCGACGACGAAACGAATAAACGTCATCCCCATACAAGTGCGCGAAAGTTTGATCGCGATAGCATGGATGCCCGTGTAGGGAGCGAATGCATCGCGAAAGAACGAACACTGCTGTCAAAGCTGTCATTTCATATAAAAAAAGCCCTCTGGCGGAGGTCTGTCGAAGAACACACGCTTTCGCGAAAGTTTTTGCTCAGTCTGAGCAAAATCTTTCGCGATGCATTCGTTTACCGTCTGGAAGCAACTTAAGTTAATCTAACAATCAATACAGCTTCTGTATCGATAAAGGATGTAGATCTCCAATTTCTCTCTAAATAATGTATTTACGACCACAAAATCGAACCTAATTATCCACAAAATTGAATTAACTTAGTTCGCAGTAAAGGCTCACATGCCGCACATAATCCAAGAAGATCCGTCTGGATGCCACTGCAAACCAAACATC
Organism: Anopheles aquasalis; assembly: GCF_943734665.1. NCBI lineage: Eukaryota > Metazoa > Arthropoda > Insecta > Diptera > Culicidae > Anopheles > Anopheles aquasalis. Next base: position 8,213,855 of record NC_064877.1, read on the forward strand.
CATGCGGTTGCTGTCTTGCGTTAAGAGATCCAAAAGATTTCAACTGTATGACGTGCCGTATCCGTGGGAAAATTGGGTCAAAAACAACATGTGTTCGAGCGAACAGGCACATCCGGGAGCAACGCAAACTCCTCACCGTCAATGTCCCTTCATGCGCCTTTCCTTGGGAGTGCATTGCAAGACAAATCCCTATTCTACGGCTGTTACATGCGGCTTGGCGGTACCTGCTCGGGTGCAAACTGGCCCGAACCGGTGGCGCCAAAAGTAAATGCATAATGCTCATCACGAAGATAATGGGTATGAAGTGCTGCTCTTAATGAACTTCGCATGCACTGCATTCATAGGCGCGCATGTAGGTAGCCAAACAATTTTAATGAGGCTCATTACGACAAGTCCTGCCGTTGGTGGCGGTGTTGATGGTCATCTAGCGCCAGAAATGACCACGAAAAATCCTCCACCTCAAGGCTAGGAATGGGAAGAAAGATAAGGCCACCCCCCTCCCCCATGTGATATGAAGGGGTACGATGGTGGTGCCCCTTTTGAAGCCTGTTCTTTGTTCGACTATAATTCACGATCGAGGTCATATCGGCGAGTAGTACGTAAACACACCGATTCCCATCTCCCAATGTCAATTAACACGTAAACCTCACACATTTACGAGACCATCATCATCCCATCGCACGACGAGCGCGCGCGAATGAACCATCCCCCACACTTCAGGGAGGTTGTCTCTCAAAGCATATCCCTCTTTCGATGGTATACGCACGCCCGACGGCAAGTTATGTTGAGACTGCTCGGTCGGTCGACTCATTTTTCTCTCTCGCATTTATCGCTAGACGCTCGTACGGTGTGGTCATGCCGTCGTTGCTTGCGAGCATAAAATTCGTTTAACTTGCGTTGGTGTTTGGTGTGCGTTATCGGACATCGATCATAAAATAGGTAACAACCACGTTCGCTGTCCCGTGTAGGGAGGTTGGTGCTGCTAAATTGTCCCCGGTTGTGCGTTCTTATCGCGTCTTAAGTTGGCATAGTTTGGGTGCTACGATCATCGGGTGCCCGCGTATATGTGGCCTCTCGTGCCTCTGGGGCGCGCTGCGTCATCCGGTGCCGGTGCTGGCACACGACGATAGCAGTCGTCAGTGGTGACGAAAGGGTTAATAGTGTCACGTTCCTCCTCTTCTGTGCGCCTTTTTCATCAACGTCGTCGTTGTCGTCGTCGTTGTGTGTTGAGTTTGGTTGGCAGCAAAAAAAGAAGGTAAAAATAGTGACCATACGACCGCAACAAAAACGGAACCAAACCTACCCAACGACGGAGATTACCATGTATGGGGGTGGGTGGGGAAACGTGCGTGCAACCTGTTGTTGGTTTTCGCTGGATACCGGTCCGTCCGCCTGTCTGGCTATCGTTGCGAGAGCGAGTCGATCGTCTGCCGTGTATCTGTGTGTGGTGTGATGATCTCTAGAGTGATCGTGAGGAATCTAAAATCATGAGGAATTTGAATGTGTTCGCGCGACATTCTAGTAAGATTGATGAAAAACCCACCTCACACACTTCCAGTGATCGTACTTAGCATCCGAAGCGATTCTCGTAGCCATCGGACATCCGGTTAGTGCAGTGATCGTATCGTAGTGATGCCCCAGCTCGCTGTGCATGATATCGCGATAAGCTGCCCTCGTGTGCGGCTGTATGATGATTTGCTCGCTCGATTGTGTGCGTACAATATATGTATTATCTGGAGATAAACATCACGAGGCCGATCCGTGACGCAGCAACAGTGGGATTGTTTCGCTCTGCAAAGTGCATCCGATCAGACTACGTACTACTTTGCATAGCAGAGCGATGGCGGAAGCATCCCAAAAATAACCACACGCCACGAAACGCCGTCAGTTGCCAACGTGGCCGTCGGCCCGGGGGGTGGGAGATCACGTGAAGTATTTAGCCCACTTCACCGGGCAAACCCCCATCGGCAAGCAGCCCTAGTGCGGGCCAATACACATTCCAATTCCCGGCCAGAATACGGTCGGTGGTCGCAGCAGCGGCAGACGCAAAGATCGTTCAACGTAGTCGTTGCCAATTTGGGAAAGATCGTATATTCGCCGGGAGTCTGGAGGAAACGCCCGAGAGCGATCGTGTTTTGCACATTCAATTAAGTCCGAAGCAACGATCTGTAATGACGCAGTGTGACCGCCACGGATGCTTGTATGTCATCATTTGGTGGCAATGTGTGAATCTTCCTTTCGCGCCTTAGCGACGCGATACTAAACAGAAGAATCGCGCGCGCCCGAGACTAGAGAGGTCCGACCGGTGCCATGGATGCGCCGCCACACATCAATACCGAGGCGCGATATCTGGCAACCGTTTTTGCGGTTTCGCGGCGCTGCCGTTCTTCAAAACCTTCGCCTATAGACAAGGGGGGCTGATGGGGCCTAATGGGAAGGCACAGCAGAGAGGAGGACAATCTCCTATCGCATGCTTGACTCGAGACTCTGGCCGCGGCCGTCGTGTGCGCCGTGCTGAACGGGGCAAGGCACGCTCGCTGGTATCGGAGCTCGTAGAAGGAGGGCCAACGGAACGCTGTTCTTATCACGAACGTTCGCGAAGTGTGCTGGACCCCTTCTCTCTTTGCCTTATCGTTATCAAACGGTCTTGCAGGACGCTGACGAAAGGGAGGAAGAAAAGAAGGAAGGGATCGGGCACTCCTCTGGTGGACTGCTACACAGTCGTGCTGGGGCTACGGTTGATGGAATATCGTAGCCAACCTATCAATCAGCGCACATTGGCATACACCATCGTACGCAGTTCCAAGGGTTGGTTCCCTAGAGATAGAAAGTGAGAGAGTGAAAAAGGGTGATAAGGAGTGCAGAAGGGACACGCAGGACGATCGACAAGAGCACCCCGAAAGAAGCGTCCTTCGAAGGAGACGCGTCCCTATGGTCAGCTGCCGGTTCTGCGATGCGATAAACCACCAGGAAAACAAGAGAGGAGCTGCAACGATCGTGCTTATCAGCGGCGACGTCAACCGGGCACGGATGCACCCTGCGTCCCAGTGCGGTATAGTGTTTTTTCCGGCATTTTGACCAATTCGATGTTCCTTTGGGGTGCCGTATTCAAAATAGTGTCCGCTACAACACAGTTTGTGGAAGTGAAACTCAACGACAAACGAGAAAGCGGTGCTGGTGGTAAAGACTCGAGCGGACAAAGTGAAAGCATCCCACCCAGCGCAGCATAGCTTGCCCATCAACATCGAACAGGGATGTTGTTGAACGGTGGTGGAGCCCCAAAGGGTTGGTGACATGTCCGGTGATGGCCTGGTGATGGAGTCGTAACCATGCTCTCAATCTCCGGAGGCGAGTTACGACATCAACCAGAAAATGAGTTGGTGTTATGGTGTTATGCTGTGTTGTGAGGAACAAAATCTTTAGTCATGGTTACGATAGTGATGTGTTGTTGAGTTTTCAAATTGTGTCCCATTTTGCTTCCCCTGTTAAATGCTTATTGTTCATTGCTATCTCCCTTTACAGTGTAGGTCCGTAGTTTTGTGGAAAAAAAACGGTGACTCTACTTATCTGTAATTGTTTCGGTTGGAGACAACGCAATCGTGCGGAATGAAATTACCGCCCAGTGTATTCCGCGAGGATTTCAGTCGGTTTAGTGCGGTCAGAACGGGAGGCACCGGTTTGCGTGAAGCCTGAGGGGGCAGCAGTCGTCGCGGTGGACAAAGATCATCGGATAGTAACTTATCGGCAGGCTGACGCTGGCTGGTTCTTCTGAGTATCCCTTGGATCGTAGTAGACTGGCCCACATTCAATGACATTTCCCGCGGGGATTGACATTTTCAAAGTGATTAGAGAGCACCTCGACCGACCGGACAACCGGACCTAGTGGACGCGGTGGCATTGCGAAATCAAGCGCTCGATAACGACCGGCTACACGTGGCCACCGCTTGTAGTGCGTTGTTGTTGATGGTTTAAAGAAGAAAACTATAACTAAGCTAACGAAAGCATCTACTGTCGTGTTGGCTACGCTGGATTGAAGGGAACCCGACGCTGGAGGACACCGAAAATCCTAAAGCGGTAAGTGTGTCGAGGGTATCAAGTTATCATTTATTCTAAATTTTCTGCTTCACTGTCGCCTTTAAAGAAGTAACGAAGCTGCTTCCACGAAGACAACATCATCATTATAGAAGTTGTCGCCAGAATCGGTGGAACGATAACGTAACCGGAGCTACGGGATACAATAGCCCCAGGTTTGCTGATAACAGAAGGTGAACGCGTACTTGCCTTTCCCTTGGCGTTCCTAGGACGCACACCATCCGGATACACTCGTCACCTCGCGGCACTGATGGCGAATCGCAATCCTTTGCCAACTCCAAAGGAAAGAGCGTTTGGATGGTGCTGCCGGTGAATGGTACCTTGTTGTTTGATGTTGCCGGCGTCGACTTTTTCCGCGAATCCAATATGTCATCAATCAGGATGCGTGTGTCTTTGCGCCTCTGTTTGGCATCCATAACGAACCACTCTCCTTGATGATCTCTAGCATCTCACTCCCAGTGCCATCGTTGGTGAAGCAAATTTCATTTCCCGTTGTTCTGAACTATGTTTCTGGTCGCAATTCTCCGTCTAGCTCGTTTGTTGCACCAAGGGATTTCGCTCATTAAAACTTGTGCCAAACAGGAGTTTCCACATTTAACTCCGCGCGCGGTGATCCCCCAACCCCTTTCGAATGGTTACTTGTTGAACGATGACTAACGACTGTTCCCGCGGGAGAGTTGGGCTGTTATTGGAGCTTTCATCACAGCACAGGGGAAGTTCCTCGATTAGATTATACCTTGTACTGCGCTCGGGTGTGCTTGAGTTAGCTCATGTTGACGAATCCTTTGAAAAAGTCCCAATATTGTTTTTGATGACCCACCAGCAGTTCGGTACCGAAGCATAGCCGGCACTTTACGAACATTAAAGCAACCAGGACGAAAGGAGCAGTGAAAATTTCCCAATGAATTCCACGGGGAGCGGAGAAACTCCACATGCGGTACGTGCGTAATGTACGCCAATTTATCTAGAAGAAACAGGAATTACGCACCTAAACTGTTAGCCCGGATGATCTCCAGCTACCTTTACTCATCATTTGATAAATGACCCACTCTTTAAGCCCCGCAGTAGGCTAACGATGCTGGCGCCTCTGGCGTAGCCCTGTCGGCCACAAGATAGTGTTGATACATCGAAGCAACCCGTACACACCCATACGCTGTGTACGGTTGAAAATGGTCGAGATGAAGAGTAATTGGTAAATATGGTTACACTTTCCCCATTTCGTTTCGCGCTATTAAGCTCTTAAATCGTTCCTTTATGCCCTTTAAGTACACCTTAAATCGAAGCAAAGTTGATGGACGTACACCAATCAATCGATCTCCCCGGTCTCGCAAAGCATCCGTTCGAGTGGCGGTTTATGGACCGGAGTAAGGTATGGCACGTGAAAAAGAATGATGATTTTCGAATGAAGCATCTCATTATGATACAAGCACCAAGGTCAACACCGAGCTTGTACCGTAATTGAATTCGCCATGATTTGTCGCTTAACATAAACATCCCGTGGTACCAGCACAGAAACACGGGCACTGAACCACAACCATGACTTTTATACGGCGTTCTGAATCGAATTCTTCGTATGCTTCCGAATGCTGATGTAACAAAGTACTTAAACCTGGCAAGGGCAGCTGTTTCCGTTGAAGGAATGGGTGCTGAAGTTTATACATTGTTGGCAACCCTATTCAGTTCTCGAGAAGGTAACATTGCAATGCGTTTCCGTAAACAACGGGTTATGCATCGACCGGAAGAGAAACTTGCCGGCGTCCTGTTGTTTCCTAGAGGTTCTCGAAAGTTCGCAACATTTCAAGATCCAATTGAATGCAACAGAAAGTTCCACTTCTTGTACTGCCCAGGTAAACTATCGTGTTCTCTTGTGCTCTGGCATCGTCTTTCAGCGATGATTCATCGTTAACGGCGAAGACGGAAAGTCTACATCGCGTATGACGGTTGACGCATCGCCCAACGCTCTTCGGCGGGATTAGTCAGCTCGGTACAACTGCCCCAAAGAGGAGACCAATCGAACTGAATCTCCGCATTGACTCAATCCGCTTATCAATTGGTGACGCTCGGAAGGGCTGGTGCTGCAGTATCAAGGGGGAAACCTCGAAAGTGCTATTCCTAATAGCAAGCGCGATTCGCACAGTATGAAGGTGACAAAAAAAAATCGTCCAGAGAAACACTGACCTTAGGTGCTGCTACACCACGGTTAACAAGATTTGACCTTCACAGGTGGATCGATAAAGCTGAATTTACCGGCAGTTTTCCGGGAAATGAAAAATTCATCCCCAACACCTCAGCAGCATCTGCGAATCGCGCTGTAATCCCTGTGCCGGCCATCGTCCTGCGAAACGAAAGAACCGAAAGTAATACACGGTACCAGGGCGAGCCACTCATCGGACCGACCTACCTATGGTCACGCTTCTTTCTTTTTCATGCGTTACCAGTGTCCAGTGAGCTGCCCAATTTTCCCGGTCGAACGCGCGCCTTGTCTAGTTTCGCTTTTTCTATCCGACTGAGCATCGGTCGATGGTGGTCCCACCGTGCATCCGGTCACCTCAATTTACATCCATTAATCTTTGGCCTGGCACGAAGAGACAGTGCGCGCTACTGGGGCACAGATTGGAATGCCCCAATCGCGTTCTACTCTTATTGCCAGAGTCCGGCCCCCGGTTTGCGTCTCTTTCTCTCGAGCCAACCAACCAGCGAAAGAAGTGCATCTTCCCAAAGAGCTGCTGGGGCTTGGTCTTGGAAGATGAAATTAATTTAACCCAATTAACGTGCCCGGACCATCGCCCCTTCATGTGGGGAGACCTTTCGCCCCGTTTCATCGGCATTTATTCTCGCGGCCCATTTACACTCGATGCTGCCGCTTTGGTATCGATTCCGTTCTGTCATTTGGTGCTAGTATGTTAACAAATTTCTTCCCTCATCAGTGCAGGTGTTTGGTGGCCGATACAAGCGGCCCAACCGGGAGAGGTATCATCGAAGTAACTTATTTGTATGCTCCAGTTCAGTATGGTCGTGCGAGGCGTACGCTTCACGTACTCGGAGATAACATCCATTCTTCATAGATTGCTGTTTGCTCGTCACACTCCAGTTCCCCCTCCAAATTCCATCAGCTGACGCTCGCTGATAAGAGGTGTCCGTAACAGCTGTGGCGATCAAAAGCGACGGAAAGCGTGTTGTGTTGCGATGGGCTAGCCATGGTATTCGATTACTCGTTTGCAGAATATAGCGGAATGGTCTACAAAAGTTGCCTGTTCCACTGATGCTGGTGACAAGGGCGATACGAGGGCCACTCTTGTGTGATCCTTCAACACAATCGTTTTGAGAAGCGAAGCTGTCGATGGTAAAGCGTCAAAATAACATCTAACGTTAACAATGCCACCAACAAGCATGATTCAATTGCCTCTGCTACACACAAAGACCAATCGTGCATCATTCGCCTTCGCCTGAACTTATATTTTACGAGCATTGCAATACGTAGCGTAGTCCAAGGAATAATTTCAGCGAAGCAAACAAGCAATTAATCATCCGTACACAATTGCACGTCATGGTGTGCACTAACTGGAACGCGTGGTGCCCATCGAACGAGGAGTAGTGTATGGTACACGATAAAGTGATAAGAGCTGGTGTGTGGTTTCGATTATGATGCCAACGCTGACGTGTTTGCATTGCGTGCCTAAGCAGCTTTCGACTAGCGAATGCGAGATGTGCATAAAATTCCGCTCAAGACACCGTCCCATGAATGAGAGAGGCACGTTTTAGCTGGTTCGTGCCTAAGCCTGGTCTACAGAGGTCCTTTAGGAGGTGTACTACAGCACACCTTGACCTTGGCCTTGACCGATGGTGTGACTGATAACACATTAAAGTATCAACGGGAGATAGGCGAGACTCAATAGCATGATCTGCATGTGAAAGCTCCTTTATAAACTTTTCTCTGGCACCAGGAGTAAGTTGATGGGGAAGAATGTGTTCGAAAAATTGATTGTTGAATGTAGAACACCGTTTAGAAGCATGTATGTGTAGTGGAAATTTTCTTCGAGCAGCGCTATCTGTGCGCATCGGCGACAGTGCACACCCTATGTCACGGCGGGAATGCTGGGTTGATATTTGCATAAAAATGGAAGACAATTGAATTTGCCATTGCGTTTAGCACTTAGCCAGTGGAGCCGTTTGTAATCCGTATTCGTCATCCAAGAGCTGTGGTAGAGGCGAGGCGGTTGCGACAAGGACATGGCTTATTGCAAAAAGGCGTACTCGCCAGAGAACAGGAACACGAGGAAGAAGCAGGCTTACAGCAGAATATGTGTTGCGTGTAAATTACAAATTCCTTTTGTACATGAACTCACACATCATACACATACTGCTGGCCGTCGAAGGATGATTGAAAAGGGAGGTGCGTCTTTAACTTAGCACGTGCTTTTAAGGTGGCCTCTTGTGGTGTTCCTTTTCGCAAAAAATGTTTGCTGTTTCGATGCAAAATAAGCACGCATGTTAATCAATTCGTTTTTCGTTCGCTTGTTTGTTATTGATGATAAATGAGACCGAAATTAATAACAATTGATGCGACCGGTATGCTTAAAAATTTACCTTTTTTATATCAAAGCACTATGACGCATTTGGATGTCATGAGAGACCGCTTCAAGGCGTGTAATTGGGTCCCATTTCATGGCATGGATTAGGATAGAGATCATGCTCCTAATATTTGCATATATTCACGGCAAGAAAGTAGAGACCAAGATAAAAGCTCATAAAGCGGATGGCATTTCCTGTGCATATATAGACCCGAACATTATTGGTAAGCAAAAGAGAATGAGTCATAAGATGAGTCGCTGGTGGAATAGAAGGACTCCACCGGGTGAGAATGAAATTCAATCTAAAACGGGAGTTGTGGTAACGACCCTGATCATCTCCTGAAGCTAATTAGCAGGGTACTTCAACATAGAGGTAGCTTTGGAGCATTAGTAATTAGTTGACAAACATGATTCTCTATCTCTACTTAAATCTAGGCTTTAATATCGAGGGTCACGTCTTGTTTGCTTGAAAATCTGATCCGTTGATTCCAGTGTATAAGCGTTAGTTAGACTGGTTTAAAAAATTTGCAATATAATATCTTATTAACTAAGAATCGATTTACCAAAAGGTATTTCTATGCTACAAATTGTAATGCATGTTTCGTTTCTCTCGTAATTGCAGCTACCAGTGATTGCAGTGAGGACACCAAACGATGACAATGACTATCGGGGGAATGCGTCCGCTAAAGATCACCACGGTCGGTGATGGTATGGTCGGGAAGACGTGCATGCTCATCACCTACACACAAAACGAATTTCCGAGCGAGTATGTGCCGACGGTATTCGATAACCATGCCTGCAACATAACCGTGGACAATGGTGCGTACGCGCTCACACTCTGGGACACGGCCGGCCAGGAGGACTACGAACGATTGCGGCCCCTCAGCTATCCAAATGTAAGTTACCGCATCCTGCCACAATCAACTTCTGTTTAACATCTTTTTTGTGATTCACATTTACAGACCGACTGCTTTCTCATCTGCTACTCGATCTCGAACCGCACCTCGTTCGATAACGTGCTATCCAAATGGTGCCCAGAAATAAGACACTTTGCCCCGTCCGTCCCGATAGTGCTAGTGGGTAAGTAGCGATCGGTAACAGCTTCGCTTCACATTCGCACATTTTTCACTAATTCCTTGTCCTTTTGTTCCTTTTTAGGCACCAAAAGTGATCTGCGGGTAGTGGGCTCAGAGAAGTTTGTCACCACGGCCGAGGGCAAGAAGCTGAAGCACAAAATCAAAGCGTACTCGCTGGTGGAATGCTCGGCCAAACGGAAACAGAACCTGGCCGAAGTGTTCGAGGAAGCGGTGCGAGCGGTCGAGAAGAAACCCCACGCCGGTCCACGATTATGCACGTTGCTCTAGTGATTCCCTTCCCTGAAGATGAAAGAATTCTCCGGCCAACGCCTGGAAAGGATCGAACGCGATCGAGCATGATTTCATCGGGGGGTGCACGAAGAGCGTTTCTTTTAATCCCTGTTCCTGAGGTTCTCTAACGATAAAGAGCTATTTTTTGAGTTTATATTTGACCAATGAAGAAGAGACGAGAACTCGCCTAGAAATGTGACTGGGGCTGGAAGGTGAAAGAAATCGATACGAGCAGACGAGACGGTCTGGTATCGGCTGCAAATCATTCTGGACGATGATACGCGAGACTGTCTGCCAGGTTTTTATTATATTTAAATAAACTAGTCATCGTAAGTAGTACAAGGAGCATCGGTGTGTGATTATTTCATTTCGGTTCACTCTGGCCCTCGCCTTTGTCTGCCTCAAAACCCAAACCGTCGATTTAATGGTCGAGTTGTGCTCTAGAGACGAGCATTAACCTGGTATGACCACATTGGAATGGTAGGTATTGTATTATTGTGTGCCGTTTTTACAATTTATAGTAGAATTTTCACTCTACCAGGAAATGGAAGAGTCCAAAGGAAAATTAAATCAATGAAACTGAACAGGGCCTGTTGCGCGCGCAAATGGTTGCTTGTGTAGCCATTGCAGAGCCTGACAAATGTTGCAATAACAGAGCGACTGTCATACTGGCGTTCCGCGCGCGCAATTCCCCACCAACAACAAATCAACCGGCAGGTTGCTTCTTTTTGTGCGTAATTTTATCATCCCTTTTCCTTGATTTTTGGTTTAAAACCGTGTGATTTGTGTAGGATTTGTGTTGAGACATGCAAGCATTCCTAAAAACAGGCCGTACTACCGGCGGTGGAGAAGGCGCTTCCGTGCCAAGTGATGCAGGCCCGCAGTCCGCTAAACGAGCACGTCAAGCGATTCCATGGGTGGAGAAGTAGTGCGTATTTAGAATGTCCTTACTGGAGAAGTAGAAGCAGCAGCTAATTTCCTAACCCCGTTATTCGCCCTGCAGCCGTCCCAGAAGTGTGGATGATGTGGTTGAACAAGCGGAAGTGGTCGCCGTGTTGCGCGAAAGTTTGTCCACGGCGGATCTTCCCAACCTGTTGCTGTACGGACCGCCCGGTA
>NC_064877.1:8227500-8237500 GCF_943734665.1 Anopheles aquasalis
TCGTCGTCGTGCGTGCGTGCGTGACCACTAAAAAGCGCTGCTGTAGTACGCGTAGTGAAACACACCTTCGCAAACGGAGTTTGGACAGAGTCCAGGAGCGGCAGTAGAGTAGTAGCTAGTCTAATCCGGACAGCGTGTGTCCCACCGTTTTCCAGTGTGTTCGAGTGTTTGGTGCCGTGGAGGTGGTGCTGGGGGTTTGAAGGTTGCCTTCTGCAGAGCAGGCCACAAAGCTCTGAAACCGCAACTGCCTGGCGGATGATAGCTAATGACACCAAATTGCTGGCGCCCTAAAATCTTCCGATAAAGGTGTTTTAGTGTCCACAAGGGTCTAACGAGATTACTACGGTAGTCTGGAAGCGTGCGTCCGTCCGTGCGTGCGTGAGTGCGTGCTGTGTTGGCCAGCGTTGTGTCGTAATTCAAGATCCAAATTCTGAGAGGTGCTGTGCTAAGTGAGGCTGATGCGTAGCTGATGCGTGCCTGGGAAAACGTGTGCGGGTGTGCAGGTGCCAGCTTGTGTCATAAAGTTCCAAATCAGTGTTCCTCAAATCTACTAAATTCAAGCAACCGTAAATTCGGAGCGATTTTGCAACATCCCGAGGTGGCAACGGCCGTTTCGCAAAGCATAAAGGTATGTCAACCCTCTTTGGTTCCATTTCTTGATAGCTGCTAGTCACTTAAAGGATTAAAGGCTAAATCTAAACATGAAACAGACTTCCACCAGATAAGCTGCCTGAAAGATAACGACGACTTTCTAACACACGAAGCCTAGCTAAAAACCGTTTTTTGGTGGGAGGAGTGCATACTACCTCATGCTCGATTATCCGAGTGGGTCAGTTACCTTATCAGCAGTCATGGTTGTTATGGCACCGAAACTGTACAACATATCTCGTGCTCGTTATCAAATACGGGTACTCAGCGCTCCTCCTATCAACATCCCCGAAGCCAAAACAAGCGAGCTCGGATGCTACTTGTCCACGATGAGTTTTGAATGATTTTCGATTTTATGCCCGGTAGCAGCACTGCAGCAAGCCTTTCCATTATCACACCCAACATCTAACTAGAGCGAGGTTACTTCGGTGGACAACAGGAACACAAAACCGATCGGTTCGAGCGACCTTCACGGGTGACAAACGTTGGTCCGTCTCTGTGGCCGTTTCGATGGTTCTGTTGCTTCGTTTTCCGCTTGCTCTTGTTTGGCGCCAGGTGAATGTTTCGTGACAATTTGTCATTAATTAATGCTCATCGACTAGGCCAAATGGCGGCCACCAACGGTTGTTTGTATGTGAACGATAAATGATCGAAACATGAAACCAATATTAACATAAACTGTTCCTGACTTTCACCCAGGCTTCCACAGGGGAACAGTTTACTTTCTTATGTGACATTTCTTGGATACGCCTCGGGGCCCACAGAAGGTCCTGGACTGGGCTTGTGCCAAAAAGACAAACTTCAAACAGGTCAAATCCCTCGGTAGTAGCAACACACGCAAGAGGTTGATGACGTCCAGCATCCGGGAAAACCACATGCCTGGCCATGTTGCCATTTGCTAAAGAGCCTTCAGGGACTCCCAGCATAGCAGTTAATGTATCGTTGGCCATATGCGTGTGTTCGATGCAGAGAACCAGCAGCAGTCCACCATCTCGGACCACTACGCACTCCGAAACGACTCTCTTGGGAGCCAAAAGGTCACCATTTGGGGGTTTGTTTGGCCACTGCTAACTAGGACGATCGTCTATCGTTTGGCAGCTATTGACTAAACGGTGACTTCTCGCATTCGTTCAATCGCTTCACCCCCCAGATGTGTCCTTTCGATTTGTTTTAATTTAAACATAACGTTCACATTTCCTGCTGGTCAATCGGCCTGCAGCTGTCGTGTGGCATTTCGCTTGGCTGTGAATCTTCCGCCTGAAATGAGACGAATGCAGCTGCTGTTATTGAGTAACTACTCAACTTACCGTAGCAATATCATCACGCCATGCAAATGACAGGCTCCTCCTAAAGCCTTAACCGTAAAGGACTGAAAATTGGACAACGAACGCGGAGCTGAAGCGGAAATGAGAATTTTCCGTGCCACTTTCCAGCCAGCGACAGATCACGCACCTTGTGAGGGACAGGGACACCACCGGTGGATGTACAGAGGATAGCGAAATGAAAAATAAAGTAACGACTGCGCTGAAGTCCGCTGTTGCACACACAGCCTGCTCTGTCCGGATTTCATTTGCATGACTGATGTGACATGACACCGGCACTCAACAGCACCGGGAAAGCTTTTTAGCTTTTGTGTCCTGCACGGCGGCCCACGTTGGTGCGCTCAGGAAACTCTTTGAACCGTATGCGATGGCCGCGTTGCCATGAAATGCCCTCCATGCCATGAAATGCCCTCCTTCCCATGAAATGATTACCACCTACTGCCCATTAGGTGGGCTTCATATTTTACAGCAGCGCATGATGATTGATTGTCCACTTCAGTTCCTTCTTTTCAAGTGATGTTTTCCTAAATGACTTTCTCGCTATCTCTCTTTTAAATTTTGGAACGTTTCTTGAAGCATCTCGAAGGACATGCTGGTGGTGTGCTGGTGAATACCGTGAAAAGTGGAAAATTAATGTTCGCTTTTAGCTTGAACGCCGAGCAGCAGTCCAGTGAACGCCTGGGGAGGAAAATACTTAAAACCACCTACTACACGACGCAGAGCTCATGTTTCCAGCCGAGAAACCCGATTGTCCCCTCTTGCAGCCCCTCCGTTCTCTGCCGCGGACAGAATTTTCCATTAAATTCGTTTCTCATCTTCTCGAGCAAATACGGGCCGGGCCGGGAACTTTCGCATACTTCTGCTTAAAGCTGACTTGCCAGGAGCAGCGCTCTTGGGGATGCACTCGAAGAATTACTTGTACGTTTTTTCAAGAACGAAAGTTACCGCAACGGAATAGCTGCTGGTTTGCCGCAACTGAAAGGTCTGGTTCCGATAGGTAGACTACTACCTTTTCTGCACGTTGCCTTCGTGGTCCTCACGTGGTTTCCATGGAGTAGCCAAAGGCCAGACCCGTTGCCACGTAATTCTCGTCGAAGGTTACTTCAATGATTCCATCGTTCATGCTGACACGTTCTAGCCGTTTGCCGGTTGCAGGTGTCTTGCAGTCCCCGCCCCACTGGCGCTCGAAGTATATGTCGATGACATCATCATCTCGCACGTACCGGAACGGAGAATCGTGAAACTGGTAACCTCATACTGGCCATGCCGTATACACTACACCTATATTAGTGCAGCTAAACCGGTGGTGGACGAATATGGTAAACAAATGCGTTTACGAGAGGGCTGGAGACATCGCTACGCGGTCGTCGACGTTGTTCGACTCACGCATACCTCACCGAATGTTGCCTGTGTTCTCTCAGCAAAAAGCGACAATGTGCTCTGCTACATCATCGATTGATTTTTGTCGTCGCCGTCCCGGACTGCACCAACGGCGGTGTGTGCGTGTTTGCGACCGGGTTTATGTTTTTATTTCCTTGCACATCCCTCCCCCCCAAAGTAGTCACCCTGCTGATGAGTATCAGGCTAGCACTCCCGCGATGACATCAAAACATGATGCGATGCGGCGCACCGCCCATGATGGCCACAGTCAGTAACTGGAGAGACTCGGTGAAAGAAAAAGCTGTTCAGACGTTCACGTCACATTTTACGTGTAAAGTTTCTACCATTTTAGGAGTTTTTGGGGCCAGTTCGTAAGGCAAAAGTGGTAGTGATGAGTGTCTGGTCGGTGGGCGTCCGTGATGCCGAAGTTATTCCGTTTCTTCCATTCAAAGGGAAACGCGGGTGATTCCTTCACAAAGCAATCAATAGTCGTCTTAACATTGGTCCAATATTGAGAAGGGGTTCTGTGGTTTCCTAACAAAAATGAATATTGTTCAGATTATTGTCGTGCCAAACCAACGGTGCCGGGTCATCCGCTAAATGAGATGATAAAAGAATTGTGTTCCTACCAAAGACGACGTAATACCCAACTCAACCACGGGCAGACGACAGCCGGTTGATGAAGGTTAAATGTCGATTGTGCCATCCCAGGGTCACGATGGCGGAGATGCTGTCGGTTTGCGATTGTATCAATTCCATCAGCGAGCATGAAAAGAACGTCAATGGTTGTACAAGTTAATGATGTTGGGATACAGAGACTCGCCTGTTGACGTTGTGTATTCTGGCAGATATTTGTCAAATTGGCTCTACCAAGAAGCAAGGAAAGTGTACAGGCCACCTCCAAAAAAGAGCAAATCTTTTGGGATGTTTGCTTGTTATTCGGTCCTTCTTAAGACACCGTGTTACGCCGTTTAACTTTTTCAAGACGTACGCGGTATATGGGTATCGCCTGGAATGCCTGGCCCATGTTACGTAAAGGTCCTTATGGTTCATTAGCCAAAGGACCTGCAAGCGAAACATTTAACGATGCGCCCCATGCGGCACATAATGGAACAATAAATGGCTGCAGCTATCAATAAAAATCAAAGCAACCGCTGTAATAAACGTTGATTGAATGAAGGACAAATAGGGCCAAACATCGAGTGATGCCATCGATTACACTCCTGCTGTTGGTTGATGCCATTTACGTCTGCCTTATCTTTGCGATAAGGGACTGCTTGGATAAAAAACAAACTGCTCATTCATATATCAATCAAGCAAGGGTTAGCAATCGATTCAATACGGCACATTAGAAATGTTAATCAAGTTTTTGAATCTTGCACAGACTCCTCACTCGTATATAACCCTAGAGCGTTTGGGATTCAATGCCAAGAACTCCACTTTCGTATTCCACAACAGCTCTCGAGCTGTTTGCTTTTCATCCCAAAAACATCATCACTTTGCGTACCGCTATTCCCAAAAACGCCCAGCAAACGAAAACAATCATGCATTTTCAACGACTCGATCAATATCCAAGTAGGTCCAGCCGGGGGGCCTTTGGTTTCCTAGCTGGTTTGTTCCCGGCGACCTGAGGCCGCGAGAGAGAGAGACTGAAAAATGAAAAGAAATCGATGCAATCGCCCGGCGGCTAGACAGGACACTGGCGCCAACCACGAGCCACAAAACGAAAGCGCCAGCCTCTCCCTCCTGGAAAGTGGGAAGCAGAAAAAAAAGATGGTAGCCAATGTCCTGTTATCTGTTCTTTTATGTGCGTTGTGTTGGTTCCGTTGCACTGTGTAGTAGGCGCCTGAAGTTGGGTGAAGGATAACGAAATTAGCGGAAGCAACCGAAACAATAGATTAGTGTCAGTTGGACGACGCGAGTAGCGAGCTATCTGTTGGGTGGTTCCGCTGACAGGCTCAATTTGCTAAGCTAGTTAATTGAGTGCTTGCCATCGATGAGGCTCTCGGCTATCGTGTCCTGCCGAGGTGGCACGAGAATGTTCGATGAAAAATTAGTTTGTCTGTCGTTATTGATGGCGATTCCCGAGCTTAAAGAGCTTCTTCGAGGGGAGTTCATTAGACAAAGGCACTGTTTAATATACAGTTCAATAAAGTTCCGCCTAAGTGCAAGGGAAAAGCCGCGAACGAGTGATTCTTCTTTAGATGTTTGGAAATTACTAAAGAAAAGGATGCCTGGAAAATAGTCAATGGCTGTAGTCCAAGATGTGAAGAAGTATTCTAGGAAGAGAACCTCATCTGAATGATGGCAAATTTGACTTTCTTATGCCCATCGGTCTGTGCTGTTGTCATGTTCTTGTGAAGATAATTAAATCATATCAATCACTTCTATTCCCTGTCCCTAAAATTCATCTCACTAAAAAGAAAACACTCAACGTGACTGCCGCACAACATTGTGAAGGAAAATCTCGTCGAAAAAAAAAGGAACTCCTGACCACCCTCAAGCTGAAACAAGACTGAAACTTCACTTGCAATCTCGTGGGAATCTTCTGATCATCTCATCAGCCCCAAGCTCTGATCTGTCACCATCATCAGCACCATCATAAATCATACACGGATGAGCAAAGCCAGGCTAGCGGTGTGGCTGTTTGGTTTGATAGCGTTATGTGTCATAATACGTGGCACGCCTGTACCGTGTCATCATCCTTCCGCTGGTACGCTAATCGGACAGCCACGATGTAAAGTACGCGAACTGCATGCGGGCGGGAACTAGAAGTGCAACCTCTCTCTCTCTCTCTCTGTTCGCTTCTCGCGATCGACATTATCTCACGCGGCTGGCCCCGTGTGTGCGTACACCACCTTCTTGTCATCGTTTATTTTTAGCGATCGCGACCGTTTCCACCACACAGACAGAGAGTTTCATCCCGGGGAGGGGGGACCTTCACGACCTCTGGCTGCTGCCAGTGGGCCACGAATGCGCCACGTTCCATCCGCTAGCAAAAGGCATTCCTCGACCTGCTGCTGCACCATGTTTGGGACCTCGCGCTGGCCATAAAGCCGAGAGAACAAATTACTTATCGAAGCGAGAAAACAATCACTCCCAGGGGGAGATGAGGGCGTTTGGAAGTGCGTCATCCGGAACGCACTACTCATCTCTTCCTTTTTTCCACATGGTTGCCCCTAGTAACCATTTCCCTTGATAAAAGTAGTTTCTGTTGCTGGAACATTACTCTACAAATACACGATACTGTACCCCAATTCCGTGCCCTGGCCACGAGCTGCTGCACCGAAGGGTTAAGAAGATCACACCGTAAACAGTGTGCAGCGTTCTTGTTCTTGCCATTCCGTGGTGCTATTGCGCCATCGCGGGGTTGGGATGTGTTGGTAAGTGATCGCGATCTTCGCGCACGAATGAGCGCGCTGCGTTCGCGTTGCCGGTTGTTTTTTTTTTTGTATGGCCTTTGGGGCGACACCAAACGCGCATGACGTCCACGAATTGTAGCGATCGTGCGGGGATCACACAACGACAAACTCAGCGCCCATTTGTTGTTGGTTCAACCTTGTGGCCGGCTTGTGGTGATCGCGCGCAGTATTTCGAGGCTAGTCCCCAGTGGCGGCCCCACCACCATAACCCGCGGTGCGCGACCCAATTGGAGAACGGAACGGAATTTAATTTTGGAATCATCAGACCAGACGCGCGGCGCAAAACCGAAACATCAATACCGTGGATGGCCTCCGGAGGCTAGGCAGGCAGAGCATAGTCTTTGGTTCTTCATTTAGTTATTCACTGCGTGTGTCCTCTGTGATAAAACCTGTATCCTCTCTAGTGCGTTTCGTGCGTGTTTATTTACTGTTCCGGAAGACGAACTGAGCAGCAGTGTGGCAACATCGACAGCAGAAGACTGAAAACGGTCGGTTTTTTTCGGTGCAAAAAGTTGCGAGGAATTTAAAAGAACAGTTCGCGGTAGAGCTCGTCTGCACGATGAGGTTTGTGTGAAACTTGAGTGTTATTTTCATTTCCCCCCCCCCCCCCCCCCATTTGCTACCGTATGCGCATCCACAAAAACAAGACCGAGGCAAAAAGTTGTTGTTATCAAGTCGAAATGTTGATGTATTGACGATGTAGAAGCTTATAGGCCCCATGAAATGAAGCTATTTTGCTTTCATTAAAACGTGTACCTCAAAACCTAATATCATCATCAACCAACCACCTCGAAAGCGGTTTAATCTTTTCGATCCCCCCCCCCCCCCCCAACCAAAAAAAACATTCCTGTTCCATGACACCCGGCCAGCTGCTGTGAATTAGTCAAAATAGCATCACTCTCTGGCCGTTCTCTGGATGATCTCAGCGTCCACGGTTATCCAGCTTCTATCTACTAACAAAAACACCCGTTCCCTCTGTTTGTTTTTTCGTCTCACCTCACTCAGTGACTCACCGTCGTCGACCGAGCAGAACCGGTCGCCCGATTCGGCCGACTCGACGCCACTGCTGCCGTCCAGCGATTCCAAGGATACGCCCGACGTAACGGCTGGTGGCAGTATGGCTGGCGCCAGCAAGGAGCTCAACCCGGACTCACCGACGGATGCGGCACTGGACGGCACGGGACTGGCGGCACTGGAAGCGAGCGGTTCCATCGCCACCAGCCCGAAGGACGACAGCATCATGTCGCTGCTGTACTCGTTCGCCAAGAAGGTGGTAACGGTCGGTATCATCTACTTCGTCGGCTACATGGGCTGGTCGGTGGCGTGGCTGATAACGCCCGTTATCCTTTCGGTGGCCCGCGAGTCCTGGCGCAAAAAGAGCGACACGCGGCGTACCGTAGCGAAAGCGTCGGCCCTGGCCAACGATAAGGATGTCATCCTGGCCCGGCTACACGATCTACCGGCCTGGGTAAGTAGTAGGCAGCATGCCGATCGGCCAATCGGCGTTCGCGTGTATTGCGTCGCATACGTGTTATGCGTTGAGTTTTATCTCCATTTGATGTGCCGTTCTCAGGGCCTTCGACCGACCACGAGAAGAAGGAGAAAAAGAAGGTGAAGGTTCTCACAAGAATCTCCTCTGATACACGCTCTCTACGAATAGGCTCTTAGGTCATCGAAGATGTCGGTGCGATGGCGCGATGATTGCTGTTATAAAAATGAAAAGTTCCGTCGCAGGAGGCTGGTTGGAAGCCTTCGCCTTGAAATTGATATTCACGCTGTGTAGGATCGGTATTTTCCATTCTAGCGCCACTATGGCGATTGCTTTTTACCGGAACAACCGTTTATCGGGTTTTATGCGATATCAGCTGGAAAACACCGCGAACCGGCGGAAGGCTGCTTGCAGCATGCAACTACTAATCGCTGGTGCTGGCTGGCTGGGAAATGGGTCACCATTAGTGGTGCTGCTAGCCGCACCAGCAGTGCGGTAGCCACCCGGGGGCCACACAGCCTCATTAATAATGAAGCTGCACATTTCAAAGCAAATCGCATCCGCCGCCCGGGTCCACCACTCCCTGGTCCCGCTGGTTGATGTTTGAACCCTGAGATCACTCGACACGTTTGCACTCGGGTTGGGTGCTCGGGACTGGTTTGAAGCATTGAAATGAAACATTCATGCGCGCCGCCCCGGAGGGTGCTGGTAGTAAATATGTGGAACAAATAAAATTCCCATACCTTGTGTCCCGGCGGCCGTGTGCTGACTAATAGTTGTGGCCGTGTAGAGTGGTTTCGCACCACTCACACCACCGGCGGAATGATTATGTTATCCTGCTGCTTCCTTTAGTGGAAATATTGTCTCATTACGTGTACAGTTAGCGCACCAGCACCCACAAACCATGACCTGCCTGCTGGTGCTGGCTGGAGTGTGTGTGGTTTTATCACTCCGAGGACCGAACTGCAGAACTGCTTGACTCATCACCTCATCGGTGTGATAAATTCGTTTCATGTGCAAACTCATGTGCGTGGCTTGGCAAATGATTAATTTTTGCTCACCCTGTTCCCTCCACATCATCACCCAGCCCGCCCGGGAAGCAAGCACACAGCACAGAGCAAGCAAACATACCCGTAACATGCCACGGGAGAGTAGAGTGGAAATTTGCGCCGATTCTGGTGACCGATGGGTTATTTTTAACAAGGTACACACCATCCTTACGCGCTTACCGGTTAAAGCGACCCCGGTAACGAGGAGCGTGAGGCAGATGTACTTGCAGATTTTCAAAACAAACAGCACATCCCGTGCATTCCTCCCGTCGTACCGTATCGGTGCCCTATCTCTTGTGGGCAAAACGATGACGTTTGTGCTTTGGTTCTTTCTGGCAACCGGCGACCGGCAACTGCACGATGGCACAGCAAGCCATGTAGGTTGGCTCCATTGCAGAACGGATACAGCAATGATGCCTCAAAGGTGGCCCCAAGTAGGCTATGGTGGTGGTTTGAATTTTTAACGCTCATAAACTCAACCTGCGGGGCTCTGCGGTCGACAACATATCTTAATTATCTGGCCCTTTAAATATGTAAACTTATGGTGCCTGGGATGCAACTTTGTGGCACTTGGAACGGAGACGACGCAAGACGCTTGGTTCCCGTCTGGAGCGGGAGGGATAATGAATTGTTCGGGCCGAAGGGGTTCGTGCATAATTGAGAACCCAGGTTCCATTCATACGTTCTGTC
>NC_064877.1:8247500-8322500 GCF_943734665.1 Anopheles aquasalis
GGGCTGGTAGTAATTATGATTTAAACAGCAGAACCGGCGCCTACGAATCGGATTAGTCTCGTTCGCAGGAGCCACGCGTTTTAAAACACAATCAATCGAAAGATGTCTCCAAAATGTGTCAATTAATTCGAAAGCTCCCTCTGAAATTCCGTATCGATCGCGGTATCCAGGGAGCGGTTCCTTAGCTCTGAGCGTATAGCGCTTAAGCCACCGTCTTCATCGCCAACAAACATTGCCTAACGATGTTTCGGCAGGCGGCATAAGGCATGCCTGTTTGTGTGTAGTCTGTAGACCGTTTATTTGAACACCTTGGAGGGAAAAGTAGGGAGAACCATCGTTAGAATCATGCATATTGACCATTTCTTGCGGCGAACTCAAACGTTCTGAACGTGTTCAGGTTGTGTAAATATTAAATTTGCATTGATATCCACGAGTCCTCTATTTCACTATCTCGGTCTCTTTCTCATCGATTGTATATGCTTAGAAGGAGAAGGGTGGGGTTCTACATCTTCCGTTTTGAATTCAGCACATTCTTTCCAACATACCCCATAGGTGCACATTGGTGGGAATAAAGAGGAAAGGGCAAAGAAAAGCCCGTTGGTCCCTATGAAGAAATTGATAACACGGAGCTTAGTCCGAATTTTGCAGAAGCAAAACTTATCGTGTTGCGTCAGAAAAGGATCATCTCACATAGCAACTGATAGATATACATTGGTGAAGGTGCTGTCGCAGCTAGCTAATGGCAAACATGGATTTACACGGAACACAGGAACAGATGAGATATTTAGCAACCTAATCGTAAGCGGCCTACAGAAATTGCTTACATATTGTGAACAGAGCAAACCGGCAGATAACAGAGAACGTGAAAATTGAGTGAGAACAGAAGAAGCCTTTCGGAAATTCACAGTATAGAGGTAGAAGAGTGCATTTGAAGCTAACACAAACTCTTTTAAATGTTTGCTCGTAGCACCATATAAAAGTACTCCAATATCGCGCACGGCATTGCTTGCTTCGCTGTAGGTTTTCATTTAAAGAGGATATATGAAATTTAAATTTCAACAGACAGACCTAGCTGATACAGCGCACCATCATCAGAATGCATCTAAGTGGATCGACCATGCTTTCATTAGTGTTGTACGCTAATATACAACGAGCCAGCACCCGCAGCCGTAACAACCTCGTGAACGCAAAGCGAAATAAAATGTAAAAAATGAAAATTTTGTTCTCTTTCACGTCGATTATGTATCTTCTGTAAGTTTAACTCGACTGGCTTATAGTTCTCCATGCGACAATGTCGCCATTCAGAAAGATAGGCCCCAACATGCTTGCTGGTTGATCAGCCGGAACTCGGCTGATAGTAATGTGTGTTGGGACACCATTGGGGTGGCCCGTAAGCCACCTTACTATAACGGGTTAGTGGCAGTTATTCAAATCAACCGAATTTGTATGCAGAAAGCGAAAACTTACGGTGTTGTTCACTCGGTGGACGCGGCTCAGAAATGCTCGTGCGCGTACACTGTAAACCGAAATGCTCATTATGCGAAGCGCCGATGCGTGCCATTATGCTTTAGAGTGTAGCATCACCCCACCAAAGGACAGTTCCACGGTTAGCAGAAGACAAACGCTAGAACGAGAGAGAAAGAGCAACTTTACGATGGTTGGTATCAGTTTGGGTGGAAGGAGAAAGAAAGATTGTCCATTTACAGCATTGCGTTATGCTGTATGTTGGTAGGGCTCTCTCCCTATCATCGTACACACAATTTTATGCTGCTCGTACGTGTAGTGGTGGAAGCGACAATGCGCTTGTATCGATTTTTCCCTTCCCTAAAAACCCTAGCTTGTTTGTAAACATTTGAGGAACCGCTGGAAAAAGGGGGACGCCATGCGCTACCACGTGTTCTGCACAAGTTTCCACAGGAATGGATGCTGCCTAGTTGGGCGACTTTTTCTGGAAATTGCAACTATGCCTTCTAGATGCATCTCGCGCGGAGTGCAAGAAAATGGCCGATTCCCATTCGCGGATTACTCCACCGCCAGTCTTTGTTGTTGTTTACAATTCTTGGCCACCGGAACCAGCCGGACGAACCGCGACGCCCCATATTGGCGCATGCGCTGACGGAGTTTGCCATTCAATGGAATAGTGGCTTCGACTAGGGAGCAGCAGCAGGAGAGAGGGAGAAGGTACACGCTTACTACCTTTCCTGTTCTCGCAGCAGGCCCCGAAAGGCCCCGCACTAAATTGTAAACACGAGTCTCAACTCGTTTCGCTCTCCTCGCGCGCGCGCGCCTCGCACGGCAGGCGGCACCCCAGCCCACCCCCTCCCATCGTTTTTCATGGTGGTGTTGGTGATGTTTGGTTCTGTCCGCGCGCGCGATGTGATGATGCTGATAATTCCACGCGCACCAGCCCGCGGCCTGAAAAGTTCGTTCTGATCCGTCGAGCCGTGCGGACGCATCCACCGCATCAGGGCGGTCGTCGGCCCAAAAACAAACAAAACTCCCAGTGTGATAAGTGATATAGCGCCCTAGAAATCGAAAAGACAATTTGAAAAACTCATTCTCGCTCTCTGAAGCTCAGCTCCCCGTGTACCTTCTCGTCATTGTGATCTGTTTTTCCCCATTTTCTTGTTATGCTGTTGAGCAACACAAAGTGACACAAAGGCAGCACGGAATTCGAAATTCCATCGCAGCACGCGTGTGATCCAAGCTACCATCGAGAGGACAACATTTTTGCCAACGGAGCAAAAATCGATACGCGGTCGGTGCGGCCGCACTATTGTGGTTAGGTTCCGTTGTTGTTGGTTGTAGTGTTGGTGGTGGTCGACGATTGTGAAATTCTTATCAACTTGCCCACCACGTTGACTCACTTATCGAAAGAGGGAAGAGAGAAAGTCGCGCCTGGCTGCCTGCCTGCGTTTCGATTGTTGTGCGGGACAGCTGACGACGGGGCGGCGTGCGTACGTTGTGTTGTGTGTGAAGAAGGAAGGGGGTGTCACACCACCACCACACATCCTGCGGTCATTATGTAAGACAAAGGAGCAGCAAAGAAGAAACCAGCGTGGAACAACGCGCGCATAATTGCTGCTGCGAGGGAGGTGGAAAGTAGGTGTGCTGCGTGATCGATAAAAAAACCATCCCCTCGTTGATTGAAAACCGCGACCGAGAGCAGCGCGGTTTGTTTTGGTTGTGTGTTATTGATCGGCGTTCGTGGGCGTAGAGGTTTTGAGAGGTGGTAGGGGGGAGGCAGCAGAAACCCGTACGCAACGAAAAAAGGGTTCACACCAAGAAGCAGCTCAAGAAGAAAAAGAAGAAAACTGTGTGTTGGTATACGCGAAACACCACACGAACACTAGGCGCGGACTGCTGTGTTTGTGTCAGTAGGAAGGTAGCGCGCACGCCACAGAATCAAAACAAAGAAAATCATCTGATTGGACGCATAGCGCCACTGACGACGCCACCCTGCTAGACCAGTGAACCCCACCGCGCAAGCTACCATCAGCATCATCATCGCCATCATTATCTCCATCATCGTCAGTCCGGCCGTAGTTGGTTGGGTGAATCGATTTCCCGCGGCGTGTGTTTGTTGTTTTGGTGGCCGCGACGACGAACCGAACCGAGCAGCAGAAACTTGCCGCGAGGAAGAAAAAAAGTGTGCACCGGAGTGCGCGAGCGCAAAACAAACACACTTCTTCGCACGCAGCCAGTTTTCGGGTGATTGAGTCGAAAACGAACTCCGCCAGCGAGAAACGTGCAAAAGAAGAGAAGGGTGGGGTTCTGGCGTGAAGTGAGGAAGAAGATGTTGATATACAGTTCTTGGGACGGTGTTGCTGCTCAAGATCACTTTTTTGTGGTACAATTCTGGCCGATTGAATAGTTTGGTGCGGCACTGACACGCACACGAAACCGAGGAATCCATCCCCCCCGAGAGGTAAGTGGAACATATGTTGTAGAGATGGTTTCTTTAATTTAAAACATACGGCTAGTAATAGGCTTTGTCACATATTCTCAGCAATCCAAACCAACAGCAGCACAAGCGGAGTGGAATTCCGATGAAAATCCTCTTGCTCCTATCCTACGCCATGAATGTCATAATTTTTATTTGTAGCTGACTTTTTCGGCGTAAGAAGATTGTTCTTTGTTTCCAAAAATATCTTCCCCTGTTTCCCGGTTGTGGTGCCAATCCGAGGAAGGGCATTTGCAGAAAGGCAAAGACAATGTTGCGACAATCTGATCCCGCTCCTCCAATCCAAGTCATCTGGTTCGTGGAAAATTGATTCCGCTGGCTGCTTGGTAAAGCAAACATTCGATAAATCTAGTTCTGGTCACCACAGTCGGGAAGAATCCAGATGGTGGTACCGTCAGGAAGTGGCGCTAGTGGCTTTCGGTTGCAGTGCATCGAAAGGGACGCTACAACAAACCCAAGACCGACCGGACTCATCCGGATGGGTGAGTCATTTTGGGGTTGGTTTGGAAAATTCCTGTCCACATCAGCAGGCCAGGCAGCCAGAAGGGGATTTTGTGTTAGAAAGGGAGAGTCGCATGTCAGACTGTTGCTTCAACCGCATACTTTCCTCCAGATCCTGGGTGCCCCTTTTACCCATCTCCACACTCCTTGCCTACTCCTTGGAGGTAGCCCTCCGGGTGGTCTCTGTTTGCGTTTTGTTTGTTGACACTTTTCGGGTGTACCCCAGAGGAGAAGCGTCGTGGCGTCGAACGCGCGCGTCTGTGTTGGGGTGCGCGATTGCGCAATGGAGCACCCGAATCCCCCAATTCCCAGTTCTCGCCCAACCCACAATCCACCCCTACGCACCATGGTGGGTTGACGCTCGATTCAAAACATTGTCGGTCGTCGGTGGGTGCGCCACAACCGGAAGTGTGAGATGCAGGACATGCGGCATGTTTGTGTGCGGCGGGAGGCCTAAGGAACGCTAAAATATGCGACATTTCGTGCGTCATCACAGGAGAGGGCAAGGAGGGGATTGTTTTGGGGCAGATGAAATTAGCTGGCATTTCTAACGCGCTCGGACATTGAGCGAGAAAAGTTTTTGGGGGGGGCGTGGGGGAAAAAAGGTAGCATTTATTTATATTTATTGTCGTTTCTTATTCTTTGGTATAGATAAAATGCTCTGTTGAACTTTATGAAAAGGTCTTCAAGAGTTTAAGGATAAAGATAAGCAGGAACATTATCCTTAGAGTAATGTTTTTGCATAAAATGCAAAGAAATTTAGAGAAAAACCAACATAAAGTCTACAAATGCCATTACTTGTATCGAAAGCATTTTGGAAGAACGCGCAGGATCCAAGGACGCCCTCGTCCCCTGTCGTTGGTAAAATGTGTGGCAGTAGGTTGCGTCAGTTGGGGTTGCCTAGCGGCGGAAGTTAAGGGTGAATGCTGCAAATCGCGTTACTATGCTCGGCTGCTGTTGGAAACCAAGCCGACTTCTAGAACACGGCACGTGTGCGTTGTAAATAAACCCCCACTTCCTTCGGACCCTACGCCCCTTTTCCATTGCTTGTTATGCTGCTTCCCGCAACTCTGATCCGTTATCCAATCATCGTTGTATTGTTTGAAACACTGTTTTCTGAAAATTTTCTTCCTTTGAAGTAAAGGATTTTATTTTCGTCATTCTGTAATTCCTCGAAATTTTCGCAAAAATCTCGCCTATTGCATCATGCTGCTTTGATTGTCCGGCTGAGGTCACATTGAGAACGCGATAGAGAAACCCTCATCGAATGGGTTTCTCCATCACGTTTCGGGGCGCCTGCCAGAATGTGTGCTGGCGTGACGTGATGTGGCTTGGCGTGGCTTGGCTTGGCTTGGCTTGGCTTGGCCTGGCTCCGTTGTACTCTGCGTTTGCACCCAAAACATTGCGAGTGCGCCGGCGCAGGGACGGCGCTAGAACGCGCGCGACGACGCCTTCTGTTTTTGCCGGTCGATAGAGACAACCAAAACATCGCCACCTCGCGGTGCTTGTTGGTTTCCACTCTCCACCCCCACTAACCCCTTTGAGTAGCGTCATGGGAATTTGCAATTCCTTCGCAATGTTTACATCGGATCGTTGTGTACAATCTAGTCACCGTGTGCCGATTTATGGACACGCTTGCTCGGTGGAATAAAAACATTCAATTTTGTCTGATAACTGGGTGCGTGATTTGATTGTAATTTTTGATAATAATTTGTTTTTAACTTTTTCGCTTGTTAATATAAACACATTCCTTGTAAGGTTAAGTATAGTCTCGCCTAAACAATAACACAGATAGGGGAGTACAGATAGGAAGCTTATCATCATCGCCGCCGCCAGCCCAAACATGACGTGCTCGTGCGGTGGCCACATTGTGGGGAAAGCGATTGCCGAATGGGTCATTGCATTGCTAGTGGCCAGACTCTCCATTAATACTAAATAGTAACGGTTTTTTGTTTTGCGGTTGCAAATCATCTCTGCGGTCACCGGAACCACCGGAAGAGCCCTTCGAGTGCCGCGAATTCCGAAAACGAAAAGATGAAAGCAAAAGTTGTGACCGCTACCGCTAGCTCGACAGTGGAAAGTAGGTTACCAGCGGCCACTGATAAGCCGCCGTTCGCTAATGTGATGACGGTCGTCAAAGGGGAGGGTAACCACGGACTTTGGAGTGGCTGCGTTTGGTCGTAGACCAATCATCCGACCAATCATCATCCGGCGCATCATTCACCGGTCGACTAAAGAGAGAGAGAGAGAGAGACTATCGAAGTGAGATTAAGATGTTTCTGCTCGGTGGCGCCAATGGGTAGCAAGTTTGTGTTAGATTGTTTGCATGCATATGGTAGTTTGGCGAAGGGTTGGTACCGGCCACCACGGGAAGCAGGCATGCTAATGAGCTAAAAATATAAATCGAGAAATGCGTAAAGATAGAATGCCAGCTAGGCCGGCTTGGCTGGCTGGCCATACAAACGAGCGCTGGGTGGTTAGTCTAGGAGAGCGAAGTTGCGATTACTATTTACAGTTCAGTCTATCAAGCGTCGCAACACAAAGTGTATGATAGCTTCATCGTGCCGCTACTTCATCGCAGTCCGCTCTTGACCGCCGGGCACATGGCAGCAACTTTCACTGTCGTCGAGGATCGCGATGACATTTGAAGCTGAGGTTCTGAGCATGGAGTTCCAGTTCAGTTTGTAGCCATCTGGAATGTAGCTAAATGTATTGAGATGATTCCTGATTCGTTTCCTGCGAGATGATATTTCAAATCGAAAGAAACTTCTGGATTACTGAATAAAATATTGCAGAAGGAAGCTTTTTTTGATTTGCCAACCCAGATCGCAACCGGTGCTCGTACGAGTGTGTTTACTCAGCCACAGCTTCAGGTGTCTTCCAAGCAGGCTGTGTTTGTATGGATTGCTCTTGGCGCGTGCTCTGTACAAGGTCTAGATCTCGATCATTTCTCGGTTGGATCGCGGTGTATGTAAAATTGTTTACGTTTTGGGGAATGGCCAAAAAGTAGGCGGAAGGTTTCATGGCAGGTGTGAGGCTTTATTTACAGGTTTATTTTATAAATCGATTTTTTTTTAAATATAAATATGTAAAATATGTAAACTTATCAGAAATGTATAGTTTACTATCAGGTTCAGCTATTTCCATTGAAACTGGTTCAAGATAAACTATGTTTTGAAAACGAAACTTGTTTTTCCCTTTGTTAATGTTTTCCATACACCAGGTGCCTGTATCAAGTCCTGAAGATGCACAAGTTTCCACTCTACTTGCAAAAAGCCTTTAGAAAACTCTCTAGGGTGGGCAATGAATGAAACCTTTATGCAAAAAAAAACCTCAGCGCTACACCTTTACCAGAATCTGGAACTCGGGGGAATTTTTTTTTATTGAAGCGTCTGTGGTGAGATACAGGAACATTAGGGGGTAACCTATATTCCTTTCCTGCAGGATTGTGTTTGCGATAGAGGTGAAAGGCTTTCACTACCATTCTGGCCCCCTTTTTTAGCTCACCCCCCCCCGGCGAGAGGGACAAGAACGAGGTTAATTTACATTTCTTATTGTACTCCGCGACCTGGCAAGCTGGTTTTTGATGAAAGGACAACGAAATCCCATTGTTCCACCAGTATCGACCGCGTGAAGTGCAAGAGAAGGAGTTGTACGGAAGGGGACTCGATAGCGAAGGAAGCACTATTATGCCAAGCGCCACGCTGTACCTGTGTGTATTGCTGCTGCTGCTGCTGTTGTTTGACCGAAATTCGTCTTTCCATCATCCCTATTGCCACCCGTCCTGGAATGTGTGAGGGGTAAATGTGCTGATGAGGCCGAATGAGAGGGGTTGCTCTCGTACAAGATGGCGTATGGACATTATATAATGATTTCGGCTCTCAATACCTTGGTAGTAGTCCTGTTCCAATTTCCTTTTTGCCTGGTGTGCCGGAATCCTTTCTTGGGCGACTAACACCATTTGAGGGGGGAGGACAGCACCCGGCCAACATCTTCTTACGACCGAGTGTTTTGTATGGGCCAATGCAATTCGAACGAATTCCCCCCTTAGGGCATCAGTGCAAATTTGAGGCAAGGACGAACAAACCAAGCCACAAAATCCATCGAATGTGTGCAGTAAACAGAGGGATGCCTTCTGCTGCTTCCCCTATTTCTACGCCCAGAGGACAAAGATGTCTTCTTATGTGGCAGGGAGGGTTCTTGAAAGCAAGAAAAGGAGCGTCGACTTGACACTAACCCTCCGGCGGAAATGGTTTTATACCCTCGCCAGTTCGCGCTTGTATCTAGGAAAAACCATTACTAACACAGCGGGCGCAGCGACGACGACGACGACGACGACAAGGACGGACGGGGTCATTGCACGCGTGTGCAGAATGTCCTGTCCCCTCGGTTTTTTGAAGACGGCATCATTTCGCTGGCTGAAGGAGCATAGATAAATCTTGTCGCGAACGACGGAAAGGACGTGAAAGGAAATTCGCTTCGCTTGTGGATGCGTCCCCCCTTCCCCCTGCACCAGAGCAGTAAAGTTTGCATAGAACTTGTTGTAACTTTTAGGGATGAAATTGGGGTGATTGTATTGTCGGGAATTACCGTGGAGTTTGTCCGTCGTATAGCGTTTGGCACTAGGTCAGCTTGTAGGTTAAGTCATATCGATTTTTGTGCGATTGATGGGATCTCTTTTAAGGGACTTCACCGGAAAAATTAGTATTATTTTGGGTTTTTTCTTAATTTGTCTTTTAATTCGATATGGCCAAAATGGATTACAAGATAAAATGGCATAAAAAAATGAACCAAAGTCAAGCTCAAACACGATTCCTGTGCTTGCTGTGATGATGCAACTTCAAGCATTTTTGCATGACAGTTTCTTATCAAGAATGCACTGCCAGGGAATCACCGGTTGTACAAATGTATGTGCGGTATTCAAATTGTAATGTCAGCATACGTTTTGACCCTCGTCCAGCACGTCTGGACCTGAACCCTTCAATCGGGTTTCATATTTCTCGACAGTTCCCAAAGTGATTGGCCACCTAGCGTGTCCCCTAACCAAACCAAAGCAACCACGGAATAATGGGAACGACGCACGGAAGTCGCACTGCGGTGGGCTACTATTTATAATTTTGTTGGCGATAGCATTGCCATCATCACTTTTTGCTGTTCAATCGATTTTAATCTCCGATTTCTCCAAGCTACCGACCCCTTCGAAACCTTTCCACGACAGACAGCTTGGAGCCGGTTGTGGCCACTGGTAGGGGTACAATCGACCATAAAAAACCACCCCGGAGCTCATTGGCTACAAAACCATGATCCGATTACAACGCGCTGTGGATGTTTGGGTCCTTTTGCACACTAAATTGATCGTATCAATTAGAAGCGAATGTTAATGACCCAGATGGGGACTTAAAACCAGCCCAACACCACCTAGAACCAACAAATAAAACAAAAATAAAAGGGAGAAGTTTTGTGCCAGGTTGTCAAAGTACCGTTGGTCGAGAGGTTGGAAAAAATCAAATATCCAGTTGAAAAGAAGTAGGCGTTGGTTTTGTTTGCTAGGACAGTTTACTAACCTCAAATCGCTCGCACCAGAATAGGCTTCTCGGTGAATGTCAATGTACTGCCGTCCTACGAATGACCAGACATCGCGCCACCGCCAAACGGCGCAGAATGGGTTTTTTTTTCGCAACACCACCCTGACTGCGCGAAACATACTGCAAACATCGAATCTTATCTTTACTAACGACCTTTAGTTGGAATATCCTCATAATGAGATTGGAGAAAGTGTACAATCTACAGATTACAGAAATTAGAAAATTATTAGAGTTCGAGAAATGAGACGGACTATCCTGTTCCAAGATCGTACCAAGCGTTGTGTTGACTTCGTTTATATCTTCTTTTATATCAGTGAAAACCGCTTAAGTTTGTGATAAAGTCCTTAATTAATTAATTAATCAAAAACTACTAACTAACACCAACAACTTGCTACATAAATTTACTCCTTAATGCTAAGTGGATGAAAGGTGCTTTTTCTAGTTCACAGACCGACCACTAGAGGCGCTCGATATGACCGCTCTGGTGGCAGGAATAAAAGAGGAAGTGCTCTCGATAGGGAAGCGAAAAGAAACGGAAAAGGACAGGGGGCGGATGGGCTGTTGGTTGTTGCGTCTATCTCGCTCGTCCATCGATTGTGTAACGTCCTTCGCCTTACAAAACCCATCCTTCCCTGCTCTCGGATTGCACAATTTCATTCATAAAAATCCTTACACCCACTCTGTTGGACTCTCGGGTGGGAGCGCGTGCGTCGTACGACGTCCTTGAAGGGACTATTATTTTCCCTCCCACGAATGATTCTTCCCGTCCGTCGTGGGCGGCACTGCTGGTATCCTTCCGTCGTTTATTTTGTCTGCCCACGCGCCTCTGCGTCAAGCGAACGTATTCGATCGCCTCGGCTTGCAGTACTGAAGCAGCAAGCGGGAAATGATGTTTGAATGGCTGGTATCGTCGATGAAAATGTGTGTTGTTTTGGTTCCTATTCTATGCAACGACAGCAACGTACAAACTGTCAGGAAAATCCGATTAGATGCGTCAGGTGATCATGACGCCGTGCGGCTTGTTTCTGAATTAGAAGTCTGGTGGCACTAACCACGGCCAGGGCGGTTGTTTTTATTTTCTTTCATTTTATTTTTTGACGCCATTCGTTGAAATGCTGCGTAGAAAATTGGATTTGTTACAGGGAAGCAACAACAACTTCAGGGGTGGCATGTTCGTGACCAACCCTCATAACCGCAATCACTATCGATCGCAGACTAATGTGTTTGTGAAATGGAAAAAAGGACGCTCGAAGGCAGGATTCGTTGAGAATAAAAATACGCACAATAGAAGGAGTCTTTAGAACATCTTATAGATATTTTTTTGTTCATACTTTTGTCTAGGAAGGTAACAATTTAGAATGGACACCCGAACATCATTTGTCGGTTTGAATAACAACCATCAAAACTACTCCCAACGGTGACCATTCCTAATCGATAAACTTGTTTTCCTCTTTTGCTCACGTTCAAACATTACGGTATCTGCCTTCCTATTGGCGAGTTTTATGTGCTCCCGATGGAATATTGCCGAGTAGGAACGTGCCAGTTTAGAAAAACAGTAGAACAGGGGCCAAAGGGCGCTTGGTTATTTGTGAAATCGACATCGAACTAGCATAACAGAGGTAAAATGTTTGTCGTACTGTAATCACAAGCCCCCGGAAATGTATTACAAACACATGCGAGCTCGTGAGGGGTGTGATAGGAACTGATTTGACCGACAAAACACATCAAACTCCTTATCAGAGGTACGGTCCTTTTTCACCAGTTAAATTTGCTACATGTTGTCTTTATCTTGCTGCCATCTCTTTAGGCACCATAATATCGGTCATTATCATTTTGATGAATTCAATCGCAGTAGCCATACTGTGGTTGTTACGCACGGTAGCTACACTACGACGATGGTAGTCAATCGCAGTAACGATGGTTGACAAGTGCTTTTCGAATCAAGAAATTGTGTAAACTTGTTTTATTATAATCCTCACAAAGTCCACGTCCACTCTCCGCTATCTGATCGCGTTGAAGTGGAATCGAATGTTGAAGAGAACGCATCTCCAGTCAAGTGAGAGTTCCGACCAGTTGTCGTCTGGCATGACCTACCACATTCGGCCGTATCTGGTGGTACCTTTGCCTGTTCCAGTTCCTTCGCGGGAGCTCTTTAATCTAATAAATTCCTGCATAAATTCCGCAGCGCACAAATTGCCACAATGAAGCCGAACCGGGAACACGAACGTGTGTGCGCGCGCCCGACCGCCCGCCCGCCCGCCCGTTATTGGCCTGCTCTTCATGTTGTCATCGTCGTCGCGGAGTTGTTTTTCTTATCGGACGCGTACGGTCAGTATTCACGGGACCAGCAACCAAGCCCCCAAGCTCGAGTGTCTGCTGTGTTATTTGTATTTTTAAGATTCCCATACGCCAACCCCCCTCTCTCTATGTTCACCTCCCAACCCCCTACCCATGGGACAACCCGTTCTGGGGAGCATCATGAGCGTCACTCACGGTGAGCAAGCGTTCGCACATAGAATGAGATCTAGGGGCAGCAAAAAAAAAGAAACAAATAATTCGTAACGCCACAACGTGAGTGAATGGCGGCGATGATGATGATGATGATGACGGCGATGGGGTGATGAGGCATGTGTTTGTGTTCGGAACTGGTTCCTCACGCCAACGACAACAGACAGCGTGTTGTAGCGTCGCGTAATGAATGTGATCTTCGCCGATACGATGGTGTCTGTGTCTCTGTGTTAACATTCCATTGATCAGCGACGACGGCTTCGCGGTTCGCACTCGCTCGGGGAGCCACTATCGCCCCGGGTTTTGGCGCCCTAGAACGCCCTAGAACGCTCACTCGCCCAGGGAACGGAAGTGGGTTTTCCCCCCCGGGCTGGTACGCGAGCGTCACATCATCGCGTGTTGTTGTTTTGATGGAACTCGAGTGGTCGTGATCGCGAAACTTTCCTGAGGAGGTGGGAGAACTGAAAGCGAACGTGGAAGCGCGAAACGGTGGAAAATATGGTAATATGCAGGTGAGGCGAAGATATGTCTTCCCTTTTCGCGCGCGCATGACGTGCAGGAGGCACGATGTTGTTGTTTGTTGTTGTTTGTTGTTTACTGGCCCATTGCATGTCGGCTGCCGGAGAACTGAGAAGGCGGTGGAGAATCGAGGGAGACTAGATGATTATCTTTACCGTCTTTTGCCCTATTACTCACCGACTCGCGGTAGGCGTTGCTGTTGTTTTGCTGTTATTCAGCCGTTTGGGAGGGGGGGGGGGGGGATTTACCCCGTGCCACGCGATCGATCGCGATCGTTCTAGACAATCCCTTGAATTTGAATGCAATGCGAAGAACAAACATGGATAACAGAAACGAATAATCATGCGAGAAGGAAGCGAAGGAAACACCTTTCGCTCACGAAAGAACCGGGTTCGTCGCTTTGTATAAAGTCGCTGTCGTGGTGCCAAAATTTACCAAAAAACAACAGGTGCAACGGCGAGAATATCTTGCGGGAAAAGAGCAACTGGGAGCAACTGGAGACACGCAGCACAATCTCTCCCCGAGGGTGAAAGTCACCAATCGCGACGGCGGCCTATGGCGATCGTCCTCATCTTGTGCCCAAAAATGATGAAATACTCGACCGGAATTTCATGATACGCGGTGGCGGCTCCGGCGGCGGCGTCGTTGCGTTTGCAAATCTCTCTGACGTGTTGGCAATTCACCGACGAACGCATCAAACCACGCAGACAGACAGACCGGTCCGGACCGGACAGACAAGACAACAAACAACAACCAACCCCCCCAAAAAATGTGCACACCAATCCCCACGTTGCTGACGATGATGACGATCAGTTTTAATGGATTTGTTTACGGGAATTACGGCTGCTTCGGGTGCGGTTGTGTGTGGTTACTGTTTGTGCCAAAACAGCGCCACCATTCGTACGTATTCCTTGCGTACGTACATTGTATCCACCACACCGAGAGCGACAGATATTCTCCAAACACACAGTTATAAACGAGGTTCGCGTTGTTGGCAAACGATTCTCGTGGTTCGCGATCGTTGGAAATTATCAATCGAAACGAACTGGATCCACGATCGTCATTCGGTGTCTGATTCTCTGTCTGTGTGTTGGTGTTTTATATGTTAAACGCGATAAGAGGTCCTGCTACAGCATGATAAGGAACATTTCGGTAAAGATGTTGAATGAATAAATCGTATACAGGGAACGGGGAAGCAACAGCACCAACGCGTTGATCATCAACGTTCTATCTGGCACTCACACGACACTCGTTTAATCGACATCGCGATCGAGATCCCCCCGAATACCCGCACCTCGCCGCCTGCTTTGTTGATGATGGAGACGCACGCCACACCACACCAACAAAACATACACAGCTGGCGCAGGATCTGGGCGCGCTGAGTAGTAGGCCGCGGTCGCTGGGTTTGGTGGATGGATTGTAAACAAGCAACGTCTCGGTGTACGTGTGCACCGCGATGTCACGCTCTCAACCACACGCTGGTTCGGTTCGGTCGCTCGGTCGTTCGGTCGGTCTCCCATTCACTTGACCGACCGTGCCACTACCAGTTTAGCAGGAGCCGCGATAAAGACAAGGTTAGAATCGCGGGTCGCCCCCCGTATATTTCTTCGTGTTCTTCTTCGCGTTGCGTTGTCGTCATCGTCGCGGTTGTCGTTTGTTGGTCCTTTTGCTTTTGCAGCTTGTTGTGGCCACGGTCTGCCCGCGCGGTTGTGTTGGCGTGAAAGTAGTGACCACGGTGGGAAGTGGTGACGCGGTGGCCGTGCTTTGGGAGCTGCAAATTGATATTTCGTGTCCGTGTGTCCCGTGGCAGTGATGTTGGGATCGTTGAACGCGATGATAAATGGTGGCCGCGATCGATTGCTGTACGACTCTCGTAGGAGGCCATCTACCGTTGACGAGATCTAGTAGGCCTATGGTATCCTTAATAGGCTTTTTCGGTGTCGCTTAGCTACTGCCAGCGCCGCCGCCGCCGCCTATGCTGCAGCGAATGCGAGTGTTAGATAAGCTTGAATTTTTGAAGGCCATCAAAGTGACGGTCGATCAAAACATACCATCGTGAACCGGTGCCACGTGCGCCACGTTTTGGGCTGTGTTCTTTCTGAGACCGTACGAGACGTTAGGTGGAAATGTGTTAACCCGTGATCTGACCTCGAATGTCAAGCCCCTCTTTTTGTTTTTTTTTTTTTTGGGAGACGCTTGTTTGTTTCGTGGATTCGATCGTGGGAAACATCTTGCTTCCGGTTCAAGCGCAAGATGTGTTTGTGATCATGTGATGTGCGAAAGCGTTTGCGGTCACGATCCGGCATTTTCTTTTTTTACGTCAAGAACACACATTTATGTTTCGCGATCGTGTCACGATCGGTCACCACGGGTTTTGTGTTCATTTTCTTATCTCTCGTTCTCTCTTTTTGTTCTCAGCAGTAAAAAGTGTGTGCAAAGAACCGTCTTTCAGTGATCAAAATTGAAATTGTGTATCGTTCGTGCAGCTGTGTGATACAGCGCGTGCGTTGTTGTCGCGTCGTGTTGTCGTGTTTGTAGTAGTTTGGGGCTACCCAAAACACTACCCTCCAAGTGTCCCCTTTCTCCCACTCCGAAAAGGCTTCTCCCCAACTGTGCAATCAGCCCCCCGGGGGAGAGTGTTTTAGTAGATAGCATCGATCGACCGTGAGCATACATACAATACGGTCAAACACATACAGGAAACGGACAGGAGACTACTACCGGCCAGTAGCGAGAGTGAGAGAGGCTGCATTACCACGCGACGACGTACACACATGACCGCCCGAGCCGCCCGGTTTTCGGGAGCGCCAGCCGCGGTCGTCGCCATCGCCTTCTTCGCCTTTACGTTCGCCTTCGACGTCGTCGTCGCGGGTTTTTTATCTTATCAGCCGCTCCTCGTGCTCGACGGATTCGGTGGAGGGTGATTGTGTGAACCAAAAACGTTCACAACGAGCAAGGACGCAGAGCAGAAGCAAGCATCTCAACGACGGCCATCAACCGAACACCGAGTGGTGCCTGGTGGTGGTGGCGAAGGTCGCCGAGGATTTGAGACACCGAAACCTCTAATCATGTGAAGTAGCTGTTTTGCGAAACTTCCCTTTTTTTTGTTGTTGGAGAACATTCTAACGAGCAAGCGACCACAGAGTTAGAAGCCGAAAGCAGAGCAGTAGCTTCGCCGGAATCAGAACCGCAGCCCGGAAGTAAGTTATGCTACAAAGAATGGGAATGGAAGAAGGAGACTACAAATTATTAATGCTCTTCATCGCGAATATGATGCCACAACCGAAAAGAATCGTGGTGTGCGAAAAGAAACACATACAAAGCGATGGTTCATTATGCTGATGGTGATGCTGCCTTGATTCCAAGGTTGGGCCTTCCACGGTGGGGATGGAAAAAGAAAGAAAAAAAACAATTCTAACGAATTCATTCAGAGACTCACAAACACTCACAGAGAAACTCAGAATACATCAAATAGCGCAGCATCAGCAGATCTCACGCGCTTTGGCTGCTCCAATTGTTAGCGTCTTGTGATGATGATGATGATGAGGATCGGTATGAGATCGACATCTTTGCCTTATCATCATCATCATCAACAGTCTTTAGTGTCTGGGAGGGGGAGGAGTGCTCCAAAAATATCCCATCAGCAGTGTGTGAGTGTCTGTCACTCCCCGAAAAAAAAAACGAGATTTGATCGTGGAACCGCATGATCGAGAAGAAGAAGAAGGGGTTGATGCGTGCTGTAGAAGGAGAAGGAAGGAGCAGGAGGACAGAAGCCATTCTCGTCAAACGCGATCACACGCAGACAGTGACGCCAGCAGCTCGTTCTCGATCGTGAGCTGCTGCTCGAGGGTTCTGTCGTATAATTTCGTAAACAAATTACCACCAACACCACCCGAAAAACCCTCTGCATAACCCACCTGTTACCACCGTTCTGATGCTTCGCGGCGCTCGCCTCGCTCTCTTGCTCCACAATCTGTGGCAACACTACGCATACAACCGATCTGTGGTTCGTACGATCGTCGCCTTGTTGTTGGTTTGTGTTGATGTTTTGGTAGCGATCGATCGAGCCAAAGGGGGGCAACGAGAGAGGGAATGGTACACGCGCGGGGACGTCACACGCGGCCAGGTTTCACCCCACACACCTCCCCACCCATCTGTCCTGTGTTAATAAACTCCGACAAGGTCGCCGCCGGGGTTGGTTGCTGATCCACGATCGCGGCGCGTTGATGCAAACGTGGCGCGCTCGGAAAAGGACGCTCCATCGTGGCCGGGGGGACGAGCATCATAATCATATCGTTTGAAAACATTTGTGTAAGCGCCACGATCTGCAGAAGATCGCAAACGAAACGGTTTGGAGGTGATCGTGGTCGATCGTTACAAGTTTCGTTGAACTTTTTAGCTCCAGCAAAACCAGCTCCGCGCTACCTCACCTGCTCGCGTGGTGTCCAGTCACCAGGCACGAGGCACCTTGGAATGTGGAGGTCGCCCCGTTAATCCTCTAGCCTCTTGGGACCATTAGTTCTTTCGCTTTGGATGTTTTTTGGCTGGAGAATAACTTAAGGACCGCTTTCTGGGGTACCAGAAATAGAATGGCTCGAAACAAGCGAATCAGAAACAGTCTAACCGTTTGCGGCACAAAACAGAATGCGGATTTTGGAAGAGTTCAGGTCCGTGTTTCATTCGCGTAAAAGGAAACTGTTTTGGGTTTGTCTTTGGTGCCCCAAGATGTGTGCCGATCATCTCCCACAGCTAAAGCTATTATTGGCCCTCTGTGACTGTGTGAGCACAGCTGATTGCAGAGTGTTCCAGAAATGGTAGAGATATTACGGAAGGGGAAGTAAAAATATGACTCATATTGTGACCGGCATGAGAATGAGACAATCACTAGCGAATGGCCGCAGTACTTGGAAGCGCTCCGTAACACAGATTAGCAACCCCATTATCTTTGCGGGGGTGTCCACGTGGGCGTCCTCACAATGGAGAGAGCGCGCTCTGGACGACGTTTGTATTTCTCGCGCTTTACGCGAACGCGAATTCAATTCAGTGTTTTTTACAATGTTTTTTCTGCCTCCAGCTGCTTATCGTGATCGCGCATCCTTCGCGTTATCTGAAAGGAACGCAAAATAAGTAGAAACAGAAGAGAGCCTGTATCTTATCGCGAACCATGATTGTGTGTCGTGATGAAATCCCGGATACAACGAACTTTACTGCCGTCTCCTTCCTTCTGCCGTCTTTTTCATCATTATCATCATCACGATTGAAGTGGGACTGCTGATGATCATGATGGTCATTATTTACGCGCTGCTTTGTGACCCACTTGTGCAGCAAGGCAGGGAGAGGGTCTCTGTGTACGGGGGAAGGGTGGGTGTTTGTTTTGAGACGAATTTGTCGCAGAAATTATCGTCCGAGAAGTTGTTATTGTTTTGATTTTGGTTTGCTATTTCAGTGAGCATCGTCGGTGCTTTCCACGTCACCACCACCAGGTCGCACCATACAAACAGCTCTTATCAACGAAATGAAATAAAATGGCTAGCTCTCTCTCTTGCTCTCTTATGGTGGGTGAAGATTAGCGCATCTTGTAAAACCCCATGGCATGGACATGACACAACAACAGGAGCATCAACAACAGTAGCAACTCAAATTCGCGGTGTTTGCTTTCAATTAGCTCGTTTTGATAGCGAATCGTTTCGCGAATCGAAAGTGTGTTCTACAAACCATCGAAGCCGCCATCGACGCCACCACCGCCTACTGTTGTCTAGCTTGAAGAAGGAGCCACGTGCAAGCATCTCGATTGAGTAGCTCGATGAGGTTTTGTTGTTGTTGTTGATTTTCGCACACTGTCGACGCCATCAGGGAATTCGTTTAATTTAGAAGAGTGTTAGAGATTCCAC
This sequence comes from Anopheles aquasalis, assembly GCF_943734665.1. Taxonomy (NCBI): domain Eukaryota; kingdom Metazoa; phylum Arthropoda; class Insecta; order Diptera; family Culicidae; genus Anopheles; species Anopheles aquasalis. The sequence goes on from NC_064877.1 coordinate 8,266,469, forward strand.
CATTTCCAGCATCGTTCCATCGTTTTTTCAAAGTGTTATGCTTCCGGTTATGTGCTCGCCGCACACAACATATGGTGAACGCTTTCCGTTCTACCGTTGCCAATGGAAACAGGCAAGGCAGCACAACTCTTTTCCACCATTTTCGCTCGGCGCCCTGAGAACACCCGCGGATATTGCGAAAACAAATAGATGGAGTGCTTGTTGATGATCCGTGGCATGACTGCTGGCATGTACAACCCCCCTCGTCTCCATCGAGCATGTGGGTATGTGTGTGTGCGGTTGCAAGCATGATCGACGATGAAAAACCTTGAACCTGAGAACACACCGACGCAGCTGATGCCTCTTCGCAGTTGGAGCGAAGGAAGCGTGCACCTCTGGTCTCCATTCCTCCCCCTTGGCGTACGGGTTGTGTGTTCTTGGTTCCTCCATCCATTCTCCGGAAAACGAGGGGGAGCTCTTTCGCTCCCCCATCCCCCGTTTGTTGTTGTTTTGTGAGTTTCGCCTGTGTATGTGGTTGGCCGGCCGGCATCATCATAGTCGTCATTTGCCAAAAAGGCTTGCACCGGCAGTTTCATTCGACCGACCGAACAACACTCAGCTGACGTCTTTTCACAAAGCAGCAACCCGAGTAAAACCATATGGCCATTAACGTTTCTCAACAAGCGCAGGAGGAGTTTTCATTGGATGCAACTTTCGTGTCTGGTTGTCTTTGTGTGCGCACGGTGGTTGCACCGCTGTTTTGCATACCAAATCCTTCCTGTGCAACAGGAGATGAGTAAGCGATATTTTAAAAATGTCCGATGATGTGCATTCGTCTACAAGCACACAACACGCGCTACACAGTCACAACCGAGTGAGAAAAGAGGTGGCGCAGGAGAAGATGGGTGCACATGGAAGGGAACAGAGGGGCAGTTTGTTTATTTTATCATTCGCACACAATACCGATGCAAAATTACTGAGAAAATGTGCAACCGGTGCAACTGTGATCGCAAATGCACCAATGCACCAATGCTCTGCCTCTGCTGGGGCTACTTTGTTCGCAGACTGGCCATCGTATTGCTATACAATTATTATGCGTCCAAGACACAGTAGGCTAACTAGAACTTTGGCATCAACAAGGTACAGAAATATCGTTCTCTCTGAATACATAGACATAAATTACACTCCAAAGGTGCTATTACCTTTCTGCAACACCCACGAGTGAGGGCGCGCGAAAGAGTAAAAATAAAAATGAACAGCAATGCGGAAAGACCGTGTGACCCACGTGCCAACACTTTTCATATTCAGAAACCAAATTATGTGGCCGACGACGACGTCGACGATCGCAGTCAAATATTCTCTCCTACCCCCCTTTTTCCTAGCGTGTAATGTTTATAAACATTCGCGATGATCTTGTACCCGCTTCTAGACCGTTTACCCCAAACAGCGACCGTGAACCAAAGGAATGCGGGCTAATCTTGCCCGTCGTCAGATGAGAAAACCCCCACCCCCCCTTCGAACACGCGCTAGACGGGGTTTTTCTTCTACAATTTTTCCTTTCACTCTCAGCTCTCTCGCGAGACTTTACACTTTTTAAATAGCTTCCTACAAATACAACATTACCGCCCCACAGCACCGCAAGTCATCACACAGCCGTGGTGGCTGCTAGTGTTGTGGTGGCGAACTATTTTTAAGTGCTAATAGCCCCGAATGTAGGCCAACGTTATTTGTTATCCTGTTGAAAACAGTGCCGAAATATAATGTATGCGCCAAATTTGGTTCCCATCCCTTTCCTGGCATGTGGGAAAACCAGAACAAACATGAAACAGGAGGTGTATCATATTCTGAGCTGGAGCTTTTCTTCTCGAATCAAACATATACGAACCACGCGGTTTCGAACAGTAGGCTGGGCGTATCGAAGGTGAAATGCCTGCTGCCGCCTAGTGGTTCACCTAGGCAACCCCACACCGCTTGTGTGTTGTTGTTTTGGGCTAAAAACGGAACTCTATTTGCGGAAGAGTGCGGAAATAGGGTTCCGCTTATGCAGAACAAATGTTTATCGGTGGTCGTAAATTCTATCTTTCGTATTTACCGGTGACCGATTGGCGAGACTTTCGCTTTCGCGTCCTCTATTTTTAGCAATTTTCATAATCTGCTGAAGAGGAAGAAGGATCTGAGGTGCTTTGCACTCTTGCGAATTGAGCAATTTAAAAAATATATATATCGTTAGCTTTAGTTATGGTATGGTCCTATGATAACGTGCTGCAACACTTTGCTAATTCATTTCTTTTTCTTTCTTTTTTAGGATATTCGAAACGTTCATATACAACAATCGTGGACTTGCCGAGGGCAACAGAGAACGCCCAGCAGTGGCGGACGATGAGTAGCTTCGGTGGTTCGCAGAGCAGCGGAGGCGCCAACCATTGTCAGTATCAGCAACAGCAGCAACAGCAACAGCAACAGCAGCAGCAGTACCTTTACTCTTCGATCGAGATCGCAGACGACGGTAATCTTCTGACGATCGTGAAACAGGAGCAGGAACCATACGGTTCCTCCCCGACAAACAGTTACAGTCAACAGCAGCAACAGCCCATGATGGATGCCCTTAGCAGCAATCCGATGCTAACGACGGCTTCGATGCCGATTCCATCGCGGAACGTCCAACACCAGCGCATGATGATGATGGGGGGAGGCGGAGGCGGTGTTGGTGGTGGTATTGGAAGCGCTGGCAGTGGCGTTGGTGGACCCGGTGCATCGGATTTGGATTTTGTCGAGATGGAACAGCAGTACCACCGCCAGACCGGTGGCGGTCATTTGTTGCACGAAGTCGTCACGGTTGGTGCCGGAAGCATCGGTTCCAACTCGAACAGCCTCGGTGGAGGTGGCGGAGGAAATGGTCTTAACGTGGGCAGCTACTCCACCATAATGCCAAACCAGCTCGACACCATTTTCACCATACAGAATGGATGGGACAATACGATTCTGACGGCAGATGGTATCGACATCGGGACGTTCAGTGTTCCGCACGGTAGCAATGGGGGTCTGCCCATGATGCTGGAATCATGGAACACCATGAATGGGAATGATACCGTTGATGGAGGTGGTTCATTCGATCAGATCATTTCGCCTTCTTCGACAACCTCCTCATCGATTACGCAGATCGATCCGAGCAATACGATGATCACGATGGGGCTGAACGATGGCGGTCTAGTTTCCGGGAATGTCGGCTTGGGGCCGGGTACGCAGATGATGGAGGAGTTTGAGATCTATCCGCTGGAAGATTTCACCAACGAGTTCCTGACCGGCGATCTGAACACGATCGAAGGACTGTTCCATGACGATATTACCCTGCTGGGTCAACCGCTTAGCCAGCAATCGCCCAATCTGAGCGGTGACAGTGCCGTCATCCTATCGCCGAGCCTACCGCAGCAGATTCTTGGCCGTCCTGCCACTGGCACTGCTCTGACGCTGCTCGCCACATCCGATAACTCACTGACCGGTGGCAACAGTAACAACAGTCTGTCCGGGTTCAGCTCGGAGATGCAGCTGCAGAACGATCCGATGGTAACGGCCAACAGTTTTACCGGAACCGGAATGGCCGCTTCCAACGTTGGTGGTGGCAGTACGAATCTGCTGGCGTACGATGAGCAGACGCGCAGCTCGAGCTCTCCGTTCGATCTGTACACGAAGCAGGAACCGAACAGTGCCGTTCAGTCACCGCTCGCCTTCTCACCGAGCAGCCACGGATCGAGCCCCTCGATCACCGATGGTGGTGGTCTGCTGATGATGGACGGTTCGTTGTCCGGTGGGAAGCAACTGCTGCAGAGTTCATTCAACAATAACAACAACCACTCCATAACATACGCCAGTAGTCCCAGACGAAGTGGTGGTGGTGGTCCGAGCCCAACCATCAGTGCCGGGAAGTTAATCAAGAGTGGCAGCGGCAACACAAACAATAACAACAATAATAGCGAGACAGCCAAGAACCAAAACTATACCGGTGGTGGCACGATGGAACCTTCGCAGATGCCACAGCGCGCAGCACGGCGGGGTATCAACTTTAGCCGGAACAGTGGCAACGTTGGCCAGGTGCAGCACAATCCTAAATACTCGACACTGCAGCAGCTGTTGATGAGCAATACGCCAGAGCTACGGGGCAGTGGTCTGCTCGGGCAGTCAGTGCCGAGCACGTCGTCTGGTTTGCTCAGCCCTGGCAGTTACACTGGCCGGCGATTGATGCAAACGGCCACAGCAACCGCTGCCTCGAGTGGTGGTGTTTCGGTGGGCTCGAGTGCTGGAACGTCCGGATTGGGAGTAGGAGGTGCGGCCGCAGTCGCCTCCGGTAGTGGTTCTCTCGTATCGCGTCTATCTTCGTCCGCTCCAACGCATATCTCCGGATTCGAGCAGATCTGGCAGCGACGTGAACCACGACCCCATCTCCTTTCAACTGGCAGTCTGGCCGAAGCTGGTTCTACCTCGTCCCTCAGTACGGGCGGTATACTGAGCCCAGAAGCACCGGATTATTCCCACGATGAGGGCTACTCGGACGACAGTGACCATTACGAGGATTATTCTAGTGGTGAAGGTACGAATCAGGCTGACGGAAGGTGCCGTCTGTTGGTCGTGGTTTTATTAAAATTGTTCTTGTTCTTTCCGCTTGCAGATTCCGATAGTGAGGATACTGGTCGTGTGTCGAGCAGTCTGGGCAGTGGCAGCAAGGCGAAGCGCTACTTTTGGCAATACAACGTGCAGGCTAAGGGGCCGAAGGGACAGCGGCTGGTTATTAAGACGCAAGCCGAAGATCCTCATGTGCTGAATGCCGTTACCGATCCCGTCTTTAGTCCGCATTGCTCCGTGCGTGGCATCAAGGTAAGGGTTGAAACGCTCTGATTAAGAGACTTTGAAATCGAAAAGAAAACGGATACGTTTCGCAAGCGTTGTCCATACTGAACACGATTGATCATATATGGTCCCCCCGGTCGGTTTATAAGTCATTTTCCAAAATTTGTCCTCCATTTCATTTCGTGTAATATGATGGCGGTTTGCGGATGTATAATGTCTGTGCGTTCTTTCTCTCTCTCTCTCTTTCTCTTTTCCCTCTTCGTTTTGCTGATAATTCTACCAAGAATCTACGCTTACAGCACAGCGGCAAGGCACGCAAAGGTGATGGTAATGATCTAACGCCAAATCCACGCAAACTGCACAACATCGGCAAGGAGCTAGACAAGCTGGGGCGCGTCATAAACGACATGAAGCCGGTCAGCGAGCTACCGTTCAATGTGCGGCCCAAGACGCGCAAAGAAAAGAACAAGCTGGCCTCCCGAGCCTGTCGGCTGAAGAAGAAGGCACAGCACGAGGCAAACAAGATTAAGCTGTATGGGCTGGAAACGGAACACAGTCAGTATTAGAACAGCGCCCAATTGACTTAGTGGATTGATAACATTAATTTCCATGGTTTTATCCTTTGCAGAACGCCTGATGAACGGTATATTCCAACTGAAGCAAATTCTGGTGGGCAAGTGTAATAACACCATCAAGACGGAAGATGCGGAAGAGTACAAGCAGCAGCTGGATACTCTGGTGCAAACCTCCTCGAGTAAGTTACGATACATAGAGGTACAGGATTGTGCATTTACTAATCGTTTCCTTATGATCTGTTGTCGTTTCTGGTTAGAAATTAAAATTGCCGGCAATTCGACCGAGTTTGTGAACAAAATGCTCGAAAATGTGCGGGCAGGCAACAACATCAGCATCGATACGGTGTTGGAGAACTTCTAAGCGGTGGAAACTGTATTTGCGGTCCGTCCCATTTTCCCATGCCCTAGTGGTGGTCAATGTTTTGAATGAATTTTAATGAGACTGTGCGTAAGATAAGGGCGCTAAGGGATGGGCGGGATCCATCGTGCCACAGATCAGCCCGACCAAATCAGCGTTCATTCGACGACAAGGACGACGAGGTGCCGAACACCATTATGAAGACATTTTAAGGTTTACTTTGCAAGAACAAAGCGAACTCGGATTACAATACACCATTATCTAGGTGATGATAAGAAAGAAGGAGAAAGGGAGAGAGATGAAGCGTTTAAAAGTATGTGTTTCACAGAACCAGATGAGACGTTAGAGTAGTGGTGTAGTGTTTGAAAGGCTTACATCTGCATATAACTAAGTGATTTTCTATTATCTTAAGATTAAGGCATGATAGGCTACCAGGAGTAGAGAGAGAGAGAGCTACGGATGCGAAATAGGCGGGAGTTTGATGATTCTTTGATATTTCCCAGCACTCTGAGTGCGCAATGTAATTGGATGACAATGATGCGATGAGAATTTGATATACGTACGTACGACAGTCCTGTAGACAGGCATTCAGCGCCATTCTTTCCAAACACGCATACTGCGTGATCCTATCGCATAATGTGGAGTTCAATTCTTCACCTGTTATTCTTGTGTTTCAACAGCAAAACGTCCTTAAACTGGTTTGCTTACGCTTTATGCTTGTGCAGGATAAAAGAAAAAAGTAACTATTAGGGTCCAGGTTTCGATTAAGAATATTTTTCCATTTCATCCTTCATCTCCAGTAGACCTTACTCAGAATCTTAAGAAACACTATCGCACACCAGATACCTACATACGACGATGACCATAGATACACACGCGCTCACATAGTGCATGCGTGTATGTGCGTGCAGGCGTGATCAGGTGATCGGTATAACCAACAACTGCTGGGACAAGCAAACGACGGACTGAGATTGTTTTACGGGGTTCGCGTCAAACGTGACACCCCCCAAAAAAAAAGAGAAAGGTGTACAAGAAAGAAGGCAAAAGAGAAGCAATTTTGCTAAGCAGATAACACAAGAAACACTTATATTTGTGCCACTCAATTCAACAAAAAAAAAACGAAACACTCCCAACAGTCGTTTAACAGTAGGCTGTTGGGGTCCGCAAGGAAACCGCAAGAAGAAGGGATGATGTGCATCCAGTGGAAATGTATGAAATATGACGCTCAGGTTGTAACTTACGCAAGAAGTACATTTGAAATGAAAACCAAACCCCGTGTGATTCGTGCTGACGAGAGGATATGATGAGTAAGAGATTCATCTTTTTCATATATTATATACATATGCATATATTATTCTTCTTTTGAGTAGCGAGTAAGGAGCGTGTGCTTCGCGTATCGATCATAGTCGACAGCAGTCAGTTTGTAAAACTGTCAATTGCATCCACAATAAATGGTTCCAGTGTATCCTTGAAGCGAGGAGGATGTAAAATCGAGGAGAAAGTGAAAAAAATGCGATCAGCGAGCCAAAAGCAGCTCACACTCACACCCCCCACACAAACAGCCGCCATCTCCTCTTCCGAATCGAAGTAAAGAAGAGGAAGATTATAACCATTGATACTGACACACATATGTACCTAAGCGCGCTAACGCTAACCGATAGCAGACTAAACGTTTTTTCATTACTTTCTAAGATGTTGAGGATATTTTTTCCCATCAAATCAGTTAGATTAAGAATTAGTGTGATAAGAGATAGAAGGGAGCGAAGCGGCAAGGAGAGCAGACGAAGCAGATGGTAGCGACTACGAATCCTTGTAGGATTAGCGTTTGCACCGGTAGATTGCAGGAGCGAGGGAGAGAGAGAGAGAGAGTGAGAGAGAGACAGTGTACATCATTATATGTATGGACCTTCCTCCTTTCCTTTCTGTATCACATCCAAGTGTGAGCCCATTTTCATAATGTTTTTTTTTGCCGTTTGCGCCCTTAACAGCGCGTGCACCGAAGTGTCTGGTGCGTTTTAGATGCGTAAGTTTCTCTTAAACGTAGTAATAGTAGGCTGGAAAGATAATAACCCATTTGGCAGCGTGTCCCCGCCGCCTTTGATCCCAACAACTTTTATCGCCTCCTTTTTTATATCCAACAACAATTGCGTAGTGTAGGCTAGATGTTGGAAAATGGAATTTGTCTGTGAGCACGGAACGGAATATAACCGAAGTGGGAATGTGGTGGAAAATTTCAAGAATTTTCCTTTATCTGTTTCGTTTTAAGCGATACGATGATGAAGAGGCGGTTCCTGTGTTATCTCTCTTAGGTACTGGGTACCGGTTGACTCCGGTCTGCCGGTGCCAGGGATATCGAAAGGATGTCGAGAAGAGACAGACAGACAGGCAATCAGACAGAAAGGTGGGGACAGTCTTGCCTAGTATTGTGTCGTGGCGTTACGGATGCGCCGTTTGTTCCATTCATGCATCCTTCATAACGCGCACTCGGTCTGGTGCAAGTTCTGATGCTGCCACAGCAAAGCATTTAGCAATCCACTTCCTCAGTGCGGCCATAAAAGCCAATGCTGCGGAAGGAGATCATGTGCGCGTGTTCCAAGCCACCGGAGATACCCAGAAAGGACAGCAATAATGTGTGCGTCGTTGCGGCAGTCTGAGTTTTTGTACGTTATTTTTTTTTATTTTTCCCATGTTTTCCATATTGCAGCTGTGGCATCGAAATAACAACAGAAACAGTACCCCCCAACAAAACAAACAATCTGTGATTTTCGTTAATATTTGTAATTATGATACTACCGTGTGGTTGTTACCCCGTCGATTACCGCGCGCGGTTGGCGTTTGAGTTTTTCTAACCGCTGCGATCATTTTTGCCGATTTGTGTGCGATTTGTGTACCTTTTGCGTGGGGTTACGATTGCTATTCGCATTATTATGCGCATTATCTGTTTAAGTTTTCTGTTGCTGCGCTCTACCGGTTGGGTGGTAGCGTGTCTACTATGATTACACTGAAAACATTAGTGTGGTAATGCCGGCTACTTGGATGTGTTGCAATTTCCTTTTGCACAGTGCACAAGGATTGGTTGGTCGCATGGGCGCCACGGTGAGATGCGAGGCCTCCTGCCACGACGTAAGCTTTTCATAGGCCTTAAGCGTTTTATCTCTCTCTTTCTCTTTTTTGGGAATAATAAAGCAAGAAATGAAATAAAATTATTTAAGGGCATTGCTTACACGTTTTATTCGATCGATAGGGGATAGAGATGTTGTTTTCATCATTATTGAGAGAGGTAGCCGTAGTAAGGTGCAGAAGTTGGGTTGTTGGAATTTTCTTATACCTTTTACCTCGTGATACATTTAGAGCTATTATGTTTTTGAATTCACTACAAAATACCCTCTTTCTCCATGTGTTTGCTAATGTGTGACCATTATGTTAATCTCCAATGCGATATGCGATATACCTATTCATCTATGAATCATCTTCAGGCTACTTCGATTACTACAACAAACTACTACTATTATTACTACTAAGTGCGAGTGCTGTTTTCGCGATGAGACACAAAAACCAACAAAATTAAAAGCAAGAAAAAAGGATAGAGCGACAGGGAGGAAGATGAAAAGGTTCCTACAGGCACGGATTGGCATAGGTGTTAAAAATACAACATAATTCCCCACAACATTACTCCCCAAACATGAAACCGAAATGTACAAAAGAGAAGGGTGCAGAAAAGATATGGAAAATCCGGTACCTGGCGTGGAAAGCAGATTAAAGTGATGATTGGAATGAAAGGCATAGGCGTAGAAGAGCCGGCAAGCATTTCCAATCATGCTGTTGGTTACTACCGTATTTTACTATTTCCCTTAACAAACGATCGGCATCCGGTTGAGTCTTCTACCTCAGCATACCCTCACCCCACACTTACGGCACGCCGGCTGTCTCAAAGTAAAGAATGCAAAACACGCTACAACGAAACGGCGCCTTATTTGCAACAGAATTATCCCTTACCACGAAATGCCATCTATCGATTTGTTTTGTTAATACCATTTCAATCAGAAAGCATTCATTAATACAAGATAGTTCTAAGTCTGTATCTGTGACAAATAAGGGCGGATGGTTTGCATCAAGGAGTGGCACAAAGTGGGAGTTTCTGCCAGAGGGTACTAGAACGTGTAGAACCTAACACACAAATCAAACTGACAAACTGTGTAATAGTTGTGCTTATGATAAACAGGAAATCCACAATAAAAGTAATGATCATAAAGATATCGACGGCGTTCTTTTCTTTTTGTGCAACAATCCGAATTCAAACGGTATGGAATGCTGTTTTTGCAGGCTATGGGAAACAGCCATTCATCAGCTTGTGAGTTTCTCAGCGAACCAAAAGCCGAATAAAGTTCAACAAATTGCAATGTTCAATTCCTTTCGACTCATCTGTGTTACAAATTTGGTCATGCGAAAACCACATTTTAAAATCATTCTTAATTTAAAAATAACCCCTACGTACCGATTGATAACACGTGATAGTGGTTTTAGTAATTTGAATAGATCCTACAATCGACACGTGTTTCGTACTTCGGAGCCCGCGCTATTTTTCCGTTGTGCGTTTCTTTTTAGATCACATTGCGCCGCCTGCGTTGGTGTGAATTAAACAGGTGAATTCATCAAACGTTAAGGACGCAATTTCTAACCCAAATCATGGGAAACAAAAACAAGAAAAATGCTCATACTTCAACGATCATCACTGTAGGTACCAAGTGGTACCTGGTGGTGCCAGTTGTTTGTTTTGATTTTACCACCGCAACGTTTTTCTTTGTCGAGATGGATTGTTGAGTTTTTGGTCATTCGTGTAACAATAGCGTTGGAAGGCACAACTGCGCGGGTTTGCTCTGCGGAATTTCAGTGCAAAACCCCATCGCAATTGGCATTCCTTGGCAATCGCTGTTGTAATTCGTGCCGTTTGCGTAAGTGTGCTGTCCGCGTGTGTGACTGTGCGTTTTGTGTGCACGTACGTGAGAGGGTGATAAGAAAAGTGATGTTTCCGAAATCTGGTTGTTGTAAGTGCCCGTTTTCTTGTGGTTATCTGTTTTCTGGTGTTGTTGCCGTGGAGGGCAGGGGAAGGGGCAAGTGGGGGAAGCACAAATCCCGCAGCAAAATCAACAAAACGACGGCGTTTCGGCCGTGAAAGTGAGCGAGAGAGCGTGCGTGGAAAGGGAAAGGGAAAAACACACGGAGATTCCTTCGAATGGCCACAGGCCAAGGCATCACCGTCTATTCGTTCGTTCTTTGCGGGGTACGCCCTGGTTCGCCGTTGTTGTTCCGATGCTTCTCGAAGGTTGTACGCGTGTGTGTTGGGCGAGATTTGCTTTCCGTGTTTCTCGCCATGATGGTTCATGGCATGCCTTGTGAAAAGGGTGAATTATGTGTCCGCTGGTGTATCGCTGGGAAACAGTGAAGCAAACGTGATGGTGGTATGACTCAATCGAAGGCGTCCCCCCGCTGAGATCCGTTGTCGTCGAAGCGAGGCCATCCGGGTCAGCAACGGAACGGAGCAGCAAACAACGACGGCAACAACTGCCACAACGACATCCCTGGCCGAGCGAGCGAAGAGGCAGTGAGTACACCTTCTTTAAACGGATTAATCCTTTTCCTCGGTCGTTCCTTGCCAGCGTTGTAAACGGAACGGCAATAAATAGACCTAGGGATGGTGGATGAGGATGAAGTAGACGCGAGAGGGTACGGAATAAAAGCAATCATTGGCCAGGCGAGATGGGAAACCCCAACAACGACCAAATATATATAAAAACCATTGCCCATCCGCTGCTTGGTGTCATGGTCGACATCGTCATCAGCACCAGCAGCCGCAGCGCCAGCCAACCCCGTCCGATGAGCAAAACAAAAGCAAACCCGCAACAACGCGCCTTCGTCGTGTGCGTTGCTATGGTGCTGCTGCTGCTGTTAATGTTGGCCATCGTGGCTGTGTTTGTGTCCCATCGAGGGGCTCCACTCGCGCTGTTTGCTTCGTTCTTTGTGTTATCAATCGTTGGGGTTGTCCGCTGCAATCATTGAGATCATCACGTTCCGCAGCAAGCGCCCCCTCCCTTTCCATAACGATTGCGACACAATTCTCCCGGACGTCTGATGATGGCGTGCTGTGATGTGTGACGTCGTGTGAATGCACCACCACCGCGGACAGGGCGAGTGATGGCGCGTGCGTGTACACACACACGCACACGTGTCGCACACACTTCAACCGCGGTAGCGCGGGTGGGGGAGGGCGAAGGAACTAACGCCCGAAAATAGTATGTTCCGCGGGGCGTGTACCATGTGGGCATCCCAATGCCTCACGCAATGTTGATGTTCCATTTGCCGATGACCACTGTGTGGACGCTCAGAAGGGGGAAATATTATCAATGATCGTGCAAGAGCGCCGCGTCCCGTTTGGAGTTCCGGCATCCATCGGTTGCGCCATGGACGACTCATTTGGCATGCTCCCTGTGTGTAGTATGGCTTCTCCGAACGCTTAACGCACTGCTTGCCATTGCTGTTGTGTAGGTAGCGCCATGGTAGGCTATGTTTTAAAACAATGCATCATTCATGCTCTGACTTCAATGGCCTCGTACGCTGCGAAAGTACTACGCCTGCTGCTTGAGAAATGCGAACTAAGAAACATTGTAAACCGGTTACACCACTGCCCAGCTAGCAACATTGTTTATTAACATTAAAACAATTGCAATTATGTTATTGGAACATTTCGTTCATGACCGGCTGGAATTGCAAAATGAAATTGAGTTTTAATTTTTTATACCTCGTAATAGTTTACTTGGATGGCGCTAAGAATGGTTACTATTGCCTTACAGCAACAACAACAACGAGTCAAAAGCGCGTTCGAAACCAACACTAGACGAAAGTAAAATGATGCGGCCGATATGTTAATAGCCCCAGCGCTACTTGCTCGGTGCGCTGTACTAAACAAGCTGTAAGATAGGGAGAAAGAGAGAAAAAGACGAGTGCAAGAAGGTGATGGGTTGATTTTTCGCTTTTCTTTGCCTTCCCGGCCTCCCATGCTCACCAAATGGACGCTCGTTTTTTATCTTCCTTTTGTTTTGGCCTCCATTTTAGCTTCCCCTTTTGCTCGCTTCGCGATGACGGAACGACGACGATGTAGAGATTACATGAGTGTGTACGATGATCGCTTGAAACACGCAAGTCCCGCGAGTCCCTGGCCTGTATCTTGGAGTAGGCTGGCGAAAAGCGAACGAAATAGAGAAGAAAATGGAAAACGGAGATGGAATGATGGAATGGTCTCTGGCGATGGTGGCTGCGCCATTGAAACTACACAGACTGGGTGGAAGGCGGACACCGCGCACGAAGAAAAGGAATGAAGGAAAGTGGCGAGAGAGTTTACGCGATTTCCTTTGCTTGCGCTGCCTAGATCAAAGCCGTTGAACTCGGCCAACATACCCCCTATCTTATGATCCATGCGCTGCAGACGTCTTGAATTTGGTTGGAGGAGGAAGGAGGAGTCTAAGAGGGTGGATTACTGCATCTCTATTACCGCGTGGCGATTTGTGGCGTTTTCTTTTGTGATTGAAAGGGAAAATCTCGGTCGAAGCAGCCTCATGAACTCGGTATTTCTAGGTTGTCGACTAGTACCCATGGCACGAACTATCCGGGTTCTCAATGGAGCTACTCTTCCAAGAAGGAATCCCGGGTTTCCTAGATAACCCAACGGATGGTCTTCAGTCTATCAACAAAGCAGGCCTCTTGTGTATTCGATGCCGCCGATGCCATTCTTGTTGTTTGCATATTTTACAAGGATCATGCTGCACAGGCAAATGGCAAGCAGAGAGAAAAACAATGCTTTCTCTGATGCTCCGCGGTTTCTTACCTTCGTTGCTATGTTTGTCAATACAACAGTATCTTCCGAGAAGAAAGCGAGAGCTGCCTGCTGGTAAAAAGACATCCATCCATCCGTCCCATCAAAACCAAGTGCCCCCGGTGCCCTAAAAAAGCATACCGAAAACAAAACAGAAAACTCATTTGGCGCGGTTGGTAGTAGCAGCCAGCAGAGCCTACCGTTTTGAATAAGGACACAAGGGGCACCATGCGTGGACGATGCGACCTGGTTTTTGGTCGACGTAGAAGCCAAATAATGGATGGCAGCAACAAAGAGAAGGAATGTTTCTTGTGGGGACGATGCTGCAGCACACAAGTGGAAGCAGCACAGCCAATAGCAGCTGATGAGTTTGTCTTTTGTGCAGGAGGCACCGTCGCATAATTACGCTGAGTGGGAAGAAGCCGCCTATTGTAGGATGCTACGATGCACAGGACAGAAAGTAATGGCTCCAAACATATCACCCTATCGCAAGAAAGAATGGTACAATATCCGATCGAATCCGACGCAAGGGAGGAAAAGCATTTGCATTTTAACTTCAGGGATCACCAGGACACGGCTCGAAGGCTGCGTACTTGTTTCGTAAATCCCTCCGAAACGTCGTCCGAAACTCACTCTCGCTCCCTCTCTCTGTCTGTGGGGGTGAATGATGAACAAAGCGACGGAAATGCTTTTTGCCGACCTCCCCCTACGCGTGTGCCACATCTGCTCTCTGCCTCGGTATGTGTACGCGCGCGCGCGCTTAAGGGGTTGTGCGCCATGGGTTCGCAACGCTACGTTGCGCTTGGTTTGCATGCACCACAACCTCCCCCATCACGGTTCCGGTGCGATGGCCCATTCCGTCGCGGATGTATCGGAATTATTCATCGCTATTTTCATAGCCCCGCACCCACCGCCACGACCACCAGCAGCAGCACCAGTACCATCTGCGCTCCGTAGCTCCATTCGTGTACCACACGGCTTTGTGACGGATTTATTTCGCATTTCCTTCCCTCCAACTGAGTGACGGGACCCCCTACACACCACACACCAGGGGCCACCCGGCAGTGCCATTGGCACATTCGAGGTGTAGAAGAGAAGCAGAGAGTAGAGAGCTGTTCTTTTCCGCCACGATCAGCGAGCACTCTAATGAGAACACTACCTTTCGTGCACGTTCTCGCCTTGGTTCGTCGGTATGGAGTGCTCTTGGGGCTGTGAAAGAGTGACAAAAGTTTGTTTCGATGCGATAGCGATGCTGTGCGATTCGGACCGTCGCATCATCCTTTCGCACACCATATTTGTGCCCCAGCAAGATGTCAAGAACAGGCGCGTTCCGGGTGCTTCTGCGTCGTCTCTCCCGAAAGGCCCCAGGATACCGAAACTTTGTTTGTCCCGAAGTCTTGAAGCACTCTTAAGAAGGTTCGATACTAAAGGAAAGGCCAGCAAAAAGGCATTGGAAGCGGAGAGTTCCGGGAGCAAAGGGATGACGTTTTAGGATTCAGAGTGTTCCAAACCATTTTCATCGTTCTAGAATCTTGAATGGCGCATCGTTGATGTTTGCTTGAAGCGAAATGTGAAGTACGCCCGAGAAGGAGTCAGAGTGGCCAGAGCATGAACCAATGTTGTGACGTAGTATTTTCCAACATAAAGAATAATATCCTCACGTTTCATGCTTTCTATAGCTGATAGGACGATGATGAGAATACCATGAAATGGTTACTTTTAGCTGCAGCACGCACCATCATATCTGTATCTGTGTGCCCTTTTGTCCCGGGATTCTAGGTTAGCCGGATAGCCGTAGACCAGCCGTGGATTCTCAAAATAATCGATCACCGTTAAACGGGAGACCGGTGCGTTGTCGATGATTCTGTGACCTGTGGTGATGCTTTGTTCGCCAGCGTATTCTTCCTTCTCAAACTGTGTTTTCTATTTATACGCGAAGCGGACAAAATGTGGCGACGGCTTCAGAAGAGATGTCCGCGCTTTGAAGGGCACACCCATTAGTTCGTGATCGACCTTAAGTTCATCATCATCTCCATCCGAAACTTCGTATCGAACAGCATGCATCAAGGCATCAGAAGATACTCTCAAGGCTCTCTGGTCCAAAGTTCGCGCACAGCGCCATGATGCCTACATCCGATGTCGAGTAGTCGTCTTCGAGGTTTTTTAATCATTCTTACCCCCCATTTATGGTCAGTTATAATTTAGAACCACGTGTCGGCTTGGGCTGAAGGTGAGAACACGAAGGTAAAGAAGGTTGTGTTGATGCCTCGGTTGAAGCAAAAAGGAGGGGTCTCAACCGGTTGACCCGAACCTCCAGTGGCGACGACGATCGCAGCTGGTAGATAGAAGGAATGTAGCAAAGCACCTTGAAACAGCTGCAGACACCGACCAAAAGGCCGAAGGATTTCACGTTCGTGGATTCATCTGCCATGAGACACAATGGCATTGGCCGTTGGCAAGGGTTTCGATTCAACCGCAATCGATTGCGGTGAGGACCTCGATGATCGAGATCATTCTGCGATAGTCGCGTGAGTGGTCAACGCGATGCTTTCGCTGTTATTAGTCATCGCTCCTTGGCAAAGTCCGGGGAACTAAAGGCCAATGATTCACTCCTTTCGTAGCATACGATTCATGCTCCATGACTCATGGCCTGGCTCTCGTACGCACTGATGGGACTTACCATAACTTTATAAGTTACCACGCAGGACGCAAAGAAGGGGGAACATTGTGGAGGTGTGATGGTCTGTTAAAATACCGAGTGAGCGGAAGGGAAACACACGTCCCTCACGTTGTGTACTAATAGATTCAGCGCTTCGTGTACACGTGGGAAGCAACACCTGAGGCAGCACACAACGGTGTACGGACATCTCTTACAGAACCGCTTACGTTGGCTCTTACTTGGCGATCCACACCAACACGGACACACAGTCACAGACATGCTGGAAGGGCAATAAATGGATAAATATACATATAGTAAACTTACCAAACTCGCCAAAAGTGTGTCAATTGAGCTAACCAAGCAGTAGGAGGCAGCAGCAGCGAGTACCGCGTTGGATCGCACGTACGTTCACTTGGAAAGGTGGTGGCACTAGAGAGGTGTGTGGCGACGATTGTGTGTTCCGCGCTATTTTATTCCAATTCGCGCCGCGGTTGTGTCCCTTTCGACGCACGTTTGCAAGATGATATTAATTTCAATTTTTTCTCTATTTTTTTGTGGTTGATTTACTATACGTGGTGCAATGCATTGCAAGGTTTTTCGGTTTGTTTCTTGCACACCTTTTAGCTCAAACCTCACTTTGATTATTCATCTGTCAATCCAGTTCGAGTGACATATATGTTCTTCCTCGCACTTTTGTTTCCATGGCATGACATTGTTTTGAAACTTAAGTGTTTTATTGAATGCCTCCATAATGGTGTCCTTCTTTGTTCTTCAAATGTTTGTCTCAGTATGTTTCAAATAAATGTTAGTTTTTGGCTGAAATGATAACATCTTTGGAGCATCAAATCATATTTTTCCATGGCGAGTCGTTTATTTTACATTTTATTGTTGTTTACCGATAGCCGAACAGCTGTTTATTTTTATTTAAATAACACATCAGCATTCCTCCATTGAACCTACATCGACAAAAAAAAAACCTTAATTCCGCTCCACTAGTAAATATGGTTTGCATAAAACTGTACTTTCGTTTGGCCCCGTGTTCCCCGTCAGCCGGTTTAGGACATCGCCTTGACTCAAAGCAAAACGAGCTGGAAACGGGACTAGCAAACTTGTTCCTGTATGTTTATCAATTTTGCTTTTGCGCTGACCAGCCAGACCAGTCTGCTGCCTGAGTTAGTTCCAATCCGTGGGCGTCAGCTCGTTGAAGTTCGTACGATCGGGCAACATACGCAACGACCCCCGTCGAGACGCAAATAAGCGATGGAGTAGTAGTGGTAGTAGTGGCCGCCAATGTCGGTGCAGCTTGCAATCATATGCGCGTCAGGTGGTACGAGGGGTGCAGCTGTAGTGGGCACACACGTGGCCCGGGAGGCAATCGTTTTACGCTTTGGCAGCTGTATTACAACCACGGATCTCGAGGGTCACTTGAGTGGGCCTCGTGGAAATGATACTCCGTTCGCTACTTGTGGTAGGTGGTTTGGAGCAGGTATTTTGACCTCACGTTACTTCCTCTAGCGGATTGAGGTAAACGAGGAAGAACTTTTTGTTTTCATTTTAAACATTTTGCCAAGGTTTTTTATTTTTTTGGTGAAAACCAATTGCAAAGCCACGCGCTTTCATGCCGCCACATCTCTCGTCGACGATTGACCATAAAACCGACCGCCGAGTGCACGGGCAACACTCTAACCTTGACGTCGCGGTGGTCGCGGATCGGAGCTAGCGTTTTGCTCGTGCGGTTTCTCGTTTCCACCGGTCCCTCAACGTGTCTGTATGGCTGGGTGACTGGAGGTGTGATGATGATGGTGCATCGAGCAGAATCATCCTGCTTTCGGTCACCAACTGTAGACCTGCGAACGGGGGATTTTTGGTTTGAATTCCTATTCGCGATGACCATTGCGGTGGGGCGAGTCACTGCAGTAACGCTGTCAACAGTGATAAGATGGAATGATTCGATGTTGCTCCGGTTATCCCCGGATACTACAACCGCGGTGTCCATTAGCTGGGAACTGTAACTGGAGCGCGACATTCACTGCTTTGTGTTAGTAACGGACACAATGAGCAGAGCGTGATGGCGCTGTAGCAACGTAGGCAACGAAGTGTCGCCATTTTTGTCGCCAATGTGGACACTCGCGTTCGCTGTCATCACATGTTACCCTCGGGGAGATGGAGAACATGGATGGACTGTATCTAAGGGCAACAGCAGCAGCATACGCGACGCGAGTGTGCCCGGTGTTGGAATGTTTGGATTGCAATAATGCGCTCCGTTTCGATGATAGTCTAATGTTTGTCGCAAGCTAAACATGTTGGCCACTTTTCGTTGATTACCTGCGAGGTAATAGTCGCCCGCATGGTACTATCCGTCGGAAACACTTCAATCGAGGAGCTTCAACTGTCGGGTCCTCGGGTCTAATGATCGTACCGCAATGAAGTCAGGGCCATGAAGGGGTTCGCTCCGCGAGCAACTTCATTAGCTTCAGCAGCAGCAGCAGTACCAACAGTGGCGGAAAATTATCCAACTAACAAAGTTCCCCCGTACGTCCGTACGCCGTCGTCGTTGCTGCAAGGGCACAAAACCGAAAGAGAGAAGGAGAGAGCCGACTACTGGCAATGGAAAACCATTTCAATGACAATTCGGCTTCATCACCAGCAGCAGCCCCTAGACAGCATGAAATGAGGTTTTTACTTCGCGTGAAGGTTGCCATTGTTTGGTTCAACCAGCAGCAGCAGCCGCCAGTTGTTGTGCAGTTGGTGCGGAATGGAGCGTGGACGTGGAGCATTTCCTTCGCGGCGCGTGCAACTTGGCATATGGCGCTGCTGTATGGCACTGCTCCATCTCCGTCGTTTCAAATCCATCGCACCAAAGTTTTCCGTTTCTCGAAGCGATTTATGAAGCGAACCGTTCGTTCGTTCGCCTGTGGCCACTCACGTCTTCATTTCCGCGCTTTGTGTAATGCTTATTATGATGATCATCGCCAAGCAACGACGACGACGACGACGACGACGACAGCCGCATCATCGTTCGTCTGCAGCAATGCTTCAGCATCCTCCTCATCATCATCAACTGTTGATTGAAGCTTATGATTCTCAGGCGCAACCCTTCACCACCAAACACACATACAGTCTTTAGCCCTAATGCCCTCACGGTCATGCGGGTGCGCACGTGTCTGCGGTAGTTATATGATCGAGGTCGAGGTGGTCTCCATTCAGTGTGGTTCTCTAACTTGCCTTGTCTTGTCTGTGATGCGGTTCTGTGGTCTGTTTGGGGGATTTTTGAAGTAACAGATAACAGAAAAGTTTGTGCTCAGTGGGATTCACGCGCAGAATACTAATGGTAACATTGTGTTATTTCAACGAAAGTTTGAGTTCTGTTGCATCTCCCTTAGATTCCCATTTTTTTGACATTTTTCATTGAATTCTTGGACTTTCATCGCTTTGCAAATGGCACAAAAAGTTGCTGGTGACGAGTAGAAGAAAGCTGATGATCGATTGTCGATGATCATTCTGTTGAATGAATTTCCTGAAGATGCTGAGGAGCGTGAGGAGTTTGTGAAGTGAAATGCAATCGATCTTATCGAGATTCCTCTTCGTTTCTTTGTTTCCTTTTTTGTTCAGTGCGTTGCAATTGTATCGAGAGCGTTATCCAGGTCAGGAACTGATCTCCATTGACTCCAGACACTGCTCTGGATTTCCATTGACTCCAGATCCTAATATGATTCTAGACTAAAAGCACCTCAAGTCCACAACGCCAAAGGTACAACAAACAAACCGACATTTTATGAACCAAAGAGCTAAGGGAAAACTGAGTGCATCGTGGCGATGACAGATCCTTCTTGGACCTTTCGACATGACCCTGAGCTGGGTGCACCGAGGACGCGCATCGATGAAGCACCTGGTGTGCCTGCTGGAAGCGAATTGTGAGATTGCACTTTCCCCGAAAGTCCACAGTCGGCCGGTCGGTCCGTCGCACCTACGACCAGGTGGTTGCAACTCGTTTCCTTTCGCTCTGGGTCTTCTCCTTTAAAAACTCAGCGGAGGCAGCTGCAGCTATGTATCGTTCCCCCCCACAGACTCAGGTCGTACTCGGGTTCAGGTTTTAACTCCCCGTGGTGTTCTGGTTTTTAAGGTGACGACGGTGCAAACCACGAAGCAAGCGAACGAGGGCGAAAGAGGAGATAAATGAAATGCAGATCGAAGGGGAAAAAAGGGCACTGTATATCGCTCGTCGCTTCGTCATGTCAGTTCCTCTACTCTTGAGGTGTGTTTCCACCGCACCGCATGGACACCGAAACACCGCTAATCCGGGGGCGTGCGTCCACGTTCGGAGACGACTGATGGCATCTGTTTTGTGTCTGTAGCGGACTTACGGTGGACTGCCAGTACTGGAAGAAGCAAACACCGGCGGAGGATAACCTTTCGCTCCGAAGAGAAATGTTTTTGCGATGTGGACAAGAGACGTCCGCAGTCTGGTGTTTCTCCTTCCGGTGTCTGGAGCTTTTCCCTTTTTTTTTTATTCGCGGAAAGCCTCTCTCGACGTGCGTGCGCTGGAAGTTGCTCCGAAAGTTCAGGATTAGTGTTGCGTCGTCCCCCGCCATTTCCCTGGAGAAGTTTTGCGCTCTAACGTAAGCCTACGGTAAGTCCTGCGGTCTTTCCTTCCCGGGTCAGTCAGCTTAGCGGCGATGATGGATGAGTGCGATTTTGCTCAAACAAGGGATAAGCTTCAGTGAGCGAACGGAGAGAGTAGTTCATCATCAGCACGATGGACAGGGACCGGACTAATCCTGTCAGTTGGTTTGGACCCAAGTTGTTTCCTCGCTAGCGATTAGTTTTGATGGAAAACTATCCAAAGTTCCTATCCGCTATCCGTCCCCTCGCTCCGTTGACGAAACTTCTATTCGGGGTCTCTCTGAGACACCGAAAGCGCGTGCCGTTAATTATTCATGAGTCCCCTTTTTGGGGTGAGCTGAGCCGAAGTTTGAGGCTGACGTGCGTGACATTCACGTTCGTGGATGGGCTGCTATCTCTCTCTCTCTCTCTCTCTCTCTCTCTCTCTCTCTCTCTCTCTCTCTCTCTCTCTCTCTCTCTCTTTCTCTCTCTCTCTCTCTCTTTCTCTCTCTCTCTGTCACTCGGTGTCCAGCGCATCCCGGTTCTGTCCAGAGAGAATGGAAAAGGTATAGAAGACTTTCCAAGTGTCAGCACCTGGTCACTGGTATGTTGGCATTGAAAAGGTAGTGTTATAGAAGTAGTATTCCCTCTTCTGGACGTCGACATTCTGCAGCAATACTGAAGTAGTCATTGGCTTTGGCATTGGAACTTATTGGAACTTAGTAACAGAACTCTCCTCTCCAATGTCTGATAGCTTTGCACTTTTGTGGTTTCTTCTCTGCGCCGACGAATCGATTTGTCCACCGCAAAAAAACTCTCTACCATCGGGTGCACGGAATTGATTTCTTCTGCTTTACACCAGGTACTTACTGGTCAAACGAGCGATTGCCTTGCTGTCTGCTGTTTTTTTTGGCACCAAATCAAAATGATGAAGCAGCTTCTGTCTAGCAGACAGGACAAGCAGGCATGCCAGGTTAAGGACCTCTTTCTCCTCGACTCCTCGACTCCTGTTCAGCGTTCAAGGAGGTCAAAAAGGGAACCATACGCCAGGAGTTATCAGTTTAATGTGCTGCAGCAGCAGCAGGAGCAGCAGGAGCAGGTTAAGCGCGCGCTCCTCGCGTTCCTGGCCTTGTCCGGCCACCGTGAATGAGAAAATGAAATTCCGGACTGTCAAGGGAAATCAATTTCTTCTTGCTCGTCGAGAAAGTTGTGTTGTGTTGTGGCTCACGTGCTCACGGACCAGAGTTCAGACAACAAACGATCAATTTTGTGCCGTGGGTTCGGTTGGGATAGAAAAGGATGTACGCGGTGGTGCATATTTCATAAATTCCTTAGCAGCCACACTTTGCTGCTGTGCTTCGTCCACGGAACGACGGTTTAATGAATTTAGTTTCGTTTGGATGAGTTCAGCAGCAGCAGCAGCAGCTACTGCAACCGTAGTTCTAGTGGTAGTGTTCACATCCGATCGTTATGCGCCTGAACTTTAGAAGAATCGGCCTCTCGAGAATACAGCGGCTCGAATGTAATCGCTCTATACCTCTACGGTGTTGTGCTATGCTGGGAAACCTCAGCTACAGAACCGAACCCCGTCCCGGCTAGAAGGGCCACAGAAGCATGGCTTCCGGTGGTAACTCGGGGCTTCCCACTGAGAAACAGAGAGAGAGAGGGGCGGTACATGGTACGGCTTCCTTTTGGAGGACTTTCGACCCCCTCAGTTCTCAATGCAGTTCTCATATTACCTGCACGAAACCAGAGAACCAGAACCACCAGTACCGAGCCGTATAGGTCTCTCAATCAGGACAATACCTCCCCGCGGTGGTGTTCGTCTCGGGCTCAAACTGTCCCGGTAGGTCTAAGTGGCGATTCCCTGCGGAGTAGCGGACGTAAAAATTTCATGCATCATAGGTACCGCCGCCATTCAACAATCAATCCCATTCAACAGTGCAGCCTTCTTGAGAGTTTAGCAATTTATCGTACCACTGAAGGAGGTGTGTTCCGCTCTTTCTCCTCTTCTGTACTGTAGTTCCAGGGAGCAAATTCGGAATGTTGAATTGCCAGGCAGCATCAGCAGCAGCTGCTCGAGGAAAGGTCTCTGGAGGAAAGGCGGAGAACATTGTTTCAAGATTTTTTTTTGGTTGCTGTGTTTTGGACGAATGTCGAAGAGTAGTAGAAAGGGAAGGGGGGACCATTTACCATTTATATTGGCCCCCCCCTCCCCCTTAACTTGAGACAATCGGCAAAGGGGCACACCATATGCTCTGCACCTTGTGCGAAGTGAGTGAAGACAAAGTGTTTTTTCGGGGGGGGGTTTTCTTTTATCTTCACCACACGGAGAGTCTCTCCTTTAGTTTTCTTCCTTTCTGTCTGTCTGATGTGTCTGATGCTCGTTTGTTGCCTTTTGTCTGCTTGACATTTTATTTATTCAAATATTGCCACTGGGTGTGCTGTTCTTGTTCTTCAATTGGTCATCAGTAACCCTCTCTCTCTCTCTCTCTCTGTCTCGGTGGAGTCTCGCAGTCCCGAGTGTCATCACAGACACCGCATGCCAGCTGCTGCACTGCTCTCTGCTGGTGGTAAATTGGTTGGAACGCGTATACGGGGCGGCGGTCGTTGCTCCCTTGCTGCTCATCAAGTTCGGTTGCGCGTTCTTCGCCCTGTGCAGCATGATTATTGAATAGCGCAGAACTACCAGCAGTAGAAGCAGAAGCAGCATGTGGTAAGCTGGCAGTCCTGGAGACCACGATTCCAGCATGATTACCGCCGGATAGCGTTTAGCCGTCTTTACTGGGTTGCGACATTTGGTCCGGGTAGTGAACCGAAGTAAGCGAGCGAGCGAACCTCAAGAAAAGATGAAGTTCATTGGCCAGGAGCACGGTATGGCACCGTGTCCGACGTACCAAAATCTTGCCCTAGCACGACCTAGAGGCCATTCTCTGTCTTGACATTATCGTAATTAGTCGTATCTTCTAGACAGCTTCACAAGATGACTCACTGATGGTCATGTTGCCGCCGATGAAGATGATGATCGTGATGATCGTGATGATGTGAAGATGATGCGATGACGATGCTGATGATGGTGATGGTGCATTTATATAGCCGCAAACCTGTTCGCGTACCGATAACGACGTCATCGACCTGCCGATGCTATAACAATCGGTGAACGTACCACGGTGGGTAAGGTGTGATCCCCGGTGCTGCTGCTG
Source organism: Anopheles aquasalis (assembly GCF_943734665.1). Taxonomy (NCBI): domain Eukaryota; kingdom Metazoa; phylum Arthropoda; class Insecta; order Diptera; family Culicidae; genus Anopheles; species Anopheles aquasalis. Next base: position 8,290,554 of record NC_064877.1, read on the forward strand.
TGGTCATGGTGGTGGTGGCGGCGGTGAAGCCTCCGGCAGCAATAAACTCCCCCCGGTCCCGGCAGTCCGCCGCTCCTCTTCGTGCTACCATCGAGTGGACGAAACGATTCCGTCCAAGGTCAGAACACCGGAACGGACGGAACACGGCGGCGCGGAGTTCATGTCCGAATAATCGAGCCTGCCCTGTACACACTCGCTTGATTCCTTCCTTGTTGCCCTCTCGGTCCACTCGGCGCACAGGTTTATGCTACTCGTAACGAACGCAAAAGTGAAGGGACGGCTTCTCGGACGAGCTGCTGCTGCTGCTGCTGCTGCTGTCGAGGTGCTTGAAGGCGCCTCACGATGAGATGCGTCGTATTCGGGGTCCAGCACCTTGAACTTCTGCACCCCCCTCCGGGCGCAGACGGAGTGGTGGAATCGTGGTTGAGTGATTTTTGTCCTCGTTAAAGTCTGACTCTCGAGCAGCCAACCAGTTGGAACGATGAGTTTCTGTGTTTTGCGTCGTCGTGTTCGCTGCCTGGGTTTCTGGGGGAAGATTTTTGTTGTTAATTTCCCTCTCCGGAAGTTAAGTGGCTGCTGGAAATTGCCCATCGGACGGGGTGCCACGGTTTGGCACTCATTGGGCGCGATTCCGAGAGACTCTTCAATAATTGAAGGGATCGCCTTGTGTTTAGGAATGACTGGGTTGATTTGGATAAGGTTTTAACATAAAAATCCGCTCAAGATTCAGCGAAAGATGGCATAAACCTGAGCTACCAGCGTTGGACATTTCATTTGACAATTAGTACAAGTGTCTTTAGTACGCAGCAATCCCGGGCAATTCATTCCGTCGATGTCACTAGATTACGAATTGCATTCCTAATTGTTAAAGCACCCACTAGCCTACTATGATTAAAGCACCTTCAAATACTCGATACCAGCATGATGGATAACCATCTTCTCATTCCGCTTTTTTGTCAAATTACTTTGCCCCGGAACACGTTCCTCTTTAGGGCAGGTTTTTTGCATCTTTCATCTTTATGTGGTACCGCCGATTAGACCAATTTCGATTCGAACTCTATTTATTAAGGCAAAGTCACGCACTCTGTTCCATCTCTGCAGGAATTGCCCGAGGTGCCAAGCCAAAGGGCAGGAGAGCTCACTGCGGATGCTGATGCGGTAGTGCATAATTTCACCGAAAGTAAACACCAGCATCGACCGACCGGGGAAACCCGGGCGTCCATTCTACGAAACCGACGGAGTTCTACAGTTCTTATGGAAATTTAGTGCGGTCACTTCCCGGGATTATAATATCCTGCTAGCGACCCAGCCATCTTCCATCAAAAAACCCCTTTTCTGCAGTGTACCGCGGGGGGGCGGGGAGTCCAAAAAGGACCCGGTTGCGGCGGGGTTATGCTGGGTAGGTGGTAGGAGATGAAAAATGAAAACAATCTCCTTCATCCGGAGAACCATCCCTTTTCCTTCTTCTCTTCGTTGCTGCCCCTTTGTGGACCTTTTTTTTGTGGTCTTCGGTTTCGATATCGAGTTCTTCTCTGCTTTGTATCCCTGCGGCCATCCATCCGCACGTTTTTTTCCTCTTTTCTGTTTATCGTTAAAGCCTTCTTGCCGGTCGCTTCGGTTCGAACGGATTTAGGGAGAGATTTGCACGACTCCGGTTTTACCGTTTATCGATGATGATGATGATGGTGATGAGGATGACGAAGACGACGACGAAGAAGTCGCCGGTGGTTTGGGTTCTGGTTTATTTTTGGATTTTTTCCCGTCTTGTTGAACGCCACGTCCCATGCCATGTCCCATTTTCTGAGAGTTCTGGGGAGTTTGGAGAAAGGTTGACCGAACCGGTTTCGCACGTTTCAGATGTTGTAGTATACACATAGTGCATTGAAAGGTGTGGTGTCTGTTCGTCAGGTCAGGAAACTCTACGTTTTGCTCCAGGTTGTCCTCCTACGCAGCTTTTAACTAGCTTCAGTCAGCTGTAGGGCTTGGAGTTTTTATGGTCGATTTTTGTTCTAAATGATTCCCAAAACGGATTAATTATTGCAAGCTTCCGTTTGCCTAAATAATTCGTAACATAAAATGCACATGTTCCTCCATTCATTTCATTGATTTATCATTAGTATCGATCCTGGGATTTTACGTTTTTGCTGCACTTACTAGGTCCGTAGTATCCGCTTTACTAGTTGCCGTTCATTTTCTCTTCCACAAGCGTAATCGATCTTCTGTTTCTTCTGACACTCTCTACCGAAAAAAAAACCAACAGCAGCATCTCCGACACTTGGTGTTCTGCGGTGTGTGTTTTTCACCAGCAGAGTGATAGCACATGGCCACAACACAGCACTGCCAGGGAATGTCGATGCTGGATAGCAAAACTAGTTGCCTCAAAAAAATAAAAAAAAAGCCCCAACATTAGCTCCTTTTCCTTCGCAAAAGTGTTTCGGAATGCTTCGAGTGTTTTTTGGTCCTGCTAAGAGAGGGAGACTGTTTCCCCCTAGAACGGTGGTGGTGCTTGGATGTTCTGGGAGGGAAAACATGACTTTTCTATTCCTTTTCCGGTCGATTTTGTATCGCCCGTTTGTGCTACACTTCTACATTTCTGTGGCTTGCTGCTGTAGCGCTGTGTTCGTTCAGCTGTGCAGCAGCAGCAGCAGCAGCAGTCGTTTGGAAGTTTCTTGCCTCTACGAAACAGGGAATTGCGGTGCGCTGGTGCTCGTCCTGGAGTAGTGTGTACGCGGTGTGCTGGTCCTGCAGAAGTCGACGTGCATCATCGATCGTGTGCTCAGTGCTGGTCGTGCAGAAAAGATGTTTTAACACTAGAATGGCCCTGCGGATTCAAAGGGGAGAAAACTATAATATGTGGATGCTACGCCGCATCGGATTGACGGACTAGTTGATGCCGATACCTGAGCAAAAGTTTCGTTCTTATCATTTGCGGTGTGTGTTTTATGTGTTTGGCGGTTTATGGACCGTTGTCTAAATCGAGAGAAAGAGAACCGTATAAATATCACGCGCTAGCGATGCATCCTGCATTCGACTGGCACATCGTTTGCACTGGGAATACTATATTAAGCAAAAAAGACAGAGACTAATGGTTGCCTTCGCCTATGTCAGATGTGCTCCGCCTCCCGGGCATGATTACTCATTCAATGCAATATGCATGAGCGATCGTGAATGAAAGGAAGTTGAGCAAGCACTCTCACTAGCAGCAGCAGCAGCATCAAGTTTGGCAAACACTTTTAATGGTGTGCCAGCTAGCTAGCTAGCTAGCAAGCTAGGTATAGCGCCTGGAGGACGTGTTGTTTGCAAAGATTTTATTATTCCTCAAACTCCACCCAAACATCTTTAGTGCTTTTCGGGACTTTTCGCAGTTTTGCGAATTGCGAATCGAAAGAGCAATCGCGAGAGAGAGAGCGAGGCTGCGATAAGAGCCTCGATCCGCGATCCATTAACGTTCCACGAAAGCGAATAGTGTGTTCTATTCTTCGCGCCATGGCTTGAATTGGAAAGTGGATGCTGCTGCTGCTGCTGCTGCTGCGAAGGTTCTTGTTCGGTTCAAGATCATAAAACCTCCACTAACTGCGCTAAGGACCACCGAAAAAAGCGCATGACTGGATGGCAGTACGATGATAGAATTTTAATTAGCTTCAACACAACAAAACCCTTTGCACCGAAAGGCGCTTGGTGGTCGTTTTCTTTATTCGCGTTTCCGAAATCCGCAATTCTACATTCGAACAGCGAAAACCCCTTCACTCCGTTACGGTTGCCTCGGAAAATCGCGCCTCCATCCATCCATTAGCCCTCTCCGGTACGCTTGGGTAAATGATCGGGAAAAGCTGGTTTAAAAAAAAAAGGGGAGCATTTCAGAAGCAAAACATTGCTTCCCTTCTCTGTTGCATGGCTCGAGCGAAAGGGTGCTCAATCGAGGATAAACAATCGATTTAGTCAAGAGAGGAGGCAAAAAGGGGTGGGGACCAAGAATGGATCGTTTTTTTCTTCTTCTGACTGTTGTCCCCCACGCTAGAGGTGCTTAAGCTGTGGAGTGTGGAATAAAACGAGGTTAGAAAGCAATTTGCCTGGTGATGAGGCGCGAAAATATCAGCCAACATAAAAGGAGGCCATCAGCCAGTGAGCCACCCAACAAGACAGAGAGAGGGAGAGATGGTGAGGGTGGAAAATGGGCAAAGGAAACCCCACCGCCTCCATTTCCACTCCTCGTGCTCCCACACTTTCCACTGTTGTGTCGATGGCGCTAAGGAAAGTGAAATTATGATGGTGGCGAAGCGTTGCACCGCACAAACCATGGAACGGTGATGATTGTTGCCGATAATTGAGCGTGTTCCAACACGCCAGACAACAACCCTACCAGTTAGAAGAGTCAATGCCACACGTTGCCTCAACATCAGGACCGGCGACCATTCGTACGTCGAGAGTCAGCAGAGCAACTCAGCTGGTGAACTGTCTATATACAGAACGCAACACAACGGCATTGTGTCCCGGTGGCTCTCATGTGTGGTTGTGTGGAAAATGGCCGTGGAAAGCGGTTCTGAATGGGGAAAGCTTCAGTGCGGCGGTCGGCTTGGATCAATCCCGGTAGCAAACTTCTCGATGATGATCCTCTACTCCACTCTCTGCTCCTGCCAGTAAAGGGAAGCGAAACGAATCATGCTCACCAATGGTGGTGGGTGGTTGTTCTGTTGTTGTTCCTCACCATATCCTGACGATGGCCATATTCAAAGGACGGTGTAGGTGGCTCCAAAAGGTGCCCCGAGGTACGAGGAATATGGATTTGAGGCTCACCACGAGCACGCATCCGCCCCAAAAAAACACATGAGCCACCTCCACTCAGTGCAATGATGTTGTTGGCTTTTCCAACCCAAAATCATCCCCCATCCCCCAACCCAAACCACATGTTATTATGTGTTCCGCGTTTCGTTTTGGTCTGGGCTGGTTTCTCTTATCCCGGCAAACGAACTTTGGAACATAATTTCCAGCCATATCATTTCCAGTCCTAACGAGATTGCGTTTTCGTGGGTGGGTTTTTTTTACTGGGAATGGCTGACGTTATCTCTCACCAGCAGCAGTAGCAGCAGCAGCAGTAGAAGTAAAGAATATGAGACAGATCAGCATCTGGGCCTGTACGCTAAGCGGGGGCCTACGATAACGCGCCCACTGCTGGGTGTGTTTGATATTTGATAACTTTGGTCCTATTCTCTTGTTTGCCTTTTTTTTTTTTGGGGTGTTTGATCAAAGCAACCAAGCTCGAGACCCACGAAGGAAATCTTTATGTTCCACCTTCTCGGTGCTCTCGCTTTTGAGGGAAAGGCGTGTTTTCGTCGCTTGGAATAATGATTCCAACACTTGAAACTGTTACTCGAAAACGTCATAGTTGGCGCTGCGTTGTTGTTGTTTGAGAGGCTTTTGAGCGAAAAGAATACTAAACCAGTAAACGTTCCAACCGTAAATTTACCGATAGTAAATGTCAGTAGCGGCATGGGAATCGGGTGTAAATGAGCACTTTTATTCAATCATGCTACTGGCATATCCTTCTGCACACATTTCATTCATCCATCCATCCGGATCTGGTGCTGTAAGGTCAGGTTGTGATGGCGTAATACGGCAACAACAATTGCGATGGACGGATGGACTGGAACCGGGACGGAACGGAGACGCACTCAGCGAGGTGCTGGCAGCTGTATGCAGGATACCGTATCCCGAGGGCGTTACTCAATTGCCAACCGGGGAGAGCACGTGTTGTCGTGTCTGGAGTTGGAAGTAAACGTTGGACTCCTGTTAGTAGCTCTAGAGGCGCCCAAGACGATACCGCCATCCGGTCCGGTATGTTGTTACAGGCGGCCGCTCAGCACGACATGAGTTTTAATTAATTAGTTTAACACACATATACTCGGAGACCTCCGATGGTGGCGTGGTGAGCAAGAGTTGCATTAGAGCGAAGGATAATTAAGTTCACCTTTTGCCGCCTCGTCTTGTGCTTTTCCATCGTAGAGTTTTGTGATGTTTTTTTTTTGGTGTCACCCCAGACAGTTCCTTCTGCAGCTCAATGTCTAGTTGACCTGCTTGGCGATCTTGTTTTGGCGGTTGTTGTTTGCTCAATTCCTTTCAATTGGTTGTGTGCTTCCTTCCTTTGCCCGAAATTGGTCGACTAAATACTGAAGACGGGGCCAGACATTTGTGCCAGCTGACGACGCGCACGTAATCGCGACGGTCTCGCTGCTGGCTGCGTGGTGCCAGCAATAAAAACGCTGATAACGGCCTTTGGGCCACGCACACAACAGTGACCATCCGTTTTGTTTCTGGCGCCTAGGCGTATGCAGCGTCCTGGTTATCTCTAGCCCGCTGTGCACAACGCCCATCATTCGCTATACCGTCATCGACATCGCTCCGTACTATCGTCGTTTGTCCTCGATGCATCTGGAATAAGGAAACTATGCTGGCTCTGTCTCTGTGTTTGTGTCTGTCGACTCGTGGTTCGTGTATAATTTTCTCGTAAAAGTTTCGATTAAGGACACGAGTTTGGTTGCCTGCTGTCACGAAATTGAGGAACATCCCAAAAAAAGAGCTTCTCTTTTTAAGCTGGACTGGACAAGGAGAATTATTTAAATAGTTACCTCTACTGTTTAAGTGTTGTTTATAATTTCTACTTAAACAATACGACAAACCAGATGTTGCTACAGGTTTGATAAACACAACCTACACTAAATTATACATTTCTTCAAAGTTTATTCAAACTCCATAACGAACCGGTTCCAATTACCGCAGCGCACAGGTTACTCATTGTTTCGGCAAAGCGTAGCTCACCATAGCTAACACTGAATGTGTATTTAAGCTTTAAGCGTGCAAATCCACACAAAACTTATCTCGCGAGTGACACGAAAGCCAATCTTCCAAAAAAGGGAAAACCCTGTACCAGCTGCCGGCGCGGGAGATGAGGGCTTAGTCCAAACAAGTCCACCGACAGACGAAAGAGAGAGGATCCCTAATTCAATTTACTTTCTGCAAGACTCATCTCCCTCACTGTTCGCTGTTCTTCTCGGTGTGCTGGGTGAGTCAACTTTTGATAACAACAGTGTACTCTTTCTGCTGCTTTCGGTGCGTGCGAAACGTCGATGAGTTTTGACAAAATTCCCGTTTTTTCTCCTTCGCTGAGTGCGAGATCCAGCAGAACCAAACACGTAAAGGTGGCTTACATGCCTGCCACCAGCGTAAGGGCGACTTTCTTCGTTCTCGACAGCGCACTGGCAAGATTAACTTTTGCCAAAGTACGAACAGCATAAGCAGCATGATGATGATCATTGGTTTTTTTTCAGCAGCACCAGCAGCACACACAGCTGGGGAGAGGTTTTCAATTAAATTTGTCTCTTTGCTGCCTGAAGCCGTGCGTCCTTGTGCTTTACTTTACATTTTCACCCCAGCGTTCTAATTGAAACGTTAGTCAGCCAAGAACGGTGCTGTGGAACTGATGGACTTGGGTGACATGCTTCATTAGCGAGCCATTTTGAAGGATTCATTGTGCCCAATCAATCACTGAGCTGAAATCCGCCTTTCAGTTGACGTAAGTCCTTCGGTGTCGTAGAATTTTATCCATTAAGGAACTCTTTAGAAATATTTTCGTCAAAACAAACATGTCGCCTTTGATGCTTGAGCTGCTTTCGAACAAGCTAGCCTCGGAACATGACAGTGCTCTAGTTTTCCTCCCAATTCCGACAATTTATTTTGATGAATATATGCTAATCCTTCCGTGGCATGGTAATACTTCCCATCCGAATGCTTAATAGCCTACTCCATTCCCAACGAAAACGTTGCAGGGGCACTAAGGTGGGATTTTTGTTGCAAAAATGGGAAAACCTGTTCCGCCGGTACTCATGTTTAATAATTAAAATGTAATTTAAATTTGACATTAGCATCGTTTCTACCATGCAAAGCGAAAGAGAGCGGCTGTTTGCGTTCCTGCCACCGTTCTAAGCCTACTACTTGTACCGAGCAACACCAAAAATCCCGCGCTAGCCAAGATGGCGAAGTGCACCGTTGATTGGTTGGATGTTTATGATTTTTTAAAAAGCTACAAAACCTTCTCTGCCGCCTCTAAACGATGCAGTCTAACACATATGCACCGGGGTGTGGAGTAAGAACACCTAGCGGGCGACAGTCCGGGGCCACGTCCGGTTTTTGCTTTTAAAACGAACACTAGACATCCAGTGCATGCTACGATGACGGAACGCTTCTTTAGTCAGCTGACGGTGGTGTAATATGGTTTGTCGTAATAGCTTCTGGATTACTTCAAGTGAATCATTCCGTACGGGCGACAGGGCAGTACTGCTGAATCGATGATGACGGTAGTCCGTTCACACTGCGCCAACCCGTATGATGGTGATGGAATGTCGTCCCAAGTCTGTGGAAAGGTTAAGTAATTCATTGGCAGTTAAATTAAGTGCACGAGCGCTGCTGCGGCCGCCGCCGCCATCGCCAGCATCAGGCAAGCAGTGCCGGCAAGTTCTCGCTTGCTTTTGATTGGTGACACTGGCGGACTGGCAATCGGCGGCCGCTGTCTGCTGGTACTGGATGGACAACAATGCGCTGAAGGGGAATAGCAGCAGCAGCAGCATCAGGAGACAGTGTGAGAGAGAGCAAAGAGTGCGGGCGACAGTCACTCCAAAAACGAGGAATATCCTGTCCAGTCCTTTTGGGAAGGGCACGGTACGAACTCGAACTCATTTCAAATCGGATACGCTGCCGGATGTCTCTAATGAAGGATGGGATTCAACCGGGATGATGATGCTGCTACTGGGCACCATTTTACGCTTCGTTTACTCACTCCACTGGCGGTCGAAGGGAAATCACTTCACAAATCCCCCGGTCTCTGGACCCCACCGGTCGGCGGCGGTATTCGTTAATGAGATTTTCTGTTGATTTAACCCCGCTTTACAGTCTTCACTTACCAACCAACTGATAAGGATTTCATTTCTTCTAAACTTTCAGATCCTCAACCCTCTGCGAGAGAGCGAAAGAGAGATAGCGGAGAGTAGAGTGTGTTCACGATCGTGGGTTGTGTGAGCATCAACAACGACGACTGCTGCTGTCGGGCACCACAAGCCACAGGCCACAGCTGCCACAGCCACCACAGCCACAGAGGAAACGTATAATCTTGGAAGTGTGTAAAATGGTTCGCTCTGCTGCTCGTGGTATACTACCGAAGGGGCGCACCTCGCTCCGGATTGTCTCACCAACTGCACAAGACGCCGTGGTAGTTGGATGATAAATCTTCGGCTAACCTTTCCCCCGGCCATCACCATCACACCACACCGCCTTCGACCAAAGCCTCGAGAGCCGAAGCGAGCGAGTTGAGGTAAATTTATAAAAAAGTAAACGTTACGTGCCTCAGCCACCGTCCGGTGGTGAACGGGGAGATCCATGCGCCACCGTGCCAGTATCACAATATTGACTTCGCCAGAAAACTCTGGCCGATAGTCAAACAACTCTGTTATCTCGACGCACAAACCAATCAAACCGGGAACCAAGAAAGAGAGAGAGAGAGCAATCCCTAGAACGCTATTCCGGCTGGCGATATAGGCCGAGGTGCTTGTGGTATCCGGGAGCGAACGATTCAACCTTCAACTCTCCCCCTTTGGTTGGTGGCGGAGTTCTTAGTGTAAACTTTGGTTTGTTTCTTCCCATTTTTGCAATCGCCTTCGAATGCTCGTCGGCGTCTCGATAACGATAAGGGACGTTTTTTTTCCACCGGTAGTTTTCGGATCGGTGCCTCGCCTCGTGATAGTTCTTTGCTTCGATTCTTCTAGGAATGTTGTAGCGACCGAGGCAAGCAAGAAGCATGGACAGCAAGACAGCCTTCGTGGATGGGTTGCTCACAGACCGTTGCTAGGACAACAATCCCACATGCACACGCTTGTTTCCGCGGGGCACCGTTGACTTTCCGTTCAACCGAAAAGAGGGCATTTTGTTTTCCACTTTTCCACGCCTAGCCAGCAGCTTGCTGATAAGAGGGAGTTGTGTGCCGTATAATATGGGAAGGATTAACTATTGAGGCCCATTTGCTTGTTGTGGTCGGCAACATCGCGTCAACCGACTTGTGTGCATGGTGTGGTACGAGTGTTTCCACCAAGTGCTGCCAGATAGATGTGTGCTGGAAGGACTTCTGGACCCACATAAATGTCCCACAGACCGGCCGGGCAAGGGTATTAAAATGAAATCAAATAGCACAAGAGTAGAGCAGTCAGTACGTGAGCTGCGCCGGCATGCGGTGGCCGGGCATCTCTCCGTGTGTGCGGTTCGGTTGATTGGTTATTTCATCCTTCTCCCTTTCTCTCTCTCTCTCTGTCTGTCTCTGGCCGTGTGTGTTGCGGTTACCCACCCACCGCACGATGAAAGGTTGCGTGCGTACGACCCGACCCCGATTAAACATATTTTACCCTCGCTTCCATATCAGTTTTGATGAAAAACAGTCGTCCTTAGCCCCGTATCCAAAACGGAGGACGTGTGCCGCCCTCTACCACGGTGGCTACCCCCCTACCATTTTTTCGTTATCATTCGACGCACATTACCGTAAATGAAGAATAACCGCCACCATGATTCGGTGGGTGGTTTTTTTTCTGGGCGAATTTTGCTAAAGGGAGCAAACGGGGAAAACCTGCTCCTGCTATTCAGCTGGAAGCCATTCTCTCCAGTAGAAATGGTGGCTCCGCTGGGCGTCGCCTGCTACAGAAGCCTCGTAACGATTAAACTACTCTCTCACTCCCTTTATGCTCGAGAAGCGAGTAGCTCTGCAAAGTTCAACACAAACTCTACTGGCACACCGTGTGGTGTGCACACTTCATTTGTAACCGTCGTTTGTGTATAATTTTCGGTCGTTTGCTTAAAGCGCGCATCCGTCGGATAATCCACGGAGAGTATAGCTGCGCGTTGGAAGAAATGATGAGGCACGTGAGGGTACCGGTTGATGATGATGATTAGGCCGGTCGGCAAAGTTTCCGGGCACGTTGTCGAAGGTTACTTCGATGTTTAAACCACCACAACCCAGTGGCACATGATGCTCGATAATGGGATGTAGTGGTATGAGGCGTCAAGGTAGTTTATTATTTATGAGCAGTTAGAATTCGTTATGCAAACTTCATTCCATACTTTTGATTCGGTTGTGCTGTTAACAAATCTACCAAGTTCTACTGGTAGTGGAAAGCCCTAATTTACAAGCGACACAACCCTTACTACCCTTACCCATGACGCAAATCACTTTCATAACGCAATCGATTAATGTTGTACGCAAAACCGCGACACATTTCCGCGACACGAAAAAGGCGCTCGACTATGTCCTTGAAGGATTTCCTGGTAGATGTGAAGCGGTGCCAGTCCACCATCTGCACGTGATTTGGCATATTCCTACTTCTAATTTTGTTTCCGTCCTCTTGCCGTGGACTAACCTGAACTCCCGCTATCGCTTAGGGACCAATCCGTTGGGTAATATTTTGCACGATTTGTTTTGCGGACAACTTTTGCCGTCGGGAAATCGAATGCCTCGGAAGGAGCGTGTCCCTGTCTTCCTGCGTTTTTATTTTGTAAGGCGAATGATGATGATGATGATGCACAGGAAATTACATCGATGACAAGCGGGTCTCGATTCGCGGTGGTTATTTCGGTAGCGTTTACCTCGCCAAACAAGCTACGCTGCCTCCGTGGTCTCCTGGTTTTGTATCGGTTCGGATATGATTTATGCTTCGGGCTATTTTCTCTGTGTGCTTTGATTGTTTTTCGCAATCGAGCGGTAGGTTTGTTCAACTAGGAATGATAGATTTGTTTTCAATGGTTGCCGCGTCGCAGGAATGCATATTCTTTACATTTATGTACATTCAGTTACCCATCGATGACCTCCCGTCTCAACAGCAGTCCGGGAAAGCAGTTTGACGAAAGCAAAACCTAACCAACACATGCTCTCGATAAGCGCTTTTCCCATTTGCCTGGTGGCATCTGGTGAACGATGGTAAATTGCACCGAAACTAAACTCTGCACTCATATTGCGCACCTAGGCCGCTCTGCAACTAATAGACAAAAGGCAAAAACAAGTGGCACCTGGTGTGTCTCGTCGTTTATCTCGCATCGCACTCGCAGTTTGCTTTGAAAGATGTGCAGCAGAAGAATCGCCCGCGATAACGCATTAAGTGTGCTGCTCAACTTTAGAGTTTAAGTGAATTATTTCGTGGAGTTTCACAATTCATTTTGGAAAAAAAAACACAATAGTAGGTTAGACGTTTGTGTGTGTATATGTGTGTGCCGTTGATCTATTTTCTTCTCACTGCAGTGGTATCTCTCTATTTCAAAACTTACCTTCCCTAACCACACGGATTTCTAGTCATAAGCAGCGAGCGCATGTGTTTAAATTTACGTTTAAAGTGCCATATTACTACAGATGATAATAATAAGTTACACATTCATTCGTTTAGCGCGGTGATGAGCGGTTGCTCGGTAGGTACGGTTGTTTAGATCTTGCGGCTGCATCGAATTGTGCTTACCGCTGCTGGTGTGATTTAGAAGTACCTACCTTATATTAACAACATTGTATTCGTTACGATAAGAAATCATGAAACGAAGTATTATTAACCTCTAGCATATCTGTGTACGTCGTCTTGTACTATCTGCATGATCTTTCCTACACTTCACAATGTTTACATTTATATTTACGTATTTCATGGAGCAAAACCAAAACCCAAACAAGACATTATACTACATAAACGGCTTATTTCATTTACTTACTCCGCTGCATTCCAACGTTTGTTTGGTTTTTTTTGTACTTTATTGCTTCCGAATACAAAACACAAAAACAGACAGCTAGCGAAGTTGTACTAATGTTCGTTTTCTTTCCCCCTGGGTGTATGTGACTCCTATCTTGCCATAAATTCTTTTCTTTCAATATTTACATCTAAAATAGTTTAATACCGTTTCAATCATATGTTGTATAAAGTTCGTATGCTTTAAAAACGTAAAGAAAAAAGAAAATGTTTGACATATCATAGTGGACGGTTTGTCAGAGTGTTATTGCATTTAGTAGAGGCTGCAGAGAGAGAGAGAGAAAGAGAGAAATCATACGATCGAAAGCAGTTAGTAGACACATTAATCTGCCGCGCGTAAGCAACTATCCGAGGGCGAATGCTTTTTTTATGTGCACAAAGTTTTCCACACCATACACCATGTTTAACCAAGTGAAAATGTACTCTAGCTGTATGTATTGTTCCGTTTACGCTCGTAAAATAAAGTACCACGTTTTCAACTGATATTAATGTATGTTTTCTGGCTAGTGGATGCTCGTTCTATGATATTCGCTCCTAACAAATAACCATCCTCCTCTCCTACCCGATTGACCGCTTCTCTTTGGCCCCTTTTTTGTATGCGAGATCACCTAAGGACTACGAACTACCCTCCTCTCCCACACCACCCTCCCTAATGATTGCCTAAAGATGATCTAATGGATGGTTCCTTTCCCGTTTCATTTCGTTGCTCGGCTTCACAATTCTTCGTCGGTTCGACTCGACTTGGTTCTGGAGGTGTTAGTGTGTGTGTTGTGCATTGTTAGATAAACTTTTGCTAAAAGTTTTCGAGCTGGAAACTTTTTTTCATACTTCATAGTTACATTAAATGCTTCCTATTAAGTACATTAGTTGTTCATTTCTTTTCTTTCTGGAAATAGAATGAAACAAACAGAAACAGGTCCGGTGCTGGGATATTGAAAATTGGCGTTAGCATGGTTTTGAATGTACTTTTTTTCGCATTTATTTCGCATTTCTCTACACCACTATTGAGCGCTTAATGGGTACGTGACAAATTCGAGAAGAACTGAATCTTGTTCTATCTGTTGATCACTTCGAACTGACGCAAAAGGTAAACAGAAGCAGTTAGAACGTGCCCATTGCATCTAAAGTGTTTTCTCTTCCTTGTACAGCTCCCGGAAATCGCTTGATTGCATTATTACCTCACGCTTCCCATGCGTAGCCATCACAACACTGATCATGACGACGCATAAAAGTCTCTATTTACGCGATCATTGATCCCAGCATCCAGCTCTACTTCACTGTGATAGGATTAGCATTTCCATTCTTTTTACACCCGATTCCCGCTACCTTTTGAATACTTTATGCACAACGATTGTAACACACGCGCACAAGTGGCTGCTCTGTCCCTAACCGGCGTTTCCATGCATCGTATTGTGGTCATTGTGTTCCTCGTGATTTGTTGAAGCCTTCTGCCACTGCCATTGGTTCTTCTCTGCACTAAACGTGAAAGAAATATCAGCTATTATCTCCTATCGTGTTTGTAGTTTGCTTCATTTCCATTACCAGAGATTGCTTTGGGCTAGTTTTGCACTTGCAGCTCAGTTAGATCATGTACATTTTAACATAAATTATTTTAATTACATTGTATGGTACTATTTGGGCGTCAGAAGATGAAGAATAACATTCAGGATAATAAATAAATAAGTTAAATCAGGATATAAATCAATAGGCGGATGTAGAGCAACGGCGCAGGTTAACAATTCGGGGCCAGGGTGCAGTACTGGGACGCAGCACAGTATATCAATCCGGTCGGGCATGCCATCTTCAGCTTTGTGAATTTTTTTGGACTCTTCCGATGGCAGAGGTAGTAGTTGTGGTTATCAACTGGATCGGCCATGCGCCCTTCTAAGTGGCAGCGTGGCGCAGTTCGGTTTGCCTTCGTAGTCGGTGTCGTGGTGGTTTTAGTGGCCAGCTTAGTACTCTCAGATACTACCGGTGCCTTCCGATGCAGCACCGTCAATGGCACCGACTGTTGTGCGTCGCTGGTGCGTGTCAAGACCTTCATCGCTTCCCGACGGATCAATGCGACATACTTCTGGGCCGTTCGTAGCAGTTCTTTTTCGGTTGGGTTCTTTTGCTGTTTCCGGTGCGCGTACTGTTTGCGTCGCTTGGACAGAGCCTGTTCTCGTAGCAGTGGCTGTGGGTGCTTCTGTTGTTCGGTTTTCAACGCTTGACAGGGCTTGTACGATACCGTATCGCAGAGTCGCGTAACCTTGTTGAACGCGGTATTGCTCGGACAGGTAAAGGTCTGGAACATGCCATTGTGGGGATTGCAGACGTAGTACCGGAAGCAGTCGGTACGGTTCGGTTGGCGACTGCCAAGGGAGCAAGTGAGCACCGAGATACGGCTATCGTGCGGATTGGCTTCCAGCATCGGCATCAGGCTATCCTTGTACTGATCGTAGTCCAGCGTTGTGTCGTCGCCCAGTGCAAACAGTTTCATCTGCAAATGGGACGCTGAGCCAGCTGATTCATCGGAATCGCTCAGCTCGTCGGTAAAGGCTGCCTGAGAGGCTGGTTTCGATTCGGCATAGTCACTCTCGTCGCTACCTTCGTCTACATCGCTATCTTCAGGCGCTGTTTGGTCAAGCAGTTCGTTTCGATTGAAGGAAACATGCTGAGCAGCGTAATCTGGCTGCCTGTTGTAGTTTACTGATGGATTGAGCTGTTGGAAGTTGTTATTGGGTTGTTGGTTATAGTTTACCGGTGAACCGAGCGGTTGGAAATTGTTATACGATCCTTGATTACCAACTGGCGCTTGCAGTAATTGTCCGGTGCCAGGACCAGCAATGCCAGGTGTGTTGTACGGGGAATTCTGTTGCTCTAGCCGTTGTGCCGTATAAGGGTTGTGGGTTGGATTTTGATATGCATTAAACGGTCCAAACTGTTGTGGGTACGATGGCATTGGCAAGATTTGGTTACCATAACCATCGTAGAGAATTGGTCCTTGCTGTACAAATTCGTTCTGTTGAAGCTTTGTACCAGGATTGCCCTGCGGAGTGTAGTATTTTTGCGGGATGTTATATGCGTTCGTTAAGCTTACGCCAACCGGGGGATCTTGGGAGTTGTTTAGAATTTTTGTGGCATAATCTTGGTGAGACGATTGGTATGCCGGTCCAACAGGGACGGGAATATAGATCGGTGTTACTATGGGCTTCTTCTCTACGTTTGTTCTGAGCGCGGCAGCGTCTTTCTGGTTCGAAATTAACTGCTGCGATATGTTGAGCAAGTTCCTGATGATGTCCTCGGACACGATTCCATGGGCAGGCTTAGGAGCATCCGTACTGGAACTAGCAATGATAGTGTCCAAATTGCTGCGAGTTGGGATCCTCGCTTGCGCCTCCTGAGAAGAAGCAGTAGAATAATGCCCCTTCTCTGCCGATAAGAAGTTGCGTCGCTTCATCTGCGTGTTGAACCAGTTCTGTTGATGCTTAATGAGCTTCTTAAGTTGTTGCAATGTCGTCTCGGCACTTTCAGCTGGTTTAATCGCCGGTTTAGTCGTGGACGTGACACTTGGTTCCTTCAAAAGAGATACTGATGAATTTTCAACGCTTTGCGAGCTGCCTGCTTCCGGCTCATTAAATGGCTGGTCCAAACACCCGTCACCACTGGATTCATGGTCGTCTGGAAACATGGCACGGCTGAGTTCGATCCCATCATCAAGCGCTGTGCTGCTTGGCCCACTGTACTGAAGATTGTCAATGCCATACACGTTTTCGTCACTCGTGTTCCGATCATCTTCGGCCGATAAATCACATTCCCAGTCGTTATCTGAATGCACAAAGATAAAGAAAATTGGTTTTAGGCATTTTTTTAATAAACAGCTTCAGTGATCACTTTTCACTTTTAACAGCTCTTGCTTTGCTTTAGAGAGCAGTTTCACGATTGACCAGTAGTACGCACTAGCGTTTCAGTGGTTTGTCATACGGCGGCGTAGCGAGTTTATCTCGCGTCACGTTTCATTAGCATCCATCTGCCGGACTCGCCACACCGGCACTAGAGCATTAGCATTGGCAATCAGTGGAAGTGAAAGCTTCAACGATCATTTCACACTTCAGAACAAGTTCAGCTCACTAGGTCACTGGGTTCATTAGGATTGCAATAGCTTCGTGTGTTGCTTAAGACGCGCGTTTCAGTTATCTGACCTCAGTCGCTCAAATATTATGCGTAAAGTACAAAGCAGATTGTTCACTTCCATTAATCATACTTTGCGTACGGATCTTTAACTCACCCGGGACGACGCACGTGCCGATATATTGCCTATACACGAGCCCTTTGTGACACTGTACCGTGGTCCACACGTGATCTCCGTTTGCTAGGTTGTCACAGCGCAAGTACTGATCGCACCGAGACGCGTGTGGTCTTGTAGCATCGGGACAGTATGCCAGTGATGTTTGCGAGACTACCAACGATTGTATCAGCGCGATCAACAACACTGTCCACTTGAAAATGCGCCCCATTTTCGTTGTACTGTATGCACGCTACGGATTAGCGTTTTTTTTGTCTTTCGCGAGCGCCTCTTTGCCTTCGAAGCCCTAGCACAGCTCGGTAGGTCGTTCACTGTCGCTGGTTAAAATGAAACTGTTCTGTTCCCTGCTACGTTTGCACACGTACAGGAACGATCTTCTAACGCCCATTGAGCATTACCAGCTGGTGCTACATGACGATGATTGTTGGTTCTGCCATTTAGCGTGTTACAGTGATCTGGTTTTAGCACGCCAGTAGGCTAGGAGTGAGTAGCAAATTTGACAGTTGCATCGCATCGTGAGCTAAATTGCGATGCGCGTCTCTGTCACTTATTTCCGGATGACGTAGAACTTTCACATCGTACTATTTTGTGAAAGTTTGGCCAGTTTGTCGAGGGGAGAGGAAGAAGTGATTTTAAAGAATCTGCACGGAAATCGAAAGTAGAAACGAATTTAGGAACGAATACCAATAAAAAAGTATATGCGCAGGCACGATCAGGAATTTAGCTAAAATAGTTTCATCACCACTCTTATTTTGGCTTTCGATTTTGATCGATTTTTGGTAAAATCATGATGCGAAAAAGCAATCTCTGTGTAATGGAAATGAACGGTCTGCGGTTTTACTTCGCTCATCAGATGCAAACTCTCTAGCGGTGAAATGTGAAATTTCATCGTTTTTCAGCATGTTGGTGAAGGCATTAAAGGTAACTATGTAGTGTGTATATCATAAAGAATGACAATAGTAAGTAGTTTACAGCACAGCTCTCGCTCTCCAAGTTTTTCATGGATTGATGCTTTAATGCTCCGTGAATGCTTCCGGCACGGGCTAGCTGTGGGGTTGGATGGATGCATTTCGCATCATTTCATTAAAAAAAAGCATTGTGTTGTGCATCTTCATACACTGTATTTGTTCAAATAATCGCGTTTTTTAATCTTTGCTTCGTTCGTGTGTACTTCATGCTGTAACAGATATTCATTTTGAAGTAATTCTTTTTTTCAGGGTTTTCCATTTGTGGTTGTGGTGAATTCCCTTAATTACATTATTGCTGCATCGTAGCCACACTGATTTTTGCTGATTGAATTTTTATAAATACTGTATTTGTAACAATTTCTAAGCATTATCTGTTATCTTTATTAGCGTTTTCATTTCTCTGCTGTGTTGTTTTTCTTCTGTTTTATTTTAATGTTGGTTTATTGGATATTTTTTGTTTATCGTATAACATTCCTAACTATCCTTGCCCTGTACAGCGTAAATTTCCTTACCCTCATGTGTCTAACTTTATGGTTAGTCAGCTTGGTATATTGTAATGTTTGTATTAATGAATGTTAATCATTTTTATCCTCATCAGTTTAGCTGTGCTAGGAGGGAATGGTGTTCAATGTACAGCATGTTCACATATTATTCGCACATAGTCCCTCAGATGAAGGCTACCGTGCTACAACAACTGCTTCAACCACCGCTTCGTATCGGCTGCTGGTTTACCTGTGAATGAAGGGGACAATATGCTCCATTTCTATTCATCGACCACGTGCACAGATCATTCCTTATTGCTACTACTGCTGCCTGTGTCTGTACTTCTACTATTTGTCCTACTATTTCTACTTTTACTACCACCCAACCATTACTACTGACCACAACTGTACCATATGAGCTGCAAGTACTACGCTACTAGTGCTTCTTTGGTTGTCGATTTCAAGGTAACAGGTTTGTATTTAGTAGAATGTTAGTTTAGTGATAATGTGTGCGAGTGTGTGCTTCCTTTCGCATAACCTGTTGGGATCTTATTTAAACATTCAAACAATATGTATATGAAAGCTTTCAAGTAGTGCAAGGGGTTTTGCAAAAAAAGACTTCCTATTACTTATATTTGTGTTCATAAATGCAAGCCAGACAACAGTCACATACTAATATCAAGTATTTAAAGTAGAAATAATTCGTAGTACAACTACTGTTTTAACCCAGCGTGTGCTTTTATATTTTGCTCGTATCAAAAATCGATCCACAAGACTTATTTACTCCTGGCTGTCATGCGCTACCGTTCCCAAAAAAAACGTGATTGGGAACACGTAGAAAGTGCACATTAGGCACGTCCGGCATTAGTTCCCAGATATTCCGGGATATCGTTTTTTCCATTTAAGTTAAAAGTCTCGCGCTACTAGGATTCGACAGTCACCGATACTCGTACACCACGTCCATGTGTCACATCGCTCTAACGAATTATGACATTTGGAATCGGTTTTCATTCGATCCTGCTGCAGGTCCGCTCTTGCTTCGCCTATATTGTGCCTTGTGCCAATCATAAGCATCCAAAATGTGTTTGTATGTTTTTTTGTTTAGTTTTTTGGCTTCTATTCATAACACATCGTTGCGTCGTGCACATAACTCGATAAGCTTTAACTTCATATCATAACCGTCGGGGGACTACTGTTCTTCACTTTGTGCCAACAATATCGATACCATGACGTTTGGTTCGATCTGTGCGGATCATGCTCAGAGGTAGAAAGAGTGATGGTGCGCAAAAAAAGCTTTGGCATGATGATGATGATTGATTGATCCGTCACCCTAGTGTCACGCTTTCAAAATGGCTCGCTACGGTCGCTTACTAAAAAGAGTGACGATAAGGTTTCGGCGTTGATCGATTTTCGGCTTCATCCCTGGGTTAACCGTGTAGGAAAACAGAGGATCGATATTTCATCGAGCACAGCACTGCACCCACAATGTATTTTAAGCTTTTCTATTTCTACTTGACAAGAATAGAAACGGGTTCCTTTGATTAAATCTTATTTTGTTGAGGCCGAGCTCCGCATCTTGCTGTGATTATTTTTCTGTTATTATTACATCACTAATGGTCTATGGGATGCTAGTTAGAATATTTTTATATTAGTCAACCAGCGACATAACAAGATTGACCGTATCAAGCGACTCTTAAACTTACTCATTTCTCCAATGAAACACCCTATCTTAAAGACGCAAAATCCTACATTACGAGGGTTTATAAGATTTATACGGGATTTAAAAATCCCACGGAACAAGCGGCGAACAAAACCGAGAGCATAAAGAGAGCGGGCTCTGCAAATGGCAAATAATCAAGATGACACCTCGTGGCAATAAGTTTCCGGCTAGGGAATGTGGTTTGCGTTTGCACCGGACCCGTTTTGCGTTAGCTTTCACCCACATCTTTTTCATTGCTATTTGTTCATGATAGCGTACCGAACGGACGAACGAGCAATAAAAACGGACCCCGTGGTTCCAGGGTTTTCCTTCCTGCCACCATCACCCCGCTTCTTCGGCCGGATCCGGATCATGCTGAAACGGTGAAAAGCAAATGGATGTTGAACGCCACATCAGACAAGGAATAGCGAGAGTTCTGCAAGATCCTGCAGGAATTGTGCGGGCGTCCACAGGATGTGGTGGCGAGATATGAAAAGGGGATGGATTTTAGCATAGAAAGAAAGAAAGGAAAGAGAGTGACAGGGCAGGGAGGGTAGAAAGGAGCAAACGTCCGTGCCCGGGCGGCTGCGCTGGCATGTGCGGGCAGATTAGAATTTGCTGAAATTATTTTTTCATCAACCAAACATCGTTATTACGGAGGCCACCCACCCTCCAGCCCAGTCGTCCTGTCGTCCTTCTGTTTTAGCAGCTTTCCTGGGAGCTGAGACCACCTGGGGTGGGTACGGTCAGTTGTTTGCTTTTGCCTCGGTTATGGCAGAAGCCGAGGGTTTTTCACGGGCGGGGCACGTGGCATGATGGTTTAGGAAAATTAAATTTTGGAAGCTCGTATAAACCGTGGGACGAAACGACGATGCATAAACATCGAGATCGGTTGAGAAACTTTCGAGCCTTTCGTCTCGGGGTTTTGTTCAAGAGAGTGAAGAGAGAGAGAGAGCGAGGTCGTTAGTGATGATGGCCATAGTGTGGGCTGTTAGGCCAACGCGATGACAAAGAGACACGTTCTCCGGTGTACAGTAATTTCCAAAATAAACACTTTAACATCAAGCAGTGTTGTGGTTCACTAACGAGCCATTACTGAAGCACCACGCGGGGGAAATGCATGTAATTTATGCTGAAGCGTTCTCATGCGTCCCCCCCCGGCTTAACAAAATGATGGTCTCCGGGGGATCTCGGGATGCGATTGCTGTCAAACGTCACCATAACAACCGCACAGCTACCTCCCCTGATGCTTATTTTGGCCACGTATCCGTCACTACACCTAAAAGCTGCTCGCATCTATTTGTCGCAATGATGCTCCTGCGCATACATGCTGTTATGCTCGATGTGGAGGCTTCACGCCGACAGTTCGGTCGCTCACTCATCAATGAGTAATTCCATCGATAAATCATGAACCACTCGGGGCGGGTGTCCTTATTGGATGCGAGGCCTGCCGCTAACTAGATGCCATTGACTCGGTCAGTGTTTGTCACGTGTGACGCACACGGAATGCTATCCCGATCAAAGTGAGCCCCGGGATCGATTCTGATCAATTTTGAATGGATTTAATGAGTATCATTCGCGCGCCGGAACTGCCGGATTTCATTAGGAATTAATGTGCTTTCCATTACCGGTAGGGGCAAAGCCAAACGTCGCGGAAAGGGACAAAAAATCCGGCAAATGCTGCGGACTCACTATGAGTTGGAATTGATAAACCGTGATCAAAGGAAGCTACCGGGAATGCGTTTAAATTAGATCCGGCTGGGAGACAGGTGAGGGGGTAACGCAGTGCCATCATTACCATTGATTGGAGGATTAAATTCTTTGCTGAACGGTGGCACTATGCGTTTTGCTGCCCATCAGTTTCCGTTTTGCGTCTTTTTTGGTTGTTGTTGAAAGGCGCAAGGGGTATTATGAAATTGGTTGGAAAATTGTCCTGAACGATAGGAAAATCAGACACAAACACGATAACACGGTGGCGGCCATTTTCGTTATCACTCTCGAGCACCCGTCTCTACATCGCCCGGTGTGGAGAACGCATTTCGTTGCGGAAAATGGAATAAAAATTAATTGATCGTTAATTAATCAACGCACTTTTGCCGGTAATGGTTTTGTTTTTATGCACGGAACGTGCGATCGTCTCACTGGTGTGGCGATGGCGATACGCGAGGGTGTCATCATTTGGGGTGAAGGAAGCGGTGGGCTCACCGGCGACCGGTGTACGCGTATAGATGGTAAGACTGGTCCCTTTTGTTACGCTACTACGCTCGAAGTCGAATTCATTAGCTGGCGCTCGAACATTAATTGGCGTCCCATTTTGGGCACCAGCTAGTTGTGGACGGGTCCCATATAATGGAGAATTATGCAATTTAATGATTAGTGAGGGATACCGTGCGCGTGTGGTCACCAGGGGAAACCAATTTTGGTTCGATGTTGATTAGAAATACTTAAAGTCGTACTGTCAGTACGTGACGGATGTCCGGTGAGTGTTCAGCTGAACTTGAAATGAAGGACATCGAGTGAATCCTGTCCACTTTATGAACTATTTTTGTGTGTAATGTCTCCTAGCATTTCCAAAAGATCTATGTTGCTTTTAGGTTCGATAAACAAGAACCGAGAACAGGGCGGGACTGTGATCGCAATTTCATTTCGTTTTAAAATTCATAAAGATTCTATACAATCGAACAAAAAAAAGAAGGATTTCTTGGTACTGCATCGAATGCAAATCTTTTGCCTAATGCGATCCAACCAAGATGAGAAGGGAGCCGACGAAAAACCGATTACGTTTTTAATGATCGTCCCTATCAGCTAATAGAGCTGACAGCCTTCGGCCACACACAAAGAACCGCCAAATCTCTTCCTTTCATTTCACAGAAAGGTTCCACCGTGCTCCATCTTGGCCTTCGACGGTTGAGATTGAAGCGTATAGAGTCCTTCGGCCACGGAGCAGCATCAGGTCTGGCCACAGAGCTGGGGCCCCGCTTTCCTTAACACTTGTAATCTTCAAAGGCTTTAGTGGTGCTTAACTAGTGGTTAAATTAGAAGGCACATTTCCATCCCTGTCTCACTCACCGAGCTCTTAGGAGTGTCTTAGGTTCCGTCTCCATCATCATCATCATCGTCATCATCAGCTTCGCTCGTCTTGCTGCTACGCGAGATAGTTTGGTACGGTAGAGAAGACGGTGCTAAGAACTCGCGAAGCTAGGATCCCGCTGCCCTGGGGTGTGGGTATCGGCTCTATCCAACACAATCATGCTCCTGTCGAGCCTCCTCTCGGCCCACGAAACAACAGATACCATTGAGTTGAGCCGGGTGCGGATGATTCTTCATTCTGTGTAGCAGCGCTATCGGTGTATGGAAGATCCTACCAAGATCCTCTCGGAATATGGAGCAAAAGGCGACGAGGAGGTTTCAGGTGGTGCGCCATTCATCCTCAAAAGCCCTTCGAAGCGAAGAGTAGTACTGGTTCTCTGTGGGGGGGGGGGGGGGGGGGGCTCAGAGTGTGATGTACGTGTGCCCGGCATGGCATGGTTGAGTGAAGAGGTGAGGGATGTCACACTCCAAACACAAGTGCAGGAAACACTCTAACGAGCTACTATTGTTTCACCGAACCCTCGACGACGAAGGCGAGGACGATCCCTTTCATTCGCTTATTCTTCTGCGAAACCTTCAGCTTTCCTCTCTCTCCTGGCCGGCATCTCTTCATCCTTTCCACGCCAAGGGACATCAATCTGGATGACGATGGTCGAAGGGCTCGATAAAGACGCGCCAGATAACAGTTAACCAACGTTTCACCAGCCCGCTATCTGGGTTGCTACTTCATCCATCATGGGATTTATCGAAGATATTTCTGTGTATCGGATATCTCACTCATGGTCCTGCCAGGAACCGATACTAAACGGTGGTGCAAAGATCCGAAGATTTGTGTAAAGAAACGCTGCTTCGGTATGGTCGGGGTCAAGTGGCCGCGGAATGATGCTCCAACCCTGCTCGCACAGGATCATTATCACATTTTAACATACTTTGTCCTATTCCCTATCGACCCGTGGGAGGAGGGTGGCCTGGTGGGGGGGGGGGGGGGGGGATTATGCGAATCCGCTCCAGACCAGACCGGCCGTAGACTTTACGGGAATATTCATCATCACGCTCTCACGGCAATCCGAAACGCTGAATGATTGCGCTCGTTGGCTCGGGTGGTATGTCCCTGTCCACCTACCTTTCACCGGGCTCTGCCTAGGCCCCAATGCCTTCCGGTACACATGCCCTAACCGGTGGCACGCAGGCGCATCACAGCGCCAACACGCAGTTCTATTGCGCAAATGCACGCTCTCTCTCTCTCTCTCTCTCTCTCTCTCTGCGTTTCTCTAGCGTACTGTCGTTAGTAGCTGTAGGGCTACTACTACTACTAAACACGCACACATTCACCGTCCGTAGTGTTTGTTGGTGTTGGTAGTATGCGCTTAGTGTGTTAGTAATCTCTACGCTCTCTCTCTCTCTCTTTCTCCGTCGCCCGCTTTGTCGTTCACCACGAGGATACGCAGTGTCGCGAGCTTTCGGGATGATAAAATGATATAGCGCCCAGAAGCCAGGCAGGCCAGCCAAGCAGTAGCAGATCATTTTCTGGCAGCATTTTCGTTCCGTTTAAAGACTGCACAGTGCGTATAGGAATAGGAGGTTTAATGGAATGTGAGTTTCAGTGTACACAAGAGATCTGTGACATTTTCATTCAGTATCCTTATCATCCAGATATGTTCCGGTTTTATGAAGTAACGTTAACATATGTGAACACTAAATGGGGTGGTGACTAGTGCCCGGATATGCGTTACGTTTAAAAGTACGCCAGCCAAGGCGGATTCAATCGGATGTCCTCTAGAGGCAGCTGGTACCAAACAACATCGAACCATCAATCCACTTTCGGTCGGTGACTCCGGTAGACGGACGCGTTCATGTTCTTGCACCGTTGCGCCGCTGCGCCTTCTCATTTGTTAGTAAACATAGTTCCCCGTAAGGAAGACGCTTGGTGGCAGCTTGGCACGACGATAAGAAGAACGGTTCGGTTCCAAACAACCGTTTGGCACGCACGTACCTCCCGTCGTCCCAGCCGCGAGACTGTTGTTTGCTGTTGCATACCGCACTCGTCTCGTATCGCGATACCGGATCGATACCAGGTAAAGGGGTTTGTTGGTGGCGTACCGTTTTGTCCCATCGCATCGCCTTTACCAAGACGAGCGGCAACGGTTTGTTTGTGCTACGATGCTCTCCGACGATCGGAGGGAAAGCTAATGTTGTTATCTGACCAAAAACCTCGATTTCGTTGCCCTTCCTGTTAGTCGTAGCAAGCGGTGTGGCGGCGGTTTCCCAGGGTGGTACGCATTTCACGATGGTGCTGGCGGCTCTTCCGGTAGCGGATCGTTTGTCCGCCGTTATTGCCTCTCCGATTGTCTTCCCCTTTGTCTCCGGTCGTCTTGCGTAACACGCGTTACGCGAACGCGCCCCAAAAGAGACCGACAGTTAGGCGAGGGGCCTCGATTTGTTGTGAGGCTGCTGTGCTGTGGGTGCAGTGCGTTGTTGTGCGTCGTTTGTAGGCCAGTGCCATCACCACCGCCACCTGGTTCGCATTCCGCGCTGAAATCGAAAGTTGCTCATCCATCCTCGTAATGATGATGCGCTCTGCTTGTCTTGCCGTTTTCGCCGGTTGCCAGTGCAGACGCCGAGGAGTAGAGGAGGCGGCAGGGGATATGAACCGGTACGTACACAGCCGCGACCGCGCTACAAACAACAATCGTTTGTTACTACACCAACACAACGCACTCGCTGTGTGTGGCACGTTGTAATTCGTTGTGAGAAGAGCTTCCCGTGAGATGGAGTGCAAACAGACAAGAGTTGCCGCAGACAGCTGCAATCGGCTATGGCCTCATCAATGGTCAGAAGAACCATCAATACATACAACGCTCACGGTTGTAATCCTTCCGTTTGGGGGGGGGGGGGGGGGGGTGTGCTGTCCTTGGGGCGGCATAACATTATGCGAATAAGCCTTCGACCTTCGCGTGTAGCGTAGTGTGCAAGAGAGAATGAGTTGCATGATAGTAAGCGTTAGCAACCTATTAAACTTATCGAGGTTTCTCTGTTTTCTTTTCACAGGTCTGACATCGATGCCCTCCACAAAGGACCTCCGCTAGGGGTTCGTTTAGCGGATTTGCGATGGTTTCTGTCCTGTCTCTAGAGTCGACGGAAAAATCGAAGGATCCTAGCCGGAAGCGTTTCGAATAATGGTCCAAACTAATACTACCGACCGTACAGATTTCTGTGGCCACACGACTGTGTTCGTGCGTTTCTGTTTCTGAATACTAAGAAAAGCTCCCGTGCGTGTGAACGGAGCAAGAGGAAGAGCTTTAGTGTTGAAACTCCCAGGGTGTGTGGGTGTTTGTCGCGTAGTGTGGACTGCTCCTTCCTTATCTCTGCTGCTGCTGCTGCTGCTGCTACTGCTACTGCTACTGCTGTCGTCCTAGCATTAGCAGCATTGCGGCTGTGTGCGTTTCAGATGCGGAAAAGGAAGGGGGATGGCCGGAGGTGTCCTTTCCGCTCGTTCTCTCCATACGTAACCGGCAATGTGCGCTGTGCTTCCGTGTAGTAGTAAAAGGGGAGCGTTTTGTTTACACGATTGTGCCAAACCCCCCACCGCGTTCTGCAATGCCTTTGCGGTGCATTGGTTACGTTTGGAACGGATCTGTGATCTACGCCCGGTGGTGCGGTGTCTATATCTTTCCTTAATTTGTACGATTTGATTTCTATTATTACAGTGAACCATATATTGTAGTGCAATTCGTTTCGAGCTCGTGCTAAACCTACGCTCCACGAGTTCGTGAGGAGAGAGCCCGGACAGCGCTCATGCAAAGTATCAAACATTTAGAGTGTGTGGTCAGAGTTGGCTGTGTGGGCAAACAGCGAAAACAGCAACTAGCAGGCTAGTGTCGAATTTGCCCCCTAGAAACGCCGTGCGTGTCCAGCCGCTGCCGCTGCCGTCTGTCTAATCTGTGCTGTGTCTCTCTGTGTGTTTGCTAGTGTTGTGATCCGGATTTTGCCGGAAGCTACATTTACCTCTCTAGCCTAGCCGTTCCTCCTTGCTTGCTTGGTGATGCTGTGCGTGGTTAGCGGTGTCTGAGGAAGCCAGTTTTGTGGAAAAATCGTCATAAGAACTAAAGAGTGTAGTGCGGAAGGGTGTACGCCAACGTTCATCGTCGAGGATCAGGTGCCCATCAGCGAGGGGAAAGGAGAAGGAGACGAGCCGAGGTGTCCGTCCCGGAGGAGGAAGAGTTGGTGTTGGTGAGTCGCGGAAAGAGGTGTCTCGGTTACACGTGGGCGCTCTATGATGAATCCGAACCATTCGGGGGCCACACGGCGGCCCTACTCACGCGGTGCCGTCCCGAGAAACCGGTCGCGGATGCCGTTCTCGCCCCATCCGCATCACTCCAACCGGAACCACAATGGGGGCCACAACCAGTCGTGGTACAGCAACAAGGACATGGAGAACAGCTTTAACTACGGGTAAGCTGTTTCGTTGTCCAACACTTTCGCTTCGAAATGCTTAGTAGTGTCAGTCAGTGCCAAAAACCAGCACTCGACCCATACAAACTCGGTAGTAGTCAGCATGTTTCTTCAGAGATTAGGGTCAAGTTGTGTCGTGACAGGGAACTTCATGATAGGGCGCCTTGGAACGATTCACTAATAACAGTTACGGATCACGGTTATACAGTTTTCATCATTAGTATCTGCTGTGTGCGGGGGCACTAGGAAACGGTATCCAATTTTTTATCGAGCTCTATCTTTCTAGTGCTTTTCTATTTGTTTTCCCTTATTCCAAGTAGTATTAATTGTATTCTAGGTTGGACATGTCGATGATATACCGTTACTTACTTGATTGATATTTTTCAATGGTATTTTTTTATCTAATTTGTTTCTCTTCGTTGAACCAATATTTAACAATCGCTTAATTCCTTTGGTTTTCTCATAATATTTTTTTAAAATCTATTTTTAATGTGTCGTTATCTCTATGACATCTATTTCTATCTATTGCACAGAAAAGTGAATATCTTTACGACAGTACCACACGATTCGATTCCTATGTACTGAATGTTCTAGATAAGCTCATTAAAATTCGATACCGTTTCTTGGTGGTGGCTCAATATCCATTTGCAATCGACTCAAAACTGGCTTCGCTGTGCTGTGTACGCTCACCACACCATCGTTTCATCGCGAAACGTTTCGAATCGATTGCACATGCACCGGCGAAGCAACGCCAGCCCGGGGGCACCCCAGAGCTAGGCTTTAGGGATAGCAAGAGTTTGGTAAAAGTATCTAATCAAAAAAAAAAATAACAGCTCTTCACAACTGCAACCTCCGTCCCATTGCGTCATTGCGTGCGGTGAAGGAAATATCAATATATAAATTATATACACACGCATTTGGCAGCGAGGCAACATAAAAAAGAAATCCCGCCCCAAAAACTACCCCAAAAACTGTACCGACGACTGCCAACTTCCCATTTACTGCTACCACTGCAAACGTGTAGTATTGAGTTCACTTACTCTCACTTTAATATGCTGCTAGTTCTCAGACAAGTGTTGGTTGTATCTTGGCATTGTGACTTGTACTTTTATCAATCTCATACTATAGTGTAATTATATATTGTTTCTCTTCCCTGCGAGCTCTTTTTGTGTTTGGGTTTTGGTTAATTCTTTATAGTTTTTCGCAATCTAAATGTGTCGCAAATAATATGTTTCAAGTACAAAGTTCGATTGTTCACCGATTAGCTTGGGTTTAGATGATTCGAGTGTACAATCGTGTTTCTAATGTTTAATAAATAAGTTAAGTTTGATTAATTTGGTGAATTGTTTAAACGCCAATTAATTTTTAGATCATTCCCAATGATTCTTTGTTATATTTATTTTTTGTTCACTTCGCGGTCCACTTAATTTATATTTTAATTCAAAATTTTCAAAATAATGCTTTGTTTTTGTTCATTTTTTGTGTATTGATTACGTTTAAATATATTTAAAACATATTAACATAGTAGCGATAGTTGAACGAATTTTGGGATTATTTTTCGCTCCTTTTTTCGTATTTTTTTAAAGCTCTATTACGCAAACCCCTCCCACCATATGAGCATACTATACAAGTACAACTCAGCACGTGCAGTTTCTGTTACTACTTGTACTTAGCGAATGATCAATTTTCCTGCCAAAGATAACGCTCAACCTGTATGAGTTTACCCGCTTTCGTTTTAACGAAAGTTTCAACGATAGCTTGGTGGGAATGCATTGAATGTTGGTGTTATGTTCGAGACGCAAACAAAGAACAACCTACTCCTCACTGCAGCGCTTTGCTCGATCATATTTGCAGATTTGTTACGTATCTAGAAATGTTTCTCCGGCAACAAATTACTAACCCATCCACATCCACGAAAGGAGGAACTCCGATGTTTGTGTAATGTTTGCATTCTTTTAGTTAAACAAAAAAACCCCAAGCCTCATTTCGTTCTCTAACTGTTGCAGCAACTGTACTTCAGAAGCAATGTTCAGGATATTGCGGTTGAAGAGTGCCATTTGTGATATAAACTCGTCCGTTGTCTGTTGCACATGACTGTCACTGGCTTTGCGTGCGGCCAAACCTCTAACCCAAATAGTTAGTGTAATGGAAGTACTGTTCAAGGTTTTTGGTTGTGCTCGTTCGTTCGATTTAGCTTTTGAACTTAGCTTTCTGTTTCACGCCCACATCCTAGAACACACCGAGGAAGAAAAGGAACAACCTCATTAATACTGTAATGGTGATGCTCAATGCAACATTGTTGAGGTGTGCCCCATCACGGATTATTTCATGATTGATTTGAAAGCATTGTTTTATGGTTTGCTATCTTTTGTCCATGTTTATTTGAATACTGCCTTAACTGCCTTGCAATAGATATGTTACATTTACTTCCTTCTTCCGTGGCTGGTTTGGTTTCATCTTCCATACATGTTGTATTTTCTGTATTCTGTCCAGTGTATCTTTTTCTTAATTTTATCAAAGGAGGAAAAACTTCCCTTCCTAGCAATTGCATTGCAACGACGGGCCTGACGTTTGATGATGGTTTTTACAACATGCTTCCATAAGACACTCCTAATCAAAGATATGTCCTTGCCACCAGAGGGCCCGTGTAGTGTGTTCCATTGATTAATGTTTCTTTATCCTCTTTTATCCGCCAACAAGAACACTTTGTTATGTGCAAGCGATTCCATGTATCTTTATATCACAAATAGCTTTTTTTGATTAATACCTTTACCGATCGACCGATTTCGTTTACACTTCCCAAGCTCGATAACAGTTTTCTCTTCTACATTGTAGAGCAGTGCCAGATGTGTTCACTTATCGTTACCCTTTCTCGTAAATATATTCTCTAATTATATATAACTATATACATATTCGTCCACACATGGGTATATGCAAAATACTACAAAACAAAAATCTACATAAGCTTATGCTGTAATGGTAATTGTGTAAACTATTTCATTTTAATTAATACATAATTGTTTTTTGATTTTTTCTTCCGCATGCTTTTTGTCCTTTGTGGTAAATTTACTTGCAAAAACTATGAATCAACTGAACTGAACTCTGTACTCGTAAAAAAAAACAACAACTGAACCTCCTAACATTGTACGGTACGGTCACCGCTGTCCTCACCACTACCTCCTGCCGCCACCATGACCGCTCGCCGTGTACCAATCGGCAAACACCTAACACTAAACGTATTGCAACAATAACCACCGAATACGCATCAAATACAACGACTATCACCTTCATCTCTCGCTACACACCACCACGCAACCATTGCATTCTGGATTTTGAACGCTACTCTATCTGTTTGATTGTTGTACTCTTGTAACCCACCTCCCGATCGCTACGCGTTTGTTGCCTTCTGCGCTACTCCTACATAACCTCGAACTCTTTCCCTCGATCCTCCCTGCTCTTTCCTGTACCCACACCAACTGCTGACTATGTCGCAACCACCGTTCCGCAACAAACCACACGTTCATTTCACTTTACTACGCGAAACTGTTTCCTGCATCGCACTTGCAACCACCCTGGTACTACTATTGCGACTACTATTACCACTACTACTACTGCCTTCTGCTCACTCATAATACCCATCACGATCATCATTACCATCACGCACACACGTGTGCGCTTGCAAAACACACGCTAATTCATCCGCGCAGTGACAATAACGGAAGTAGTCCGAAGGAGTCGTCCTTCACCTACTCACCCAAATCCCCGCCGGTGCAGTTGCATTCTCCTCCCCTAACGAGTCGTCCAGCAGCGGCCATCCTAGTGCCTTACGGTGCTGCTACTGATGACGGTAGTATTAATAATAGATCTCAACAAATTCTTAGAGCCGGCCCGAGCCACATTGACCGGCACCGGATCAATATGGGCATGCAGGAGCGCAATCGCCACTCGATGGGCGGTTCTGCGATCGATCGTCATTCGGTAAGTCGGTCTCTGTGCAGTCGTGGAGAGGAACGGAGAGGATTAATAAACTTTACTTCTCTTTTGCTCTTTGCTTTGCCTCTAGGGACACTTCGAGAGCTCCTCAAACTCTTCGCGTGGATCGGAGCTGCACGTTGACACCCGCTCAGTGATGTCGATGGATACGCTGCGTAATAGCCGCGAC
>NC_064877.1:8340000-8445000 GCF_943734665.1 Anopheles aquasalis
TGATATGTATTATGAACATTATCTCCTACCGCTCGTCAACCTCCCTTCGCCCTATCTCTCTCTCTCTCTCTCTCTCTCTCTCTCTCTCTCTCTCTCTTTCTCTCTCTCTCTTGCGCATTCCTTCCGTTTTCACTGACTCGCTAGAATATCCTACTTTTTTTTACTTCT
The DNA here is from genome assembly GCF_943734665.1 of Anopheles aquasalis. Lineage (NCBI taxonomy): Eukaryota > Metazoa > Arthropoda > Insecta > Diptera > Culicidae > Anopheles > Anopheles aquasalis. The sequence continues at coordinate 8,340,169 of NC_064877.1, forward strand.
ACTACTACTACTACTACTACTATTACTACCACTACGTGTATGGTGATGGCGTCTTTAGCCAGCACGGCAGCACTTTGCAGTTGCGAATGGCGCCCCAAAAACCTCCGCAGGCCGCTACTAGTTTGGTGCGGACTTCATGGTTTTTGGTTTTGGGGCAGGGTGGCAGGCTCTACACTAGTAAACACTACACACAACACACAAACCACACTCTAGCGCGCACGTGATGAAGCAAGCAAGCGACAGCCACGTTCCCGTAGTTTTTTTTTTGTTTGTTTCTCGTTGTATCAACGCGCGTCGGACTAGGACCAGAAGGGATTGCACTATACTGATTGATGCATGCATTCTGTTCCGCGATGCGTAAGCAGTACAACATAAAGTAGCATTGATGCCATCCTGATCAATAATCATCAACGCGAAACGAAAGTCCTGCGGTAAACGGAAAACGGGAAACTTCACGCGCACTAGCACGGCACCGTGAGGTTCGAAATGAAGTTGCGATCGATTATACGATTACGTAGCTGGCTGGCTGGCTGGCTGGCTGGCTGGCTGGTTGGATCGATAAACTTATATACGTGTATATATTTATGTATATATATATGTATAGATATATGCATACCGAGCATCAGAACGATGCCGTCGCACACGATCACTATCGATGAGCCGCCTGAGGCCGTCCTGGGTGACGCCTAAAGAACCTTTTTTATTGTTCGTTGAATCCCACGCCACCGACGATCTCACTTAAACTGTCTACGACGGCTGGCAAAGGGATAGCCAAGGGTGTTTTCCCCCTTTTTTACAATCACGTAGTCCCCTTTCCTTCCAAACCAACCTAGTGGCTCGTACTGGCCCTACCGGTTACTTCTAGTGTAGGAAAAAAGGGGCGAAGGCTAGCAAGTGCATATCTGGCGCTGAGTGGCGTGCAACGACCCCCGGGGGTTCCACTATGTTTCCCATTACATCCAGCTACCTCCTCATGTGGATTTGGAGTTCTTGACCTCTCGATAACCTTTTAACGCTTTTTTGTGTGTTTTCCGTTATTTGTTTTGGTTTTTTTTTGAAAATTGGTCCATTTTCAACGTGCATCTAGTGTGGTGCCAACGGAAGATCTCGCGGGGCTCGGGTTCCCTCGAAAGCAGCAACAAGGAGGGGTAGTGGACTGGGAGAGAGAGCGAAAGAAGCAAGGAGTTAAGAGGAAGCAAGGATCTGGAGCATCCGCAGGCTCTCGATGACTGCAATTTAATGCGGTCTTTGGTTACTGTTCTGACTGCTCGCATGCTTATACATAGGAGGCGCTTCACGGACTAACGGACATCAAATGGATGGCACCAGCAAGGAGCGGGCGCGAATTGCTGCTTTAGCCTCGCAAAAAAAAACCATAAGTTTCCGCTTCCGGTGCATTCAATTGGTTGCTTTTGGTTTAAAGATAAACGTTGCTCACGATCACGATGAGCATGTTCGCGTGTGCGTGCGTGCATGCGTGCATCTGTGTTTGTGGAAAAGTGTTAACCACTGCCAACAGTTTCTTGTCCAGAGCCTACTCCAAACCTAGAAACGACTAATCGCTCACGAAACGCATCTAGTGTGTTGTGTTTGGCTGCTCCGTTAACGTTAGAACGCCGCCACGTTTCCACGGGCCACAGCAACTCCACGGATTGCTCTGTTCCTCCGACATATTTCAATTATTCGTTTTTTGTTTCTGTTTTTGGTTTGTTTTTGTCTTCCTTTTGTAGAAACAATGGTCGAAACACTGTTTTACTTGAGAAGAGAAATCATCACAATTATGCGCGATAAGAGCGTTTGTTTTGTTGTTTTTTTTTGTTGTGGTGGAATGAGTAGGTAGGAGGAGGAAGAGGTCCGTAGGACTTGGTGATTGTGTTGTTCTGGTGATTGCCGCGTGTGCTTTCCTCCTCTCCTGGCGGGCTGTGATTTTGCGAGTGTGTGTCTGCGTGTGGGTGCTGTTTTTTTGTACAGATTAAGCCCCCGCTAATCCGCCAGACTCAACCTTTTCCAACAGGACATGGACTCATGGATTTGGTCTTTAGTTTTGCTTCGTTTCATTTATTCCACTACGCGTAGAACGCGTGAAGGATACATTGAACGCCTAGTGTGTGGGGTGTTTCTAAGCGATCCATCTTCCAGTCGATCTTTTCTCGAGTCGATCGCATCGCAGCTACCAGCAAATGCTTTGTCACGTCCATTGTGTGCACGCTTAATCCCGCTTGTTGGTTAGAGCTATTGGTATTCTAGCTGTTATTAGCGAGTATTAGCGGCTCGGCGTGCCTTGAACTGCATGCTGGTGAGACCATCCAGGGGCGAGAATTCTGGTTCTATGCTTAACGATTGAGTGCAACATTGGCAAATGGTAATGGATACATCTCTAAATGGCGCAGCCTAAAGCACAGTCGTATCTTAAGTAAGTTTGATTATATCGGCCACTGCGGGCATCCCCTCCCGCCTAAACACTACGTTGTCTGGCTGCGTTTTTGCCTCCTAGAGCCCGAATGCCATGCGTGATCATCGCTCCAGAACGATTCGCCATGCGCATGTCGTGTACCGTCTGACTGGGAGTGTTTTGACGGTAAAGGAACCTCATGGAATGCCCATGGAATGTGTCCCACAGAGAGAGAGAGAAAGAACACTCGTCGGCATCGCTGGTGGCGGCTGGTGGATGCCTGGTGTTGGCGAAAAAGAGAGAGAGAGAGAGAGAGTTCTTTTTTGTTTTAACATTAACTTCACTTGGGTGTTTTTTTTTCTTGTTGTTTTTGGTTGGTTGGTTGGTTGGGTGAATGTTGCCGGCCGATCGGGTTTGACCAGTGTGTCGCGTCGCTAGCATTTGAGCTCCAGGTAGTTGAATGCCACGAATTGTGTGCTACGCCATTTTGCCTTGTGCCCCCTTCCCCACCCCCCCCCCCCCCCCCGTGCCCTCCCTGCCGGGGGCCATTTTGCCTTAATCTAGAGTCGAGCTTAGAGTTTATACCATTAGAGTTTGCAACAGCATTACAAGGTATGATATGTTTTCGGTTTTTCCATTTTCCCTCCCGTTTCTTTTTGTTGTTGTCTTCTGGCTATTCTTCTCGTTTGTTTGCTTATTTTGTTTTTCGATCGCGATTTAGAAGGTTTGTTGCTCTTGTGATTGGTTTGTGTGCCAGTGCTCCAGGCTGACACCGCCACGAATTTCCCATCCCCGGCCTCCCATTCCACGCTACTACAAACTAGAGAGAGGCTAGGCTGTGTTTTTTTTGGAGGGGGGGGGGGGCAGGAGGTTTTGCTTAGAATCTTACATTCGTACTCAATATTCGTACTATGTGTGTATTTTGTGTTTGCGTGTGTAAAGTGTTGTGTCTGTTGAGCTTTGTGGAGCGCAAATTCTCAAGCAATCAACCGGATTATGTGTGCAGACGGTAGGCTAGCACTAGGGGAGTGTTGTCGCCTGTTGCCGTCTGTTGTTTGCGCTGTGTTCGGCTGTTCATTCATCAGTATTATCTTTATTCAAGTTGATTTTTTTTATTATTAAATTTTTCCATATTTTATTGACAATTCCCTTTCTGCGATGGCTACCAGCGGATCCATCGTGTGTGAAGCACTTTGCTTTTCCCTTTCGTCGTCGAAGGACATCCTTTCTTATGTTGCTGTGTGCGTTTGACTGTGTCTGTGTGAGTGTATGTGGCAGAATTGATTTACTAGTTATCGCTCTACTATTACGGTTATGCATTAACGCTTACGCTCGGCACTAGGATCCACTTTGCCAGCATCTTTCGCTCGTGAGGATGGTAGAAATAGGGTACAACGATGCCGCCTCACCTTCACCTGTGGCTCTTGAATAGTATAATCTAGCATAGAAAGTAACGTCTAATTGATTGTAGATACTACTCTGTCGACAGTGTCCGTGTATGTGGTATCTGTTCTGTGTGCCTGTGTTCATGTTCGGAGTGTTTTGCGAGATAAAGTGGAATTAGAGAGAAATTCGAAGTTCCGATAAGTTTGCGTGAAAGAGTTTGAGTTGAAATGTGAACCAAAAATAAAAAAGAACTGATTGCTTGTGTAGCTGTGAAAGTAATGAGGTTGCGTAAGAAAGATAAAGATATTATTTAATGGTGCTAGCTCGTTCAACACTATCGCCATCACCGATCATGGCGATCAAACAGAATGGAATACAGGTGCTGTCATCATAGCGTCGCCTACTTCGATTCCTGGCCGGCAGAACACTTTAGCTCACATATTTGGCTAATGGGACATCAACGTAGCAATCGATTTCAAGCACAACTCAACTGAAATTTTATACTCTCTCCACTCAATCCCGGAGGCCAGAGAGGCCTGAGCACCAGGAACGGGAGTGTGCAATGCAGAACCAGATCCTCTCCGTGTTCGTGTTCGTGTTCGTGTGTGGTGTGTGTTTTGTTTATTTTGTTTAGGCCGACCAGCCTAGGTGATCAGCCACCTAAAGGGGAACCTAAGCCTATCATACTATTACGCAGCTGTGCGTGGTTATTTGTCATCGCGGCACCCCAACCCCCTTACGGCCGGCTACGGCAACGACGACTGGCACCTTCCCCTTTGGCGGTCTGAGTGGGCCACGCAGCTGCAGTGCTGCAGCAACGCCATCTCAGATCAACGCCAAACCATATTCCATCGCCTGCCTGGTTGCCTGGCTGCCTGGCTGCCTGTCTGATCCACGCGCTTCTTTTATTTCTAATTCCTAATACTTTCCCCCCTCCCTCCGTGTGCGGGAAAGTTTGTTTGATTCGCTTTCGGTGCTTTCGCTTTGCAGAAGTAAAAACGGGTCGAGGAGGGAAGGACCGAGTGTGTAATAAAGGGGTACGGAGAGAGGGGGGCGGGGGGTTGGAGAATTTGTTCCTCACTATCTTTTCTTAAAGCTTAAACGAACTAGCAGGAAAACGGGAGAGGAGTGGAGTGGTGCTGACGGCCACTTGCCAGGAGCCCGTAGACCGTCCATGATTATTGTACGACTCGGAGTGTGGTCGAGGTAAGCAGCGACAGTAGAGCAACCAGCAGGAGCGTCACCAGCGGATTAGGTCGGTAAAAAAAGGCGCCACTTTCACACGGTGCGCTTGGTGGTGGTGCTACTTGAAGGTTCGCTGTTCGTAGGAAGAGAGAGAGAGAGAGAAAGGCGACAAGTTTGACATCAGAAGATGCAAATAAAAAAAACCCAGCCTGGGACTGGGAGAGAACTTACAGGTAGCTGCAACAAGCTGCGGTAGATACTTCTTCCAGAACGCACACTGCCTCAACCGTGGGCCTCGTCCGACGAAGGACGTGTTCATGCCGAGCTCCAGATAGTGTCGCCCTTGGGCCGTATGCTTGGGCCACTCGGGGATGTCGCTGCTGGCCGGGCTCGAATTCGGATTGCTGGAACAGAAGGAGGAAAATAATAATTAACATCCAAATGTTCCCGTTAGCACGGACATCTATCGATGACGCACCCCGTTTTGGCAAAGTTGGACCAGTAGCGCATGATCTTCCGGCTGAAACCCTTCTCGTCATCGGTGTAGCCAAGCGACGGGTTCAGTGGTTCACCGAACACGTAGTTAATCTCATCACCATGCATCACGCCGGTCCAGCGAGGCCACGGATTGCCTTTGCTACGGTGCGTGTACAGATACATGTACACATTGTTACCCTCCTCGGCGTACCGCTGTGCGAACTCATTGACATTGCACGTGAAATGATAATCGCCAACCATCTTATCCAGCGCGTCCCGGTTACTGTTCGGATTGTCCGGCTCGGTCCAGTCGGTGTACTCGAACACGATCGCCTGCCGGGCCGCTCCGTTGACGTACGGGTTTAGTTCGCGTACCGCTTGCAGGAACTCTTCGCGGGACACCGTCACACCTTCCTCCTTGCGCAGCAACTCGGTCAGATAGTAGATGATGAAGTAGTAACCCTCCTCCGTATTGCTGCCCGTCAAGATTTCCGTCTTCTTGAAGCGTCCACTGGCGAGTGACCGTTGGGGCGTCTCGTCCAGGAACGCACCGTCCACCACCGGTACGAACGGGAACTCACAGATACCGAGCGTGCCCCACTCGTTGTCGACCAGCACGTGTGGATCCTTCCCACGGAGACACTCGACCGCATCGCCCGGTTTGCTGGTGTCATGCGGACATCCGACCGCTTCCGCCAATCGCAATGCCCTGTGTGGTGGAGGAGACGTAGATTCATGAGCTTTTTGGTGTCTTCTGGGGTTGCGATCAAATGACTCTACCTTAGCGTGGCTTCCTCACGCGAAACCAGTGCCCAGGGAGCGGTGGGGGATCCACTCTGCAGGATGGCACGCTGGAACAGATCGCGCGACAAGGCGGACAGAAGATGGAGCGACACCGACACGGCACCAGCACTCTCTCCGAAGAGTGTCACGCGGGATGGATCACCACCGAACTTGTGGATATTATCCCGTACCCATCTGCAAACGAAACAGGACATCAGTACATTCATATCAGCGTCAGGAACCGGTCCCAATCCGTGGCCAACAACGGTGACCTACCGTAGGGCGAGATTTTGATCGAACAATCCAGCATTACCGGGCGCTTCCGGTGTACCGAGAAACAGGAACCCAAGACTGGCCACCCGGTACTGGAGCGAGACGACGATCACGTTCTCCTCCGAGGCGAGCGCCCGATGATCGTACACGTCGAGTGTGGCCGTACCGGAGTAGAAACCACCACCGAAGATCCACAGCATGACGGCAGCATTCTTGGGCCGTGGCCGTGGTGCCACCACGTTGATGTACAGGCAATCCTCCGAGAGTGGTGTGTTCGGGTTCCACATGGTCGCACCCGGGAAGTCACCGAACACCGTATCAACGATCTGGACGCAGCTGTTCGGTGGCGTCGTTGCGTTCAGTACTCCACTCCACTTTTCGGCCGGCCGTGGATGGCGGAAACGCAACGGACCGACTGGGGGCTGCGCGTACGGAATACCGAGCCACACGTCTACCTTCTTGCCGCTGGGGGCGTCCACCGTGATGCCCCGTACCCGACCCTTGTCCGTGTTTACCACGAGCGGATCATTATCGCTAGCATCTGGAGAGGAAAAAGTGTAGAGTAATCGATCGTAAGATCGTGTATCTGGCGATCACTGCTAGCGAGAACGTACCTGCGTTCGATTCACGCCTCGTCAGACCTCGCCGCCGAAGTGATGGCGTACCACCACCACCACCACCACCACCACCGCCACCATTACTGGCGTGGACAACGTGCTCACGTTCGAGCGTGCCCAGCTCGGGGTCTATAATTCGTACGGACTCACCGTGACCTATATATGGTGTAAAAAAGGCATCTGAAAAAGTGAGGAAGAAACCACAGAGAAAAGAAAACACACACAAAAACATCGTCAAAAGAAACCAACGAACAACGACCAAACAGAACCCAAAAAAAAGGGGGAAAGAAAATATGGAATATGGATGGAAATTCAATCGAAATCGCAACAATTGCGCGGCATGGCACACGATGGCGATGGCGAGTTTGCGGAGTTCCTGAGGAGAATGCTGCGCACCGAGTATGCTGAAGGATGTCGTTGAGGTCATATTGCTCGGGTAGGTGAGGTGAGGTGGTTCACAGGTTTGTGGGTTCGAGTGGGAGTCTGATCTGATGGGAGTTTTCATCGATTTCCGGCATTAACTTTGTTTTTAGGTTATGTTGCTCACACTCCGAGCTGACAGGCTCCTTTGATTCAAGATATGTTTCAGATCGAGACTATACTACACTCTTGTAGCGAATCGTAGTGACCTGGAATTGCATTCTGGATCCAGTGCAATGGAGTCACCTGTGATGGCCGCAACCAAGCAGCAGCAGCAGCCGATCGATCGATCGATCGATCGATCAATTACTCGAGGCATTCAGAAGAAGAAGAACATAGCGAATAGTGCAGCAAAATGTCGTGCAAACGTATTCGGCATTCGGACTGTGAAAATTCGGAAATCGGAAATCGGAACCAGCGAGAATTATCAGGCCCAGAACAGACACACACAGCGTTCACACGGCATGATCGTTCACTGAAAAGCTTCGAATTGAGTGCGTATGCGCATAAGCTGTGCGGGGTAGCTATTATTGTCCTTTGAAGAATGGGTGCTGCTGTGTGTGCTGCTTAGAAATGGCGGCCAGTGCAATGGTGCAAAACATGGACAAAAGGGTGCGCACGGGTGCTTGGTGGTTGTGCGGTGTTTGCTAGGTGCAATTGGTGCAAGGTGCTGTGAGTGATCGTTCTTTTTTAAAGTGAAGGAAGGCTCTTACCGGTCGGGTTTCAATTCATCGCGGGGAGAGGATTTGGTTATGTGACAACAACAGGGAGAAAGTGACATTTTTTGGAACTAATCATTTGCAAAGTAGGATTCGTGGAATGGCCAGAGGATTGTTCCGGTTTTGTAAAAGAGCTTGCGAAAGTAAGGGTATTTGCAACGCGATAAATCGATGAACGAATCAAACTACCGACGGTAGTGTCTCCGTGTTGCGCCTGCGATTGTCGTTCTCAAGATTTTGATTTCCTGCTTGGTCATGCAACCGAAAAAAGCAAATGAATACGACTTGTCTACTCAACTCAAAAGCCAACTACAATACGATACTAATGGGAAAGTGGTAGAAAAAAAAAGAACTGAATCATCAGCAACGTAATTAATGGTTACGTGTTTCCAATCTATGTTGAGATTTTGCTTCTGTACATTTCTAGACAGGGACAGAAGTAGGTATGATGAAATTTGCGAGGTAGGGATGGCGAGATATTAGGAGTATGCATTAATTCGATGCGCCTTACAGTGACAATGCCACCGAAACATTGTTACATTTTTGACCATATCAAGCAACCTATGGTGTTGTATCTATAGCAACCGCGTGATTGTGGATCGATCTTCTCCTGGAGTATACCTTCTTTGAAAAACATTTTTGTATTCTTCAAATGCTGTAGTTTAATGTTTCTTAATACTTCTAAATAATGGCACAACCTTCTCTACGTTTAGTAAAATACCATCAGCCATTTTTTTTAAATAAATTTTCAAATTACGCCTTAGAAGGCTGCGAATTAATGCACAGTCCACCTGACTTAAAGGTTATAAAAAAAAATTAGGACGAAAATACAATTCCGTGACGAAAAAACGTGGTGCCCGAAATAAACTAAAAAGAGTACAACATACAGACACACGAAGAAAGATATCAAATTAACAGACTAGACTGACAGTCCGACAGGCACAGACACCGAAGGACGGGCAGACAGACAAACGGAAAGCGTCGAAAAAAAGGTAATCCAGACTTGTAGAAGATCAAGGAAGCCCGAGACCGGAAGCCCAAGGAGCCCACAAGGAGCTGAATCACGTGGCCTTCTACGTCTTTCTTCCGATTTTTCGAATTTCCCGTTTGTCAAACAAGAATTGGAAAAACACACACATACGCATACACAACTGGAACAAGATAATACAGCATGTACAGAAGATTGAAAATTGATAACACAGATGAAGAGAGAAAGGAAGAGAGCGAGACAGAGAGACAGAGAGATAGAGAGAAAGAGAGAGAGAGACAGAAAGAGAGAGAAAAAGAGAGAGAAAGAGAGAAGAGGCGAAAAAAGTTGGCCAGAGATGGAAATGTCCGCGCGGGCTAGCGCACGTGACAGTGTGTCTGGCATTGGGTGCGTGTACGTGTCTGAGTGTATGTGTGGCCTGTATGTGTGTCTGTAGCGTGTGCGATTGCGGACTCTAGCGAACCGACCTGCATCCTTGCCGAGCGTGAGCCGCGCCACTTCCTCCTCTTCGGCCGACGACAACGACGACGACGACGACGCTGAGGACGATGAGGAGCCGCCACTGGCACTGGATTGCGATCCTGGCAGCAGTGTCTGCGATTGGGCCACCGCCAGTCCTCCGAGTCCACCGGTCACTCCGCCACCGCTCGACAGCTGATGCGTACCACCACCAACGCCCAGCTCGTGATGCCGCCCGGCGACTGTCTGTAGGAAGGGCGCCAACAGCAGCAACACCACCATCGGCGGCAGGCTCAGCATTAGCGCAACGGCACCATCCATCCTTCGCCGGCAACCCATCGCCACCCGAAGCCCTCGGATCTCCATCACCGGATTCACGCTGGCAGACGCTGGTTGCTGCTGCTGCTGCTGCTGCTGTTTCTGTGGAGTAAAATAAAGAGAAAGAAAGAAGAAGCATGAGCATCGGAAAAGACAACAACAGAAATAGGGGAAAAAAGAACGGAACAAAAAAGGACATTTGAATTAGACCGGCATTGCTCGCTTTCGTTCCGGCGAAGGCGTGTGCGCTTCCGGTGCGGTGGTTCCGGCTGCCAATGCTGATTGCCAGTCAGCAGCAGGATTCGGATTTCGGAAAAAAGAAGCCACAGAGACCGGGGGCCCGGATCAGGGCCCGGAGTTAATATTCATGTTCAATCGTGCGTTCCCGGGGACCGGAAATGGAATCGAATTCGGGCGTGCGCTGGTACGCCCGGAAGTCACTACCATCGCTGATGCTGCTGATGATGATGATGACGACGGGGACGACGACGACGACGGTGATGATGGTGATCATCATAATTACAAAGCTGGATTAGCTGGAACAGTTCCTGTTTTGTGGTGTGGATCATGCGGACCACGCTTGTGCAGAGAGTGAGCGTGAAAGAGAAGCAGCAGCACACAATAATGCCGGCCGACCGACCAACCGACCGGAGGGCTGAGATTTCGAAATCAAGCTACAACAACCGCTGCCCCCCCAAAGGAGAGCTTAGTATCTGGCATAGAGCGTGAGTTGAAAGTGAAGGTAGGCCAAAACGAAGCAGTAGCAGCTCGGTTCGTTCCCTCGGTCTTAAGACCTTAAGAATCTGGCCTCCAGGAACAGCAGCATTAAACATTCATGCTCGCGACGCTCGCTAGCCAGCGCTTTACGCGTAAGCATTTCCCAGAACCTATCTGTGATCATCGTGGAAGGTTCCACTCCTATCTTGCCTCGTGTCTGCATTAAAGCTGCTCCTGGTCCTGGGGTCTGAGTTCTTGGGCGCTACTGCCATCACCACGATGATCAGCATAAGCATTCCCACCCGAGCATTGGGTGGCTCCGAGGAGCAAACGAAAGCGTGCTTCGTGCCTCTGCATAATGATTCAATGATGAGGAAGCCAGAGGCAGCTGCGGGCTGAGGGTTCGGGCTTAGCAGCAAGCATCGAGCATCGAGCCAAGTCATCAGTATTAAGGGCTTTCGGCCGGGCGCTAGCGTACGCGCTAGGACTAATTTATTGACCATAACTCGTCACGTTTGTGACTTTACGATCCGGAAGCGTGAAAGAGAAGGGGTAGGGCAAGGAGGTGTGTTTGTTTCACCGGGCGGCGGGGGGGCAGGCGCAGTCCGCAATTACTTTTGTTACTCCGCATCGCGCTTCCATTTCCGGCAGTGCTCGGTGGTAATGGTTATGTTGTTTTGTTTTAATTAAAATGTGATTCAACTGCTTCCTGATTTTACTGGCATGGGGAGCCTGAATAATATTAAACCGGTCAGTACCGATCGGGGCATGGGTTTTGTGTGGAGAGTGCTGCAGAGTTTAGCAGAAGGGAGTAGGAAAGGAGTGGACTAAACGTAGCGCAATTTTCGCAAACGCTATAAAGTTGCTTTCACATCAGAGGCGTTTTTTTTTAAGTTGAAACGCGTTTTATTAAACATACGGCTCGTCCGTCCTTATATTTGTTAAAAAAACGCGTTTTGTTGTTTACTTTGACGTATTGAAAAAGGAGGAGTATTTATTAATAGTAATCCTTTAACCAAGCAACCTATGAAAATAATAAACGTTATTCTTCTAGTTCCCCTGAACGTGCACAGACGTGTTTTCGTGTAGCTCCAACAAAAAAAAAGGCATTTGGTTTGGAAGCAGCTTCAAGCAAACGAGGTAGGCTGTGTCACAAAACCAGTGACTTTGCAACTCGCGCATTGTCTATTACTCGCTCTTTCTCTATTCGACAGCTTGAGACATTTCTTCCTTCTTCGAAATCAACGAATCGCTCGCCCAGTTCGTCAACCTTGCCCATCCGCTCCGTTCCCTCTTGAAATGGGGCTTTTCTTAATGGAAAATTGGAAATCTCCGTCTACGCCCCACGCACGCTACCCTCACTCCTGAGCCATCACGGCACCTGAGCGGATGTAACGGCGGATCGTTCGCCTAGCGGGATGGCTTTAATGCTGATGCGTAGTCCACAGTGCTGGGATGAAAGGGAACGGAGGGCTCTCCTGCCGGCTAGCGAAAGGCAAAGTTTATTTAATTAACGCCCTCTTCCAACCCTTCGCTTCCCATTTAACCTCCCGACCAACCCGGCACTCCATCTCGCTTTCCCGGTGCAACATCAATTTCATTCATTTTTTATGAAGGTTGCCTCCAGGTTGGCGTTGGGATCAGTGGTACCAGGGCCTGGGTGGCCCGATGCTCCGGCTGAATCTAAACGACCTTCGTTAGAGTGGAACGTTCTCGGGAAAGCGCCGTGCTTGGTCCCAGGCTTATCTGGTATTCCTGGGGCATCAGACCCATCATCGTGGTCCGTTTCGCTCCGTGCGTCTTTTGCGGCGGCTACACAAAGGGAATAATATAGTTTCACTTAATCGACAGGATATCATCACCTCTTCCGGTCCGTTCTGGGCAGTGCGACGGGGCAGCACCTGCTGCTGCCGCAGTCACCATTCCAGATCATTTCGTTCGCAGGCCAGCTGGCAATCTCACGCATTTACTCGCGCCGCTCGTGCGAACCGGTTTTGTTTCCGGTGCTGAAGATGGCGTCCCTCTTGCTCTTCGATCTATGGAATGGAATAACACTTGGCGCACAACGCTGAACGAGAAATCGATTCACCATTTTCCTCATTTTCCGTCCCGCTGTGTTGTTGTGATTAGCAAATCAAGATGCCCACACCAACGCAGGAAACGTTGTATGTTTGCCTTTCTGATTGAAGATCTCGATCGTTGGGAAGAGAAAGGACGGCAGCTTGAATTGTTGTAAAAAGGATGAAGGAGAAAATCCGCTTTCCCTCGTTGTCGCTGGGAAATGGGACGCGCCTCCACCGTTCGGTGACAGCTAACCCGCCATCTTTCCCCTGCCGGTGGTCAGCGGCAGTTTGCCACTTGATTGGGTAAACATCAGGCACCGCACCTCGTGCACGTTTGGGCCTCGACCAGAATTGAATAAATATTAGTGAGCGAGTGGTCGCGTGGGACGGTGAACTCGGTCGGACACGTGCTGCATCAGTATGCTCCGCAGAGGCCGAACCGAACTTATCCGGCCAGCAACCAACTTTCTCCTGTCTAATTGATATCGGGTTGCTTCGTTCCTTTTCCTTCCCCTTCCCACGGGAAAGCCCAAAAGTTGCTACCGAGGTTCCGGCTGACGTCAGCAGGATAGACGAGCGGTGCCACAGTCCAGGCCAGACCAGGAGATCTGCGGCCTCACGACAAACTCTGTGACACTCAATTATAAGCGTCGATGAATATTTCATCGACGCGTGCGAACGGTTCCCGTTGGGTTGACGACGATCCCCCCCCCCCCCCCGCCCGATGAAAGGGTGTAAGGAGAAGATTATCAGCATTTCTTCCCATCCATAATTCATGTAGTTAATAGATAAAAATAGGCGAAACGGCGTGCGGCACCAGGCGCCTCCATTCACAGTTCGCGAACGGTTTCGCACACGTCACACGTGTCGCCCGACCATTTGGATGCTTGGTAATCCCTCCAAAGTAAAGCGAAAATGGTCCACGTGCGCCAAATCGGGACAGCTGACGTCCAGGTTAATTTCTATTAAATAATCCCACGATGGTGGAGGCGCCTTGCTGTTTGACGTTTTAGCGTCCGTGTTTCGCGTCATAACAGGATCAATCAGCGGTATTATCGCGTATATTTTAATCGTATCTCACTGTTTTTTTTTCAGAATTGTTGAATTTTATGTTCCATGTAATGCTCTCATGCTGCACTTCGGTCATAACTACACAAGTCAAAAACAAAGCAATCAACCGAGGAGCTCGCTAGCCATCATCTGAACTAATACTGGCTTTAAACCATCCAATTAGGGCCGAGTTCAAATCCGTCAATAGGGCAGAGGCATAATGCGTATGACAGGCAAATGGGCGCGCGATAACAAAGCGAAACAAGTGTTCTGACCAGCTGTGTGTGGGCTGCCAGCCGACAACAATCCGATTTGCCGAGCCCATTCCGTCTGCGGAGGCGTGTCGTGAGCGTCTGTATCGAAGCATATCGTGGCGAGTACGGATCGGATGGTCGGACAATTCGTACGGAACACAATCAATTCCCAGTACCCCACGGCATAGCGAGCATGTTTATCGCGTTTTCGTAACCACGCTCTCGCTCACTTTGTTTCTCTTTTCCTCACTTTCTCTCTCTTTTTTCCTCATTTTCTCGTTTCGATCCGTGTAGTGAATGGGCGTGCGGCACTGTTACACGGAACGGACGCGTCGGAACTACCCACGCCGCCCACCATTTAATTAGTTTAACGAAGCGCCAAAAAGGAGATTATTCTGCCAAAGTGGGCACTTGTTTATTAATGCATAATGATGGACCAGCGGCCCACTTAGGTGAGCTGAGTGGTAGGTGGGCGAGGGGGAAGGGCTCTATGTTTCGTTTTTTCACCGTTCCGGACGCTCCGAACCAGTCAATAGCAGCTGATGGTTCCTTGGAGAATTGTGCCGTTCTTCTCCGTTTCTTTTCCTGCTTAATGGCCCCGCTAATGTGTCGAGTGCGATCATCGATTCCACCTTGACGAAGTAGCGATAGGTTGGTTCAATGGTTTTCCTTAACTACCTTGCTTCGTTATCTGTTCTCCTTTTCTCTCGTAGCAAAAGGAATGTCGTGTTCTTAAAGATTTTATATACCATACAAGTGTATCAATATACTTTATTTAACTGTCTATTCGTCTTTATCGAATTCTTTTATGATGTTCACAGAACTTCGATTAGAATTAAAGCAACCAACTTTACGCACGCAACGTATGTTTTCGTTGTCCAGCTCGTGCGACCGACATGCGACCATTAGGTTTGTTAAAAAATGCATTTTTTTTTGCTTTTACCTTACGGGCTGAGCCGTATTTATTAGGTGGAAAAGAGGAGAAGATAGAGTACAAAGAATAAAGGGAACAGGAATTTCCTCCTACTCTTAAAAAATGCATAGTCAAGATAGTTGGTCCAAACAGCGCCATTAATGGTAAACGGTTAGTGACAGATTCTAAATTGCGCCTAAACACGCGCAACGTTTCAGGTCAATGTTGTTTTGGTTGCTTTGATTTATTTAGCGGGTTTCAGTAACTTAAACGTAGAGTGCAGAGACCGAATACGCTCACTGAATCAAGGTAGCTTCGAATATTAACATAGAATATTGCTCTTCATTTTATGTTGCAATTTTCCTTCGTCGTTTTGAGATCCCTAAAGATCTTTTACAGCACGGATTTGTTTTACAAATAGTAGCTACAGTTTTATTTGTATCGATTGATCCGTATCTTTGGATGAATAATTTCTAAACTACTAACTAGATAAACTAAATCGCATCTCAATTTGACAACTTTCGTTTTATCTCAAGTCTCAAAAAGCATTCGTAAATGAAAAATTCAGTTTAGATCTCTGTGCTACTGTTACTTCCTAGCAAACAAAGCACAAACTCTACCGACAATTAATTATTTAATTGACCCGTATTGAATACAAATTGCACTTGTTCCAAGAATGAAGAGAGGTTGTGCACTTTATACCTTAAATGAGAGTATCATCATCACATTCCTGTAAACACCTTGTATCTCTCTCTCTCACTCCTACTCTGCAGCCAGAACTTAACCTTCGTTAAACGATCAGGGCCACAATTAGGGAATGCTACAGATCGTGAAAGAGCAATCATTACACAGCGCCACACCAGTAATGATGGCGCAAATATTGAACCTTTGGAACCACAATCGTTGGTTCAGCGTTCTTTGCCGTTTCTGGAGAAATCCGGTCCTCCGAACTTGCACTTTTTCGTTGGAAATGATTTGTTTACGGTCGCACGGGCGCGTGGTGAAGTCTGTTATTTACGTTTGCCTTGGAGATGCTGATTCCCCTCTCTTTTTCTCGGAATCACACATGTTCATCCTTTTGGAGCGCCACAACGGTACACAGTGTTTCGCGTCATTGCAAGTCATTAGCGTCCAACCACAAGTTGGTCTTTCGGCGGATGATCACTAAGCAGTGGAAATGCTAAACAAGCGAATTGTTTGTTTTCGACAACTTTCCGTTTAAGTCACGCGCGAAGTTATCGAAGAAGAAGGAGGAAAACAAGCGGCCGCGCTGTTCGTTGGCGTTAACCATCGAATATGAACCCGACACCGGTTGGCCACCGGGGAGGTTGATGGGACGGACTGTAATGCACTGCAGAGAGCGTGACAGAACGTGGGGTTATCGCGCGCCATTCATCGGTACCCACGGCTCAACTGATGTCATCATCATCGTCGTGTAATAGGTGGTACAACGATTTGCTATGATTATTTGATTATGATTTACGATAAGCTGTGCTGCAGCGGCAGAGACAAGGGATGTGTTTCCGTTGCCCGTTGGATCACCGCTGGTTCACTGGCACTGATTTACCCCGTGCTCCCGTGTCCAGTGGGCGGGGCGCAGTGTTTAGCATAGTTTATGCTCACACAAATTTAGGCAACGCGTATCCGTGGACCGTAAAATAAATGGAGCGGAATGGCCACCGGGCAATGGAGCTCGGTGTTACTGGACTAAAGGCAGGAGCAACAGAAGGAAGAATACCAACCTGACTTATCGGTCGACCACTGTCGACTACTGTTGGCACTAGCGACCAGTTACTTGGAGCTGCGGCTTGACTTGTCTTCGGCAGGAAGTTCGTTAAGGCCGCACACCGGACACAAACGATCGCGCACACACGGTAACCTTGAAAGATCACACGAGTCTACCGAAGAGGTCTGTTGTAGCCTCGATGAACAGGTTGCTACTGGCTTCGCGCAGTCTCATCGTTCACGTTCGTGAGTCGCGCATGAGTGACTCTAGACTGTATGCTAGTGTCAGTGACTAGTGACAGTGGCAGATTGATTCGTACTTTGTATTGGTTAGTGCGAAGCGTAGCATTGTCGCGTTAAGTTATGTTGACACCATGATCGTCACAACCACCAGCACCATTACTGTAATAATGGTGTTGTCTGGGTTACTCTTTTGTTTGATGGTACCATCTCATCTTCATCTGGCCAGCTGTGTACGTTGCTCTACCGTGTGAACAATGAACGACGGGGCTATAGAGCGAAGAGAGCGATAAGCACCCTTTGAGACCTTTTTGTTTGGAATCTGGAGCCATTAAATCAGTGATATCTCCCGTCAGCTGTGATGGAATCAAACCGTTGAGCCTCAAATCAAATAAACTAAAAAAATCAAATAAAAGTGAATCCATGCCTTCTTGATTCACCGGTTCGGTGATTTTTATGCATCTTTTGTTTTATACATAAGGCTTTAAAATATTTTATTTAAATGATAAACTTACTTCGTGTTAAGTAACTTTTTGTTAAGGGTCATTGGTTAATTATTTACTTTTCACTAAAGGAAATTGAATGATCGTTGTTTTCGTAAACACCTTTTTACGGTTAATATTTATGTAATAATGGAGCTTTCAAAATGTATACGAAACCTGTTCGTCATTTATTTCTACCACTGTCAGCAAAAATTAGAGTGGGGAAGATCAGAGGTATCTGGTTACTTCGTGACCTTGAAGATTTGTTTTTTTTACCAGTAGTCTGTGTCTAAAACTCTCTTCACGTTGCTTTGCCTTCCAACAGTTCATTGATCGAATGGCGTCAACATCTTGTTCGAATGTTTTCGTTCGGATTTATGTACCAATAAGATAACTAGATCTTATTTAGTTTTTAACGATTTTTACAACAAGAAAGCGAACATAAGCAAGTGAGAAGAAGTTGCTGGATTGTCTCCTACTACTGTTTATAATGTTTTCTGTTAAAGTTATCGATAAGAAGTTATTAAACAACCACATTTAGTGTAGTCTGTGAGTTTCTTATCTTCTTTGTTTTTTTGAAATTTATTTAAAATTTTGAAATATTTTGTAAACGTGTTTCCTTTACTTATCAACTGATACGAGAAGCAACGGAATTCAAATCACTCGTTTACTAAGTTTAGTAAAAAGCACACGGAAACAACACGCCTCATGCAATCAATATCTCCGGTCGCACTTAATTGGTTGTCGGTTAATGTGTTTCCCTCTCCCGTGGGGGTCCTTTTTCCGCTTTTCCGGCATCTGCTTTGGATGCTGGCATTGATGGGACCACCCGGCCAGCCACACTGCTGTGAACCGCTATTGTGTACCGTAACGGCAGAGAAAAGGGAAACTGCCATACACACCCTCGACGCCTGTGGCGATCGACATTGCGGTCGACCATGGCGGCGACAGAGAGAGAGAGAGAGAGAGAGAGAGAGAGAGAGAGAGAGAGAGAGAGAGAGAGAGAGAGAGAGCTGGAGGGGAGGTCCTTTATGTTTCCTGGCCACAAAGCAGTACGTGCCGTGGTACGTCCGACCGGATCGGATGTGGTCAGCAGACATTGTTTCCGGGGTTTCTGGGTGCCGAAATGACCGCCGACGTGGCTTGGTGCACGTATAGCTCGAGCAGAGCCGAGGCTCGTCTACCTTGGCTAGAGCAACTCTTTGCTTCGGGGCCTGTTGAACCGTGCTACTACGAGCTACTATTGTTCAGAGTTACGAGGGCAACATTTCCAAGCTCCTACAGCTTCCTCCAAGAAGGATTCTAACCGAGCCGGCATCGTATCGAGTCAACCACTAGCTTTGCTCTTGCACCGTGCAATCGGACGGCTCCAAAGGAAGGCCAGCACCATATGTACCATTCGGTCGTCCACACGGACACGTATCGACACACAGGCACACATCTCTGCACACACTAATCGAATCGAGTCGTCGTAGAGAATAGAACCCCGGGAACACCGGGTCGTCTCATGGTTCATGAAATTTGCACGAACCAACCGGCAACCGTCCAACCGTTCGGACCGGACTAGACCGACATCGGACCGTGTCCTTCCTCGGCAGTCCACGGCCACGTCTTCGAATCATTCATATGCATATGAAATCATCAATTAACAAAATGGAATTTAATTTCTTCCAGTCATTTATTCACGAGCCGCTTGTGCTGTCGAGCCTCGTGTGTGCCTTCGGTTCAGTTTGGGTTCACTTCCGAGCCGTCCTTCTCGGACTCGGACAGGCGTGCTAGCTCGGAACTAGCACGAACTAGCACTGTGCGGAACTGAGGTGTGGTGAGGTGTGAATTAGGTTGGCTATTTTCACATCTGCACTGACCTTACTCTTCAACCCCTTTTTCCAGCAAATGCTTCAACACCTTCTGCACATTGGGAACACTAACAGGTGCGCTCCAGCTCCCCGGGATCCCCGGGAGAAATCGATCGCCACATGCCACAGAGGGAAGAGCAAAGACGAAGACGAGGCCGTTGTTCGTACGACTAATCGTATCAATTAAATTTGCTCGAATTATGAAACCAGGACACCCTGGGTATGCTCTGGCATTTTATGTTGTTGTTCGATGGAGTGATACCAATGTCCACCAACTGGTCTTGTCCCTCCTGTAATACTACAACATGACGGGGAAGTAAGCCGAATTAGTTTGTTTGACTTTTTAACAAAAAAAGATGCCAAATGTTTATTAGAATCCGCTCGATTAACCGAGTGAATCTCCATGGTGATTTACACTTGTTTGATTCCATCTCTCAAGAAGTGTTCAGCTCCATTCTGATAACACTCATTTTAGTCCTTTTCATAGTCTGCAATCATTTGTAAAATGTCCGCAAAATTGGATACAATAAAGCAGATAAGCAGTCTAGCTTTTTTACCGTCTTTAAGATCTTTATTCGAATTTTAATTTAAAGTATGTTCACGAGAACTTTCTGTGAGCAATGTTGTGTTTCAACCGCCATTTTCTTCAAATATTACTCCAGAAACAGCGAATGGAAAGTTTTATCCTTTTGTCAGTTCGTTGATGTTCACAAAAATCGAATGAAATTTAAAAAAAACAAGTTTAGCGAAATAAAGAAATGTTAATATTTACGCCATCAGCATATTGGACACTCCTGTTCCGTTCCTGTTTGTTCCCTCGCTTCGAAATCGGTTTCTTGCAGCTCGGTGCACTGTAGGTGCTCTGTACACTTCAATACAGCATTGCAAACCGAATCGACGGGATTTAATTTATATTCGCTGTCAATTCATTGTTCTTGCCCAGTCTCACCAGTGTGTGTGTGTGGCCAGTGGCCAATGTTTAATTAAATATTCACCTCAGCCCCATGTCCGGTGCACCTGACAGCAGTGCAGGTAATGTCACCGATAGCAGGGATAGTGCTGCTGCGTATTTGTAGCCGGATAGCCGACACTCTTCCACTCACGTCTGCCATTGACGTTTTGTTTGCTTCCCTTTTTGCGCTGGCCGAGGACCACGGGAATGCATTAATTATTTTAAATCCGTTTCCGACTCAAATTGCATATCGGTAGCACTTCGATAAGAGCGCGATGCCCGGCTGCTGCTGCTGCTGCTGCTGCTGCGCTGTGACGCGTGTCAAATGCAGTCCTGCTGCTACTGTGCGCTGTCATCATCATCGTTTTTGCATTTGCTATGATCGGAATGCTTCAAGTGCTCTCGTCAGTGGCCTGGAATGCGCATAAACGCGCATGAGGCGGTATGTTTCCCTTTCGGAGCGTTTAAGTGTTTCCCTTTAAAATTGAATTAAGGCTTCAATGGACATTCCGTATACCCTGGAGTTAGTTCTGCTAGATTTAATGTCGGTTTAAAGCCTTCCAAACACGTTGTTTTCGTCGTCGTCGTCGTCGTCGTCAGTATTGATAACTCAACTGCGAAGTGGAATTTAAAAACGAAAATCATGTCAACAGCACCAAACATCTTCCAAGCGGCCCACAAATGTTTAGCCTGTGTATTTGGCTTGGCAAAGCCTTACCTTAAGAAAGCAATCAAATACGGATCAGCATTCGAATCCCGCAGAAAGCGACCGGAGAAGAAATCAGAAACATCCGTTGGTCACGCGATCTGCGACCGAAAAAAAAAAATGTGTCGCCAATAATCCGCCCAGCCCTGGGATTACCACCGTGTCTCACGTTCGCATCGAACCGGATTGAAGTCCGGATCGGTTGCTGCTTTCCACCATCACGCTGCGGTGTTTGTGGCTGTGGAATGCGCATTTCATTATGCTACCGAGCGACAGGATAGCATTTGTTAGCGGGGCCCATCACCCTGTTCCGCTTCAGTCCACTTCAATCATATCATCATGCTCCATGCTTTATGCTGCTACGAAGATACACAAGAAATGGCGAAGAGAAGCAGCGACAAAAAGCTGGACCCAACCTTTGCGGGGTGGGTAAATATCATTCTTCATTTATGGTGACGCTTTGTGCATTATGTAGTGCACACACAACGGGGGACACGGACACAGGCTAGAGTGGACCGGTGACCGGTGGGTGGGTGAGGTGACAGCAGCCAGGAAAGCGAATGGTGAAGGATTGTTTTGTTTTCCCTACCCGTTGTTTTTTCCGCGCACCACTCAGTGCAACTGTTGGAGCTCTCTGGAGGGGTTTTTTTTCCTTTCCAAAAGTGCAAGAAGCAATTCTGTGCAGAAACATGTTCTTTCCTCTTCCTCTCATGTACCCCTTCCTCCCTCCATCTGTTAGCGACGGGAGAAAAAAAAACGAGAACAGGGCACCGTTCCTGGAGCACCACCAAACCGTTGTGGCCTGCTAGCCCAGCGCGGAAACATGTTTGACGTTAACAAATTGTGCTCTGGCCGCTCGCATAAAGGTCCGCTCGCTTGTCAGCTTGTTTGTTGGACAAGAGTTGGTCAGCCGCGTCCTGTTTTATGCAAAGCAAGTGAGCGACCGCGTCACGTGGCTTGACGATTGCATTGTGGGAGATCCGAGATTTGCGTTTAAGAATGGCCATTGCATTTGCGACGCGGATAGACGCGGAGAGGTTGCACTCCGTTCTTTGTCCTCATTTTGATTGTTTTTCTTTTTCTTTTTATGTTGGTTAACTCAAGTAGCAGAAAGGATATTCAGGAGTCCTAGGGCCTATCGCTTGAAATATTGATGTCCAAGGACACACACAGTGTTGTTTTTTTTTCTCGGAGTTTCTGTCTTATTTTCGTAGTTTCGGTAAGCTTCCGGCTACCATATGGCACATCGTGCCGCGGGGTGCAGTAGGACTCCTTCTTGTGCTCGATAAATTATTCAAAGTCCCGGGATTGTCTTAAGGACTATCGATTGCCAGACTCTAGCGTCTAGCGGCACGGACTGCCATCAGTTTCGCATTTGCTTTGAATCGTTTCCGTTTCCGTTGCGTCACACATGCGTCCTACTTCCGTCCATCACACCATCACCGTGACACAACCGGCAACCTCACCCTTCTTCGTGTTCGCATATTCGCCTAGAAAACATGTTTTACATGGGCCCCCCTTCCCCAGAAGGCAAGGCATAAACGCGGTAGCAGCACACATGTCATGAACATGAAAACGAGGAGCCTGTTATGTGTTGCAGAACTAAGAAGGCAACGCCATAAGGGTCGTACGAGGTCGAACATCTGACTGTTTGGTGTCGGTTATGAAATTTGAATTTCGTGTCGCTTTACACGAGGTTTTCGTGGAGGATAATGTTTAGAGGTTATGGAATCGTCGCCAGCGCCAGCGATTGTCCAGATGTGTTCGATCGATCGATTGACAATCTTTCCGGCCGTCGACAAAGCATGCTGCGATGATGTTTGTGGAGCGTTCACGTGCGGTGCGGTACTCCCCGGGCAGCATACGATTCCGAATTCAAACGTTTACTTGCGGCGAAATCGCCCCCGAAGGAAACACAAATGTCACGCGAGCGGTCGCACCAACCGTCCCCTTCCTTATGTGGTACTCCAGCAGCAGTAGAACAACACATGCACCACCGCTATCAACAACCAAGAGCAGTCAGCAGTAGCAGCACCACCACCACCAAGAGACAAACAACAATAAAATGGTAAAATCATAAAAGCATACCAAACGATGGCGGCGTCATAAAAGCGGCGTTGCGATGCCGTTGTCATACGGATTGCAAAATTAAAACCCTCCCCCCCCCCCCCGCCCAGGGGGGCTTGACTCACAGCCCTTTTCTTGTCTGTGGGAGCAAACGTTTGGCACAGCGAGCGAGTGGCGCCATCCTGCTGCCGGCCCGGCGAGTGGCGCCAAAAAATCATCATTCCTTGTGGAAAGGGAAGGGATGCGGTGGTGGTCGGGGAGACGATCTTCCGAGCGAGATACCATCTTGTCATTCACCGGACCGGCGCGGAGAGCAGCAGGAGCAGGGAGCCAGGACTAAGGAGAAGGAGAATTTTATAATTTTTCGTGTCGGATCATCAACCCCCTTCAGCCCTTTGGCGATGTGTCGTTTCTTCGAGCTTCGAACTCTGGTGTCCTGGCCGCCGGCACGAATGCTGATGAATTGACGGTGGTGGTGGTGCGCTCCGTTCCGCTCTTCATTAGAGGAAAACAATTTCATTAACATTTGACGATTTGTTCCAATTCAACGAACGCGCGCTCAACATGCTCCAGTGCAGTGGGAGGAGCAGAAGATGGTTTTAGGGAGGGAGAGAGCAGCTTCATTAAACACACCCACACCCACAAACACAAACACACCCAGACAGATACGGAACTCTTTTATTACAAGCCAGGAGCTTTCCGAAAAATGTTGAAAATGTCTCTCCTGTCTGCGCGCTGATTGCGAAACCTAATTCGCAATGACGCCGGAACTCGTTCGGGAACGAACTCTGCTCGCAATCTCGAATGTCCACAGTTCGTTAACGATCCCTGTCCGCGAGCCGCTCAGGCTTGTGGCGCACGCACAAGCCCGTCTGACGTACCCCAGACCCGTTGGTTTGATTGGTTGTGACAATCAACCGTGGCGTGCGGAATCGGGATGCAGGACAGGTCGTCCCTATGGCGGTGTCTAGTCCACTAGACTGGCACCGTGTGATCTAGGTCACGAATTAGTCGCAAAAGCCCGCTGGCCACCGGGCTGGTGCGCACATGTTCACCTGTCATCGGAACCGAGACATCCGAGGAACCGTGGTGCTACCAGGGAATGCAGTGCTGTTTGTCATTTATGCAAATGAAGGCCGATGACAGAGAAGCGATGCGTCAGGTGTATCCGGATGTTCTGCATCCGATGCGACCAACACGAATCACACGCATACAGTCGTCTAATGTGCAACAAAGCCCCAGTCTGGATGCCCTTTGTCTATGCGCACTAGGCCACTCTACCGGGGGCCCTGAGGTCTCCCTGATTCGATTAAAGGCATCTTGACCAGTGCTCGTGCTGCTGCTGCTGCTGCTGATGCTTCATTGGACCATTATCGTCTGCTGGTCGCATGCGGTGGTCACTGCATCGACCGGGCAACATCATCATGACAGAGGAATGTTCAGGAGCTCTAGGATTGGTATCATGGCGCTACGAACCGGAACAACCCTTCTGGTGCCCCTGCTGGCTACCAATTGAAGCCCATTGCAGCGGCACACTCATTAGTCTTCGCATAATCCTGCCCGCCTTAAGCGATCCAGTTGTCCAGTTGGCCACGAGCCAACCAACGTATCGTTTTCGGAAACCGCGAATCAACCTGGGCTTCTCTCGAGGGCGTTCTCCCGAGTTTACCGGTCCCGATGGATCAGTTCTAGAGGGGTGGAAGTGTACCGACTATGGATCATCATGTTTCAAAAACGGGCATAATGACCACCACCGGACCATATGGGGACGAGCAGTAATGCGCTTCTCGATACGCTTGGTTTGTAAGTCCGGCGTCTTGATAAATGAGACCGTGCGGACTCCAACAACTACTGGTATACTGGCGCTGTATGAATATCTTACATAATCCCGGAAATTCTCCCCAAGCAGCAGTGCGGTGATTAGTGATGAATGTTCTCGCGAGGAACTCGAGCTACCAGCTGTTAGTTCGTCCTTCCACCTGGCTGCTGCTGCTGCTACTGAACTATTGGGATCACCGAGTGTAGCACGTTGTAACTGGCACAGAGAGAGAGAGAGTACAGAGGAATGACTTGGCATGAAATCGGAAAAAAGTAAAATCACATCCTGAGTATCGTCTCAGCCAACGTTAAGGCCCAAGCGTCTTCCGAGATAGAGTATGACAGATGATGATAACCATGATTCGTGCTTTTCCCGATAGTTTCCCTCCTTCTCCCCTGTCCATCTGGTTGTGGAAAAGTGCGGCTAAACTCATCGATCACATCGGGTTAGTGGGCGACACACTGTTTTGCTTGCGGGAAACACCGATGCGAAGAGTAACTGGCGAACGCTGTGTTCGAACGCTGCAATCGAAAGCTAACGGAGCGGAAGTATTCTCTTTAGATTAGGCACATCCGCCATAAAACAGGGTTGTTTTTGCTGCATGTTTCTCCAATAGCTATTGGATCAATAATTGACAGAATGTAATGCACGAACACTTACAACTCAGCTGCAATTGCACTATTCACAACTTGCAAAACAGTTCGGTGATCGAATGGCAGCACTCTCTACGAACCGTATAGGTTTCTTCGTCCCTTTGACTTCCTTTGGCACGTTTAACTAGATTTTGCACAGTTTTTGCTGCCTGACTTTCCATCGAATTGATTCATGGCGCTGCCTCTGACCTCACACACATGCACACATACACATACGCACGCAGAAGTTGCTTATTTATGGGTTTTCCTTTCTTTTCGATTTCCTCGAAGATCAACGCCATGACGCTGGCTCCCTTCTCCGGGATGACTTTCCACCATCAGTGTGTATGCGTGTGTGTTCATGTGTGTGGAAAAGTGATGGAGCAGGGTATTAGATCGTTCAAATCTTCGCACGTCCACAGCCTAGCCTGATGAAATATTCAGTAAGTGAAACTGTTGGCTGCTGCTGCTGCTGCTGCTGCTGCTGCTGCTGCTGCTGCTGCTACTGCTGTTTTTCCGGGCGATTTTCTCTGCCTGCGCGTGAGTGTTTGTTTTTTCCTTCGCTACTTTTCCTGCAATAGGTTCCGTCGGACTGTCTGGCGGGCTGGCAGGCTGGCTGGCTGGCTAGCTGTCAAACAGTGCCACTCGGTCGGGGTCGCACCGAATCCGCCGGAGTTGATTATCCTTCGAGGAGCCATAAATTTTCTCTGCAGCAAGCGCACACACACACATGCACACACGCTGGCAAGCAGGCGCATGTCCACCGCTGAGGACCACCGTAGGATGCCGACATAGTTGCACCTCACTCGGTTGCGGCAAAAACGCTAAAAATGGAGTCGTGAGATCAGAGAAGTGATAAAGTCCGCCGGTGGCAGCTGGCATGGTACCAAAGACACACACCATCCGGTCCGGTGTAGCACACAGTTATTAGTACTCCTACCTCTCCCCTTCTTCTTCTTCTTCTTCTTCTCGCTCCCACTCTTGAAATCTGTCACCCAGCCTAGCCCTCGATACACTCGATAGCTATGAAGACGCGGCAAAAGGGACACGCGATGCGAAGGAGATGCTGCTTGTAATATTGATTTACTGCAGAGTGAAGTTTGTGACTCTCGCTCAAGGGTGTAATGTGGTGCGTACGTGTGGTGCGAAAATGAGAATTATTAACGGGGAAAAGTGAAGCGAACGTGAAGCCAAGCGGAAAAGCTCACCAGCTCTCCGGCGCTGATCGCGGACACATGCGCGCTTCACAGAAGAAGATTACCGCTCGTTCTTGCTTAAGACGAACTTTAGTTCACAGCTGGTGATTGCTACATTCTTCCAGCTTTCTTGGTGTTGACTGCTCAACACCATCCGGACGAAATTGAACATTCAAATGGACATTCCTTGCCCCAAACGCACCATATTGGCCAGGTGTGGTCGCTTTCCTTAGAGGCTCGTCCTGTGTGAGACTCTTTTCAAGTGTTCCTGGTTGGAGGTTTGCCTTTAAGCTCTCCAGCACTACGATGCTGCGTACGATTGCTGTTTTTTCCTTCATTCTCTGGACGCAGCATTGCACAAACACATACACACTCTCGACGGGCGCTTAATTGAGCCAGCGGTAATTAGCAAACGTAGTAGGCTCAAGCTGACACGTCCGCACCGGGATGGCGAGGCTAACTTCGATCGAAATAAGAAACCGTCCGCAGTCGAGAAGTTTTCTGGTTTTTTTTCTTTTTTGAGTGGTAAAGGTGAACCGGTGGTCCCATTCGCCCTACCTCCCCACCTCGCCCCTTTTCAACCAACCTCTTAGGTTCCAATTATTTTTGTAGCTTTTCCGCTGACCAACTTTTCCGTCACTCCGTGCTGTGCCGATGGGAATTTGGGATTTTCTTTTCATTTCTGGAGGGGTAGGCGGGCGCCCTCACCGGGACTCCCGGGGTCCGAGTAGCGCAGGATGCAGAAAGAAGTGCGAACGCCTCCCCCGGGGTGGGGAAAAAGGTGAGCGGCGAATCATAAAAATACGAGCAGCCGGTAGCGTCTTCGTGGTGGCAGAAGCACTTTATGAAAACTCCCGTTTCGTCGTGGCCTGCTGCTGTTGCTGCTGGGCATCACTATCATCGAGCGGTCCAATTAGATTGTGGTCGGTGCGGCTGAGTTTTCTGTGCGATTTTTTCGGAGACTTCTTCGTCTGGAATGTCTCGCTATTGATAGCGTATCTGGGCTGCCCTGATGAAGGCTTTCGGATTAATTTTATCCACGGGTTTTTTTCGTGCTTCGTCGTTTCGAGCTTCGTTTATGTTGGATGAAACACCAAGCAGGTGAGTTTGCGTTGTCAAAAAGAACAGGGAGTCTTCTAAATGATCCTTGATTTAATGGAGGACTTTCATAAACTATCCACTGCACAAACCAGGCTGCAACGAACGAAAGCAATGCTTAAAAATGCACTTCATGCTATCCTTAATTGCATTCCATTTTTGATTTACACAACTCTGTTCGGCCCTAAAATGGATCAACAGGAAACGAAACGAAACCTAAACTCGATGGAAACACTTCAACCAACCTGGCTGGCGATGAATTCACAAATCTATGGCTTCTCGGATGCGTTTCGTAACCAGCCGGTAACTACGGTTGATGAATAAAGCGGAGCCAACTAGATATTCACCATTCACTGTCGCTTCTCAGTACGGTAACGATCCTCTTCCAAAAACTCCATTCCCAGCACTCGAGAAATATGGAGACGAGTTCGCGGAAACACAAGAGACCGCAACTTATGCCAGGCCAAAAAAGAGTTTGCCCCAAAAACCAATTTCAATCCTCGGCGTACACCATGATCATCCGCGTGTACCGTGAACAGTGGAATGTGCGGGATGGCTTGCTGGCTTCCCCGAAAAGCATCATCATCATCATCATCATCATACCCAGAGGTTGACCATCCAACCCATTCGGTGGGCTTTTGCTGCCACCAGCACAGCAGCCAACCGCCCGCAATAACAAAAGAAGCATAGAAAGCATCGAAACTGAAAAAAAAAAAATGAATTCTTCGAATAAAAACCGGAAAAGGTAAACACCAAAACAATGAAGTGGTACTCTTCACTCATCCCGCTCCCACAAACCTCCACCCACTGGCCGGGGGGTGGCTGTTGATGATGAGCACGATCGTGATGACGGTGCTAGTGGGGTGGAGTGGTGGGTGGTGATGATATTATTTTCCATGTTGCAGTCGTATCGTCGTTGCCGTTGCGCCGCTGTATCGTTGGCTTCTTTAATTGATAGCATTGGGTGCTTTTTGTGGGGGGAGGGGGTTGCTGGGAGGGTGTGGCACAGGAAAACTTTTGCTCCTCTTTAATCCTCCCCATTCACCGCCACAGACCCCCGTTCTCGGTCGAACAGGCGGTGCGCAAGGATACTCCATGGGGTGCTACTAGCACGAGCAATGAGAGCAGACTCGTTCCAGTTGGCACACGAGAACGTGGCGCAACACCACAGATTGAAACAGGAGAAGAACATCACGACGGTGGCCATGGACCGGTGGGTGGGTCCGGGTGAGGGTGGCATTAATTTTTTATAACGAAATTTATATCATTTTTTTATGACTTTTGCGTCTTGTTGGTGGGGCTCCTTTGCGTCTGCCTGCCGTCGTTTCTCGTCCACCAGGAGAGGAGACTGGGGTGGTAAAGTAGTCTCCGCGGCCGTTCCACTACGGCGAAACGAAACACGCCTCCCTTTCGCTCTCGCTCTCTCTTTCTCTCTCTCTGGCTCTTGTTTCATCCCTGCCTCCATCCTCGCTCGGTTATCGTTCCGGTTTTCAGGTTTTCGTGTTTCGTGCCGGGTTGTAGCAGGCGGCGTAGTACGCTAGTAGGCTGGTGATAATGATCTCCTGTGCGCCCCAGTTTGTTGTGCGCGTGCGAACCACCACGGGGAACCGGGGATCGTTATATGCTTATGCTGCATAACGGCACAGCCCTCCCTATTGGCCCTCCAAATAAGCGTCCTTGGTTTCGAGCGAAAATTCCCACGATTTTGGAAGAGGAACATGAGAAGATGACACAAGGAGCCAGAGCGAGCGAGAGCGACTCCAATGAGGGAGAGCGAGTAAACAGTCTGCGAGCAAAGGCAAGGTGCCAGCATCGCAGTAAGCTTATGCTGAGAGCATGCATCTGCTACTTCCTTTTGCATTTTCTTCCTTTTCTACTTTGTTACCGTTTGGCTTCCGTTTCCGTTTTGCTCCGTTTCATTTTGTTGAATTTCGATTCGTGCGCCACAAACCGGTGCGGCATCATCCGGACCACCACCACCACGACCTCCGGTAATCATCGTATCCTTCGCACGGGGAACCTAACTACTTAAAGAGCAGACGAACCGCGGAACGATGATGATCTCGTTTGCATATTTCATTTCACGTACCCACACAGCACAGCAAATTCCCACGGGATGGTCCAATTATACGCTAGTTATTTCGGGACCGGCCACTACTTCTCCTACTCCTGCCCCGCACCCGCTCATTGTGCCACGGAAACTGATTCGCCAAAAAAATGTGCTAAAATATGAGCATCGGACACCGAAATCAGGTCACGGATTTCCGGTAGTTTGGCCTGTCTTTCAATGAGCTCGTTTAATGGAAAAAAGTAGCCACAGAAAAGTTCGATCATTCGTTGAAACGCACACAGTACACAGCACTGGATCTGCAAATAAATATCGTGGCGGATGGTATCACGTCACAGTAACTGCGGTGGGGGGTCTGTTGCTATAAATAGGACCACCGTTTCGGAGGGGGAATTCCAATGAAATTCTCATTCTAATTTACTTTCCCCGGTTAGTTGTTCCAGGACTTTTCAGCGAAACGATAACGAACCGAATGGTTGCGCGTCAACTTCCGTCAACTGCATTGTTTGATTTCTCCAAAGCAGCAAAAATCGATCCAATTATACCGTGGAACCACCCGCCACACCGTCTCCACTCGCTCGAGTTCGATCCTTGTTCGATTCCGTGTACCCGGTACGCGGACCCGGGGGCAAGTAATAGACAATTTCAGAAGTTTTATGTCGCTGAACGTAATGAATTCCGCGCCACCGATTCCGCGGCGACGGCGCAAGGCAATACGATTAATTTTCGGGTTGTTACTTCGCAGGGGTGGCCGCCGGAGGCCCGGCGGGATGGTTGACAACTTTTGCTCGTCGCCGTAATTCATTTTGTGTTCGAAGCGATAGTTCAATTACGGAGTTTTCTTTAACTTCCCCTCGCTGTGACTTCTTGCGCTCGGTCAGGCGGTCGCGGTAACGCAGCGACATTAATTCTGTTTTGGTTGGTTCGCGTTAGCTCGGTACTAGGGCCGGGGAGCCATCCTGGGGAGTCCAACGGCAGGAAGGAAACCGTTTTCATTACTTGCCACATTTGGCGCGCAATAAGTCTTGTGTTGCTCTCTCTCTCTCTTTCGTTGGAATGACCCGGATGGTTGGAATGATGACCTCGGACTCGGGAAAAACTCGCGTCGCGAAATATTGTAAGTGATTACGTGCAAGGTGCCTGATCCAGGGTTCGGGCTTGGTCCAGCGCCGGGAGTGTTGGGAAAACTAATTGCCAACCGGCGATAAAACACTCTCTCCGCGGCCTTCTTCGTCTGCTCCTGCATGGTCTTTCACCGTTTTCGCGGGTCAAGTTTTCCCAAACGAAAATGGACCATTGAATGGATGTATGTCTGTGTACCATCGTAAGTTTCGGAAGAGTTGCTGCCCGGTAAATGGTAATGGTGGTTTTAATTAGGCGGTCGGAATGGTCAGTACCAGCCGGCAGTAACTAGCAGCAGGCGGCTCCTAGCTCTGTGACCTTGCTGAGGTGAGAGTGAAGCGTACGCCGGCCAATCATCCGGTGTTTTGGGAGTTTTATGTGCTGAAACGAACGCGCAGCTAACGACGACGACGACAGCGACGATGAAGGTGCACGGTACCTTACGGATCGATCTCGGAATCAAGCAGGTCCTGGTCATGCAGAAAACCTGTACAGAGCACCACAGGAAAGGCGTTTTCTGTGGCGCCGGGCTCGTGCAGGACCTTTAATTTGATTTCTTTGTTTCCATAAATTATGGATTTGTTTTGGAATGCCAGTACCAGGGTATTGCAAAGAACTAAGGTGCTCCTTCAGGCTCAGCGCCATTGTTTACGGTTAATGTGTTTACTCCTCAAAGGATTTCTTTTGATGTTCAGCCTTCAGACAAGATCGCTCCAAGAAAACCCTTCCTTTTGCTTCCTATTTATCCACTCTATAGCCCTGCTCTGCTGCTTTTCATTATGCAGCAACTGATGGAGACATCCTGAGCGATGGATCCACGAGGTGTCCCGCACTTCTCCAAAACCGGAACTCCAATCACACACGTTACATTATGCGTCAACAAGTAAATTATTTTAATTAGCAGTTTGTCTTCGCTTCGCTCCGACCGCCGGACCAAGTGTATATAAATCGGGACCAAGACCGACACCGGAAACAGTATAAATTTGCATAACAAAATGGCGTACCATGTGTGATAATTGCCGGTCGTCCGTTAGCACTCTGCAGAGGTTCGGTCGAGCAGACGTTCCAGCGTTTTTCCTCTCTTTTTTTTCTTTTAGTTTTTGGTACAAGCAAAATGGAGCAAGCTAAAGCAATGGCCAGCTTATCCTCCTGGTTCGCTAAGCCAGCTAAGAATGTGTGCAACGTAAATCCCATCGTAAAGTGGCGTGTCGCAGCGCAATTTACATGTTACCGACATTACTTGCCTTGCTAGACTCCAGCAGTAACCTTGTGCACTGCTGCACCATCATCACGCTGCTGGGAAAGACACGGTGCTAATATTCTCTACCTTTTTTTTTCAGCAACAGAAACACCAAAGTAACGCGGAACAGTTCGCGATGCGCTGTGCAGGATAGTTAAATTATCGTATAAATCCATTCTCTTGATCCTCTTTAACACTCTTTAATCGGAGGACAATAATGTGCCCCTTGCCAGCCTTTACCAGTCCCCAGTTGACTATGATGTTTTGAAAATTTGAATTCCCTCGTAAACCGACAGATGACGTACTGCATCGTGCATGGCCTTCTCCGTTTGTTCCGATGCCATTTCGATTCCTTCGTTACGCTCGATTTGACATTGAGAAGGGTTTCGGGTAGAGGTGCGCGTTGGAATTGTTTGTGACATGTAATTGCAATTGTCAACCCTGCCTCCGAACAGCAACCTCCTCTTTCCCGTGGTTGGCACATGCAATCGTAGACCACCACAGTGAGGCCACAGTGCTGCAGTGCGGTGCTTAGTGTATTGTCAATCGGTTTGTGGATGCAGCAGTGGCATTGGCCCGATACCCCATCGCTACACCTCCATCTGTCCTTTTTATGCTCTGGTGCATTTTGCATTCAATGCCAAGTGTGAGAGAGAGAGGGGAAGAGTGATGCATAAAAGTCGTGCTCGGCCCTCTGACAACAGTCACCCGTTTTAAACGATCTCATCCGCCCATCGATTGATCCATAACGGAAAGCTCTGAATGTTGGGTATTGCGCACTGCACGGAGAGAAAAAAAGAGAGAGAGAGCGACAGACGGAGGTCCAGAGTGACGTTCTGCAAACCCCTGGAACATGTGTCGCATTTAATTAAGCCGCATTAGCAATGCAAAAATGAAAATAAATGGCTTTTGGGATGACCAATCAACTCGTTGCGCACCCTTTTTTCCGGTTCCACATCGCTCGCTACGTAAAATGAGGCAGGGAATCTGCTCGCAAAAAAAAATACAAACACCACAGGAATTCACGAGGGAAGGGAACCGCTGCGTGCGAAATAATGCGGTTCCCGGATGTACCGATATCCGGAAAACGCTTGGAATCCCTGTTTTGGAATGCCCGAGAGCTCAAAATCGATACAACCAGCACTGCGGGGAATCCGTACGGTCACAAATGCACTCCGCAGCAAACTGTTGGCTGCCGGTGGATCAAACGTGGAATTGAATATCGATTCAAGAGTGCAACTCCCTCCCACAGCCGGGCAGCTGTACAGTCAAGTGCCTTTGGTGCAGCCAAGAAGCTAAGGAGCACAAGCTCGCTTCGGGTAAAGTAATGGCAAGTGGCGTGGGGTGGGGGGGGGGGGGGGGGGGAATAAGAACGAAGAACCTAACCCGAAGTTCAGTGCTTAGCGCACGCCACCGAGGAATGAGGAATCGTAAAACAGGACGCGAGCGAGTTTTGCAAATGGCGTGCCTTAAGCCCGATGGTAGGGGGACAGCACAAGGCACCTCTGCGCTCTAAACTACGTCGCACGGCCACGGTCGACGGTGCATTCCAGCTTCTTGGTGGATCGGATGCTTCTGCTTGCATGCAGTTGCTTCAGCTTCACACTCACCTCGTTACTGCGGCACTGCGAAGGGCCTGACCTCGAACTCCGACCGACCGACCGACCGAACGACCTGTGAAGGAGCTCGACCGTTGCATATAAATCACTAGCTTAAAGATGGTGCCAGCGGAGGAGGAGGAGGAGGTCCGGGAGCTTAAGCACCGAAAAGCGGGACCATAATACGTGGTGTGGCGTACGGCAAGGAACACGAACACATCTGATGCGTCTCCTGCTGCTCCTTTCAGGGCAAGGTCAGGCCACTGCAATGGCAGCAGCACCAGCAGCACCACAGTCACTAGCACGGTCCGATAAACAAGCAAGACAATAAAGACGGTCCTGGCCACTGCACCTTCACCCTCCATTTTTTTTTTAACTTAGCATAAGCAATGAGGGAGGCAAAGTAAGAGTGAAGGGAATTTAAGAAAAAAATCGTAGAAATACTCGAAACCTTGGCCAGCGCAACGGAGCAAGGACCGTGGAAATGGGCAACTGGGCAAGGACCGTACTTAGTGTGACTTTTGAGTCCGCCTTGAAGTGCCGTTTGTCCACTGAACTCGCGCACAAGCTCGCTCGTGGTAGTGGTCTGCGGATTGCTTGTGAAGCGGCAATTAAGCTACCAAAAACTGTGGAACTGAATTGTCTGATGCCTTTTTTTGTCAATTCGGATTGTTGTGAAAATGTGCGGACATGGCACACCGATTCCGGTGGCATCAAACACAGAACACCACACAGGACACACCTTTCCGTAGGAAAAAAAAAAACGCCAGAGAGCCTGGATTCGTTGATGTTGCGCTAAAATAATAATAATTTATCTTAATCTCGGATGTGCTCTCGTGACTCTCGTTAGCGGGCCCTGAAGGCATCCCAAGCCATGCCAAGCATCATCGAACGCACCAACATGCCAACCGTTCGATGAGCGGTTCTCCCTATTGTTCTCACTACCACCCCCACCACCACCACCGCAAAGCCAAAAAAGGGGGGAAAAGCATTTAATTTCTGCCTAATTGCACCGCAGTTTGCGTTAATGGTTGTCGCGCGCGATTCGCGATCCAACGTTATCGCCGCGTGCGGTTTCCCCCCGGTAATCGGTCATTGCGGTCCTGGCCAGAAGGGGGCCGGATAGGCCCGTGGAAAGCGAAACAGCAGCAAAGCCCACCCCTAAAGGAGGGGTTGAAGTGAAATCGTTAGCACATTTTGCCTTCCCCTGAGTGGCGGGTGGGGGGGGGGGGGGGGGAGGGGAGATCCATTAATGACGCACGTCCCGGACCTCCCAACACTGGAAGGATCTTCTGCCAACGGCTCGTTAGTGTGTGCTCGGGCTCTTTTGCGCCTCCAGTGGCTCCGGTCACCGGCCACCAAACAACAATCCCCGCCTGTCTCTGCCCACACTCCCCGGCACAATGCAACTGTCAGAGGGTGGCGCCCCTTAAGGAGGATGGGGTGGGAGGTGCATTTCAGCCCTGTCGCCGTCGCCGTCGCCGGTCGTGGGTCGTTATGCCGGATACCACCACTTGGGCACGGTCAAGTGTTATCGAAGCGCGCTCGACAAATGGGCAGGAATGGTGAAACCGTCAGCGTCGTCATCGTCGTTGTCGTCATAGCACTTGGATGTGTGCTGCGATGTGTGAGAAATGTAAGGAAGGAAGGAAGCAAGCAAGCAGACAAACAAGCTTCTACGGATGCCCAAGGTTGATTGATACTTTCTCGTGAAAAGCAAACACAAAACACCATAGCAACGGCTGGGAAGGCATGCAAGAACGCACCTCACGGAACGTTGCTTGCTTTGATCGCATCGCTCCGTAGTCGGCTCCGAGAGTGAGGTTAGGGTGCGGTGGTCGTTCGTGGCCGTCTGCAGTCATATGTGCATTCAAGTGGCCTTCGAGCAGAATGTGCCCCAAGTGCCATCCAGTGGAAATGCCTAACTGGCCCGTCTCCCTCGCAGGATGGTCTACATTAAATAAAACAATATCACAGGGTACCTACAAGGTACGACTGGCAAGGGCTGCTGTCAGCAAACATGCCCGAGCCATTGCCACGAGTAGCATCCTTACTGAAGTGGAGGAGCTCCGGTCAAGTGGATCAAGCGGACGACGACTGCACATGCCTGTTGCACCGACCATCCACTCCAGTGGTCCTTTTGGAGTGGTCCGAATTGGCCCGAAAACCCTTCCTCTTCCTACCTAGCTACCGCTAACGAGTTGGAGATGAGTCGATTGACGGTGACTTGACGGTGACCCGAGACGAGATGTCCGAGATGGTGCTAGTTACCTGAAATGCACAGAAAAAATAAAAAGAGAGAGAGAGAGAATGAGAGAAGGATAATTTAATTAACGACTCACGGATATGCAAACCGAGTTGCCACGCCAAGTGCCAAAATGTTAAAGAGTAGTTTGGGCTTCTGTTCCAATTCCGCGACCCCGGGTATCCAACGGTCTCTTATCCTTGCCCCTTATAAACCTTCTAACTTTATCCTTCACCGGAAGGGCGTAAACGGAAGTGGGTATGCTCTGGCTGAAGCACAAACTGCTAATTACCACGATGTCTCTTGGCCAGCCCTGAATGGGACCTGGCCTAAATTAGACTTCATTTCATTTCGCCATCAACTCTTCGCCGGCAAGGTCATTACACAGTGTGGAGAGTGGAGAGGGGCCGTTCGGTTGGGTCAACGTGAGCAACAACGTCATCCGCAGGCGGCGTCGACGGCCGAGAAGAGACATGGAATGTCGACTGCGATGCAAACCAAGAAGTACTAAACGACAATGGCAATGGCTGTGTTGTCCAGTGCCGAGGAAAACACGGGAAATGGCACAAAACGCTGGTTGTCCCTTCTTTCGTTCCGTTTGGGGTTACTGCTGCTGCCGCTGCCGTCGGGTTCGTCAAAGTTTCGGCCGTGGAGTGTAGTTATTTGTACAACAATTTGGATTCCCGACACGACACGTCGGTCGCTGCTGACGTCATTGACGACCCGTTGACCACCAAGGGGGCGCCAGCAAAGTAGGCGGGTGGCGGTAGGCGTTCCACAAATAGAACCCAGCAAGTTGCCATTGTCTATGGCCCTGGTATATGGCGGTGGCATAGGGTTACCCGGCGGGGGTGCCATGGTGCGGAAGTTTTCGGTTGCCGTTCGGATGCGGCGAGTGCATAAGTGGCCGTGGGCCCTCCCACTCCACGGGCCACTGGGGTTGGGAAATTGCCTGTTTCTTTTTTCTCTTCCACTGCTTTTTTTTTTCCTTCAAAAGTTGTCCCCGTTTGAAGTATTCCTGAAGTGCCCAACAGGATGAAGTTTTCTTTTTCCGTTCTGTTTTTTTCCCGGTTCTGTTTTAGTTTAGTGTGTCCAGAAATAGAACCCGGTTTCATAAAGCGGTCGTTTGGTCATTCAAATGGAAGGACACGACGCTGGAGGTGGTAATCGATCGCAATCGCACGTTCGGTGCGCTCCATTGACGTAGGTAACAGTACGGAAAGTGCTCTCCTGTGCACCCTTTTGCGATGCATTCGAGGGTCACCAGCAGGTTTTCAATAATTACTAAAGTGCACCACACTGTGGCATGACTTGAACGGAACATCACAATTGTAAATGATATCTGGCGATATAACTGGCGTCCAAAAAAAAATGCAAAAAAAACTCTGACACTGCCACCGATAGAAAGAACCAACAAGAACGAGATTTGAAGTCGAAGAAGGCAGCATAATCTTGTTTTCTCGAATCGATTCCCTTCCGAAAATTCGCTTCACGTGGCTGCTGTTCTTTCCGTTACGTCGGCATTCTTTTCGTCTTCTGTCGATGTGCTCGGTGAACTCTTTAGTAGCGTGTTCCTTTTGTGTGCGAGTTTCAGAGAAGCATTTCGGAGACCGTGCGTTCATTGTATATGATGGTGAACGCACACAAAGCGATACAAATACAACCGCGCAGAGAGAGAGAGAGAGAGGGCCGGAAACGTGACCACTTAAGCAAACATTGTTCCCCGCCGCTTGCCACGAAGATTCGCACATTCGGATTTACGACGAACAGATCGACGCTGATTGAGGGATGAATCTCGGTTGTTGGTTTGCCCGTTTGTCCTCGGTTTGCATTTGGTTGTTACAATCGATACGCTGGAGTGGGTTTTTGGTGTTTTTTTGACCTCACCAAAGATCTTGCCCATCCGCGCTCATTCATCACAACGCGCTGACCATGTTGGATAGTAAAATGTCTAGTTTCTTGGGCAAACAAAAAAAAGTTAGCAAACTCAGTCATTCACCTTCTGCTCCCACCTACAAACAACCTTCTCAAAGGTCAACGCTGATGGTCACGAGGGGTGTGAAGCGGATAAGAAAAGACGTTCAAGAACGAGCCCCGAACGAGTCTGGTCTGGGATTTGCGTCGCAAGCACGCACATGCCAATCGGTGGAGCTACTGTTCGGTGGCCGGATGCAGGTGCCACGGCCACGGGATATTAACCCGATAGCGAACCCTAACTCTAAGCCAGGTAACCTCCGTAAGCCCTCCGTAGGTCCAGAACCGACCACTCGCTCTCTCTCTCTCTCTCTCTCTCTCTCTCTCTCTCTCTCTCTCTTTCTGACGTACGCCACATGGTATTGCATTTCTAAAAGGGGGGACCACTGATATGAGTCTTCGGGATTCGAACCGTCTCAGTGGTTCGCGCGCGTGACCTCGACACCACGGTTAGTCGGTAAGCCGGGATCGAAATTCGATTAAATTGGATCTATCAGATACTCTCTCCAGCCCCCTGGGGCTCGGACCAACGGCAGAAGGCATACAACGCTTCAAGCGTGAAAGAAGTGGAGAAATGCAAATACAAGGTACCTCGGTCAGGGAGGCCATGATACGTCCGTTCGACGAGGTGTTTCCGTTTCCCATCTGGCATGTGTTGGCCATCAAATGTGTTTGTGTGAGTGGGGTCGATAAGAGTACCAAATGCCATTGTCTGTCACGTGTATGATGTAAGAATGAAATGACTTTCGCCAAAGAATCTCAACACTCGGACCGAACGGTGTGCGCAATTGTAAATTCTTTTCCATTTTTTTCTATGCATATGTTGGGATTGAAGATTGGTGATATATCTGAAAGGCTGCAGTGTTCCAAAAATTTAATGAAGAAACATTTTTCCAACATTTCAGCATTCGACACGAAATATAGTTAAATATCCTTGGGCTATTAGTCAATTTAAATTGCTATTAAAAACCCCCAAAAGTTTACCAGCTACCTGGTGTCTCCATCATCGGGTATGGTGAAAACAATGCTCTCTCTCAAACAACACTTCAAAATAAAAGATCAAATATACTCCACATGGAGTTACCGATTCTTGAGCTATTTATCCATTTAATTTTCTATTACAAACCCCGGAAATTTTACCAGCTACCAGGCGCCTCCATTTTGAAGGGCACCTCCATCATCGGATTTCGCAACATCATTTTGTTTTTCCGGCGGGGGGACCGGTTTTGCAGTCGCCTCTTCCTCTCTGGCCACGAACACTGGCAGCGCTTGGGCTTTGGTACGAAAAATTTAATTTAATAAAGCCATACACCTTTAAATTATCTGATGA
This sequence comes from Anopheles aquasalis, assembly GCF_943734665.1. Lineage (NCBI taxonomy): Eukaryota > Metazoa > Arthropoda > Insecta > Diptera > Culicidae > Anopheles > Anopheles aquasalis. The sequence continues at coordinate 8,379,533 of NC_064877.1, forward strand.
ACTGGTTGATACTTTAAACTGCAGCCCACTGAGTTGACTTTCTTCTGCGGCACGCATGCTTATATGAATTTCAGACCTCTGATCAAATTAAATAACATCTGGTGAAAAAGATGCAATCTCCCTCAAAAAAAAAAACTCTCAAAATAACATCAAATTTGTCAGTAACTGTATACTTAATGATTCCACTTATGAGGGCCCGGGAACAAAAGGTACTTAAAAAATAATAGGTACCAAAAAAAAAGCCAAACCCGCAGTCTGTGTCGAGATGTCAGATCGCTCGATAAACGAAGCGGACCGAAAATAGTGCCGGCGGCACTAACTCCTATTTACGCCACTTACACGGTTTATCGGTGTCGCCGATCGTCGATCTAGATCTAAATCCTGAATGGCACATCGTTGTCGTCGGTCCCATCGATGTACCAGCCCCCTTCCCCTACATTTTTACTATCGGAAACCCCAATCCGGGACCGTAACCCGTATTCGCGGCGAAAATCAAAACGCTATTCGACCGGCGTAGCTCAACTAATGACCAACCCTGCTCCCTCTTTCTCTCTTCCTCTGGGGACCACCGAATATTACACGGCCGACTGAGAGTGTCCGGTTCGTCCGCGTGGAGGCGAGTCGAGTCGAGTGTGTTTCCGGATAATTGTCGTCCTTAATGCTAATGTGCTGGATCCACCGTACCATCGCCCTCGCCCCATCGCTCGCGTAACTCATTTCATGGCCGTGAATCAATCCGTGTCCTTTGGCAGAGGTCAAACCGGATTCGGTGCGGCTTAACTGACCATCGCACCAGGGCCCAAGTGCCGCCACCTTCGTTGCTCCCGTTTTGTGTTTATGAGTGTATGTGTTTTTATGACATTCTCCCCAATTCACCACCTTCCCCTTGCTTTTACTCCCACAGCATGGAGTGGAAGCATAATTATCGGGGACAAGTTTGCCCACTCCGTCCCTTCTCTGGCGTTCTCTCTGTGGTACCCCCTCTGCGCCGACGGAAATGGAAGTTTTCCATCTTCCGGACCCGCGCGACGGTCGCAACGGCGGTGAGCAAACGGCAAAGTTTTGACGCCCTGCCGCTAACCCCCCCCCCCCTCCCTCCCTCCCTTTTTCCCACGGATCCCGGGATAAGGATCGCGTGTCTACTTTTGATTAATTTAGTTACACTAGTCGCCCGGACTAGTGTAATTGGAGCAAAAGCGAAACATTTAACAGTAATTGCCCCGGTGGAATCGATTCGCCGCGTCGCGCTACTGCCGGGCCGTGGTGGTGGTGGGGACGAGGGTACATTCACGGGTTGAGGTTCGATCGTTTGCTATGCGAACCGGTGCAGCTGTGGGAGTAGGCTCGTAAATCATTCATCATTAGCGCTACTTGTCTCTTGCCGTTGCCGTTGCCGTTGCCGCTTTGTTTGCTTTCGATCGGGGTGAGATGCGGTGCAAATGTCCTTCAGAAAGAGAGAGAGAGAGCGGAAAATGATGGACACACCGGTTACACCGCGTGACGTTTGCATTTTGAATCGCACAAAACCTTCTGTCACGCCTTCGTCTCCATGGGAACCGTACCTTCAGTTCAGTCAATCTCACTCAATTGCAGTTCACCTTGGCGTTGCAGTAGTCTCTTCATTTCCGCTTGTCACAAACGCGGGGGAGAGGGGGGAATTGTCAGTCGGTTTTCGGTGTCACAACAAACGGTACCCCTATCTGCCCTTTGTCATACCTTTTCATGGTCACGGTCCGGTTATTGCTTTAAAAACACATTAAAAAGCAATTCACCGTCAACTAAAATGGGCGAATAATGGGTAGACAGGTCCCGTCAGTGCGTCCATCAAAATATGTCCAAACTTTTGGGGCCTTCCAACACTCCAACACTGAACGAAGGGCCAGACAATAGGGCCGTAGCGTAACCAGGGCAAGGCAGGCTCATCCTGATGATCATCCAGATGAAACACTGCCCCCCCAGCTGGACTACCTTCGCCGATAATTGACAGGATGAAAAGTGGAAACATCCCGCTCATCCCGAGCACAAGCGACTGATGCCTAATGACACCCAAAGGGTACTACGCACTACCGCCACCGTGTGACCTCCACCTTGACGCAAAAAAAAACAGATTTTCCTGCTTGGCGTCCGCATCGCGAGGGTGCGAGCGTAATGTCAAAGGTTGACACCAGCTAGTGTCACACAAACGGCACCTCACACCGCACAAAAGAAAGGCTGGGCGCCATTTTTTCTCCCCTCTTTGCTTGTTTTGTCGTCCGCTATGCTGTCGTCGCCATTGGACACAGGACACAAACCACGATGCGGGTGGCCTGCTGGTAACCTTGGGCTGAAGCCATGGTCAAACCGCAAACCATCGAACTCACCATCAACCAGTGCCCCATACACCAACACATACACGCATCGGTAATTGAAAGCAATTCTCCATTGTGACATTTATAGCTGGACGTTGGCTTCAGATGGATGGACGCGATGGAGCGATTGAGCTGTAGCCGTCGGTCGGGATGCTGTGGAATGCAAAAGCCATACGCCTCTGGCCCATAGTGTCATCAACCATGACGTACGAGGACGCACGGACGACGGATATACGACGAGGTGGACATGTGAATCCACTTCCAACTGGTTCTTTTTGTCGCGCGGGCACACAGCATTCGGTCATCAGGATGACAATAGGCACGTCGGGGCACGAGCTGAAGGTGATTCGCTCTCGCTATTGTGCGTCAACTTCGATCAACTATTATCGGAAGAAGTGTACATCATTCTATCGTCAGCCAGCTATCGTCCATCCGTATCAGACAATACGCCACCACAGAGTCTGTCCACAAATGATTTTTCTGGAGCCAAAGAGGAAGGATTATCACCAGTTGGTGAAAAGCAACAACTAGGTTATATTTCTATTTAATGTTTTAGGTTTACGAAATAAACCTCTCCATAAATCCGTTGAAAGATGTCATGTATTCATTATAAAAACAGCATTTTCTTTTAAGCAAATATCATCTCTTTCTTAAATAGCAATACACTTCTGCGCAAAATTACTTAACGGGCATGGAAATGAATCTTGAAGTCGATTCTTGAAGTGGCATAAAACGAATACAAGATACCACGAAAAAAAATCGCTGAAGTTTTCACTTATTTTAGCGATAACGAGTTTGCATAGAGCATATCGTTCACGGGAGCTATACTATTTAACCTTCGAAGAAGGTAATTTGCTTTCGTTCTAAGAACTAAGACCCCAAAGTTAGCACACGAATGAATTTTTGCCCGAATGATGCTGAAAGTGTGAGAAAGAATCCATTTTCCACTGCTCTACGCTGGCATTCATTTGCTTTAAAGATTAGAAAACGATAATCTTTCGCATTAAGATGCTAACAAATTAATGCAAGATTAATGCACCGAGAATCGGTTCTTATACATCTTTCCCGTGTTGTTATTATGTTTTCGGCGTGTTTCTTGTCGATATCGAACAGTTTTCCTGAATCGCCGAATGGCCGGATTGTCGGATTACCGGGCTAGAAACAAATTTCGCTCGCGAAATGCCAATGGCGCGATGGGCTTTGCACGGTTTCTGCCACCGTGCTTGCGCCATCCATCACCATGTGTGCTTATTTATGCTTTCGTTAATGTTGATACCCGGCCCAATTTATGGCCTTTCGATTTGAATGTCACCAACCGACCGACCGGGCCGGGTAGAATTGCCACCGGCCACCGGAACAGACCCTAACCAAATGACCGAAATGATGAGTTTATCAAGAATCGAACAAGATTACAATGGAATGGATTTTTTTGGGGCCGAACAATCGTTTCGACTTCGTTCACGTGGGGAGTGCCAATGGAGTGAAGAAGAAAAAAAAGGGGGGTGGGGTGCTCCACGCTGTTTGGAGGGATTTATTTTATCTCACTGTTCTGTGCCATCCAGTTTCGTTGGCTTATTGCTTAGCCCTAGCGCAGTGCTTGTGCCAGGCTACCCTAGACATTGATCACCACGGTTCGTTCAATCATATCGACAACGACGACGACCACGACGTCCACGATGATGATGATGATGATGTCAGTTTGGAGCATGACGGGCGAACCAAAATAAAATTGGCCACATTCGTCAAATGGCCCAAGCCCTGTGGGTGCCTGTGCGTGCCAAGCTGGCTGCCAATCCGTACCGAATCCTTGCGCGCTCTCTCTCTCTCTCTCTCTCCCTCTCTCTCTCTCTCTCTCTCTCTCTCTCTCTTTCTCATCCGCAATGGTAGTCGATGGCTGGATTCGATAGGTCCCAAAGTCACAACCACGGGGGCTTTGCAGTGGATTTTCGCAAATAAACAGACAGACATGAGAGAGAGAGAGAGAGAGAGAGAGAGAGAGAGATGGAGAGACGGTGAGTTGGTTCGATTGTAAATTATTATTGCCCCGGATCACGATTATCCTTGTTTGGCACGAACCGCCACTAGAACCGCGAACTGACGCTCGTCGGTAGACCTCCGGTGTTCCGTGTCCCACCCTCGAGATTGGCACAGGACGTTGGCGATGGCGAATAAGAGTTCCGTTTTGCATGTCCATGTTTGCCAAAAACACACCGACACACACCAACAGGACACGCTCACGCTCAGACACAAACACTTGCGGCTGTGGCGGCCAAGAAGTCCGCAGACGCGTAGCGTGCTATCGTGTCAGCGCGAGATGCTAAAGCTGAAGGTTCTCGAAAGTCGCGAAAGAGAGGAAGGGCAAGAGGTGTTTGAAGCAAAATTAAATTAAATTAGTTTATTAACAACTGCGGCTGCAGACTTTGCCTCCGCTTGCGATTCGCGGCCAACTGGAAAGGGCCTGAAAGGGGATAGCCAAGGCCGGAAACACCGGATCCGTGACTTTTGTCATTCGGTACCGCGTGCTCTCTGACAATTTTAGGCAATCGGCTGGCGGCAGGTAATTGTAATTGAAAGGATAGCCCGGATAGGCCGTTCCGTTTGACCCAATTTTGATGCTGGGCTTTCGGGTGCGATCCGGAATGCACGATGCAGCTCTGTTGTTTATTTGTCGAATCATTTGATATTTATTTTCTTCTGTCAGTAAACTAGCAGTTCTTGTTCGCTGCAGTCTGTTCTGTTTCTTAAAATAAGTGTACAGTAGCATAACTATGAACATCATTTTCTACAAAAGCCTCACACTCACTAGTTACGAAAAAGCCAAACTCTTTCCGTACCGCAGTTTTATGTTACGCTTCGCTTCCAGCAAGCACCACGATGGCCTTACTGGCCTAGTATCCTTTTTCGCTGCACGGTACACGGTACAACAAAAAAAAAAAAAAAACTATCGGATGCTGGCGCAGGGGCTGAAAGTTGAAATGAAATTATAGACCAGCAGAGTCCGAGGGAACGAGAGAAGATGCGGTGCGGTGGCGGGGAAGAGGTCTGGGCTGCAAAATCGATATACCGCAATACGGGTTCCAAGCAAATCCCCTCGCCCTCCCTCTTCTCTCCATCCGCTCGATGCCACAACGACCTAACGACGGATGAACACTATCTGCGGTGGCCATCTGGACGACCCGTTCTAGTAGGCCTGTGTGCCCGTGTTTCGGTAGGACCGAGAAGGATGCGAGAGTATTTCGTACCAGCGTACGACCGCCAGTGCATACCGCCACTGGCACACACTGGCCCGGGGCCTTAATCTCGACACCGACGTCCAGAAGCCACGGGATTTCGACCGATTCGACCACCCGGTGCCCGTTTGCTTATCTAAGATGCTCCTAAATGGTCTTAAGCCGCGACATGATGCCATTCGATGTTCGATCGATCGATCGCTAATGGTTTAACATGGAACGGCGGGCAGCTTCCAGCAGAATGTCGGACGTTTTTCGAGTTCTTCCGCTAACCGCCACAACTAAAACACACGTTTTCAGGATTTAGTCTCTCGGATTTTGGGTTTTTTTCTTCTTTGGGGAGGACAGAAGAACGATCTCTGTATCGTTTCGCAATATGCAGCACTTGAAGCTGTCTCCCAGTAGGCGCTTATGGTTTATTGCTCGTTTATGTTGCAAATCCAAGCAGCCTGCGGCCGCACTGAAATGCTTCTTCTGCGTGCAGGCGAGGTTTGTTATCCTTTTTTTTGTGTAGAGGGGGGGGGGACTGCAAACGAAACGCGATAAGGATACGCGCACAGGAGCGAGTTTCAATTTAGTTTTGCTTTCTGGTTGACTCCTTTCCACTGCCTCCGGGTTTTGGGTTCAATGTTGGTACTTTCTTCAAGCGTTTGTTTGTTTTAGTGGGTTTTTTTCTTGTTTCAACTTCAGGCCCAAGCAAGAACGCTTTCCTCGATGGGGAAAAAAAGAAACCCGTTTCGTAGTGTGACGTTCGGTGCGATTTTGTCTTCGGTGTGCGTAAGGGAACGAAAAGGATCCCTGGCTTCTGTCCCTTCTTTATTAATCTTCTCGGAGAGCAATGGTTGTACAAGGAAGTTGCTTTCTATGGAAATTGTGCCTCGAAAGTTCTCGAAACAAACTTATTAAAATGATTTCCGCTAAACCCAAAAGGAAAATACTCGTCAGTGAAGCATTTCAACTTGCGTCTTCTCGCCATTTCTTGGTGGTTACTTGCTGGCGCAATCACCGATCGCCGGCCAAGTGCTCCAGTACCAGAACGTTCTCGGTCGCAACCGTACGATGGAACCAGCGTACCGGTTCCCGGTTTCCCGTTTCATCGGTCCCCGTTTCTCTGCCAGCGAAGAAGAGTAAACAGTTTAAAAGCTTTCCGCAATAGCACGTCACACCTGTCTTTTGTGGGGCTTAAGTCAACTCGAAGCTTTTTCATCGCCCCGACAGTCGCTCCCCTGGGCACCTACCTGGTCTTTCCTCCCCTCCCCTCCCTCCCGTTATCTACCCCATTTCCCCACACACATAGATACGCGCACGTTCTGCAAAAAGTTGTCACCCAACTGCTGCTGCCATGATGCGACCGTAGCATCGTTTGTCTCAAGGGAGGAATGATATACTACCCTTTCGCCGATGCCGGTCTGCGTGTGTGCGTGAGTGTTGCCGATCACCTTGATGGCGCTACTTTCCACTTTGGCCCCACAGCAGTGGCCATCCCACCGGAACTGACGATGAAACCTACGGATGGCGTTCTGACGGAGCCACTCCGCCTGTGTCCTGCGTACGCCTCACATAAGCCTCTGCAACCTCGCTCTCTCTCTCTCTCTCACTCTCTACCTCTGTTTTTACGTGCTCTTCTTGTGCCCACCGATACCCCGCAGGTTGGCCCAAACCCCCGAAAGCCCGAAAGGAGAGGAAAAGAAATGAACCAACTGCTGGAGCGAAAAGTCGGTCGGAAAAACGCTGGAAAATGTGTGCGCCGTACCGCTCGCCCGGAGGAGATTTGCACCTTCAAAGAAAAGCGCCAGGAAACGGGATTGCGTAAAGTACAAAAAGAAAAGAAGGGGTGGAAAGGAAAAGGGGAGCTGGTTTCCATCCGCGCTCGCTCGCGCTCCATCACTTGATTTACGCGGTAAATTCAATTTAATTTGCAATAAATTTTCCTTCACCACGGTACCCTTCACCGGTATCACCGTGGTGGTGCCGTGAACCCTTTTCGCGCTCTGCATTCACCCCGAGCCGCGCCTCCATCGCGCTGCACCAACCACGAGCACGGAGCAAACATGGCCGGCAACATCATTTAGGCTGTTGTTGTGTGTTTTCCTTCGCTCTGCTCTTCGTCCATTGCTCGGCTCAGCTCGGCTCGGCCCGGCTCGGTGGGAACAAAAAGTTTTTATTTATTCACCGAGCGAGCTGGCAAATTTGTTGGCAAAACTGTGCTGCTCGAGTGCTGCTGCTGTTGCTTGTGTACGTCTGGAGGGCTATTTGGACTTGACGGAGTTGGCTTCGGGTTTGCGCGATGGGAAAGTAAAGGAAAATGGTTGCTTTAATGCTGCTTCAGGGTGTCGTACAGTGCTCACCAGAAGCTCGATAGCAGATTGTCAAATCTGTCCGCTTCAGACGCACAAGATGGCTCCCAAAAGTAATGGCGATCGTAGTGGTCTGAGTGTCCCTCGTTCTCTCTCTCTCTCTCTCTCTCTCTCTCTCTCTCTCTCTAATGAGTTCGATACATGAAACAAGTAGCATGCCATGGCAACCGACATTAATCGTAGTAGCACCGTCGAAGGTTTTTGTGACTTCGACTTTGCCTACTTCACGATACGCCAATGACACGCCAAGGTGCTAGTTGGCGCTGCGCGGGACAATCGACAAACATACAGAAGGACAAAGGTGCCCCGGTTACCGGTGGACTAGATTAATGCTGGTGAAGGTCGAGGACGCACCTTCCACTTGGGCCAGGTGCACCAATGGCGCAGAATAGACGCCCCGACGTGAAGGAGTCGCTCTGAGAAGGGGAAGGTTTATCAAATGAATTGACTTCACTTTCACAGCTTCGAGACGACTCAGAGCCACTCAGGGAGGATTTTCCCTTTTTTTCTCTCCTTTTCCCCGATTCGCTTTTCCTCCCTGCTCCCTGTTCACTTCCATCTCCTATCAGCTGGATGCCCGGGTGCCCCGAAGGTCAATTCGATTAATTTTATTGCCGAACACTAATCCGATTTCGGAGGTTTTGGCTTAGAGTTGTGTTTTGTCCCGGGGACACGCGCAGGGCCATGAACGAATGGCCCCAGGGATGGCCCGGGACTGCTTTGAGGAACCGAAGACAAAAAAAAAATCCCTCCGACTTCTCGGTTCCAACTGACGGTGACGCAGTATCTTACATCCAGCTGCTGAGCCACAGCGCAACACAGCTCGCTTTTCAAGGTGACCTGTGGGATAACCAAACGGAGTTGCTTGCCCGGGAAGTAGGTCGGGCCCTGATTTGTTTTCTGCCTTGATCTAGCATTCTCTGGATTGATAAATCATAACTAAAGCCAGTTTTGCGTTTGCGGAACTTGTTTGACAAATGTCCGGCGAGGTAATCGACGGTCCATTTCCGCTGCCACGTTGCTACAATTCACGGTCAAGGACAGCGTGGATGAAGCGTATAATTGACGGTGCACCAACCAAACGGTGCTTTCAGCTGCCGGACCATCAGTCGTCGAACTTGAAACTAACACTAATTTCCGCTTCTCACCGGTGCTGGCTGGACGTTCGGGTGAAGTTGAAGGTGAAAGACAGCGCCAGCGATCGATCAGGTAGCAGGGTGGCAGTTGCGTGTCATTGGCGTTTGATTCCGTGTGGACGGCGAAGCGAGCGATCACGCGCAAGGAAACCAACGAAGCAAAACAGCATGAAACAATAGTCGAATGCAGCAGTATATTGGAGTGTTTTGCGTGTCGTAGTTCATTTTGTTCCAACCATGCCTTATCATTTACCATTGGTTTTAGTCTCTTAAATGGATCTGTTCTGTTTTCATTCCCGTATAGTAACCGAAAGGTATTTTGACAAGGACATACCACGGTAGGGGTCAAACGGAATCAATTCCCTTAGGCACCCTCCGTGTGTGCGAGTGCTCGGGCACGTGGTCGAAGTGATAAGCGGCTTGAGACGGTGGCACTGATTTATGACGCTTTTATGGTACCGTTTATGGGCATTTATCGGTTGTAATTTACAAGAATACACTCCACTTCCTCATACACCGCATCACAAACAGCACAGGCAGAGCACAGGCTGCCAAAGCGAATCGGCGAAGAGAGGAAAGCCGATTAGAGCGTGGAGGCGCCCAAGGGGTAATGGCAGTTCCTTCTATTTTATTGATAAATTACTGCAATCGCCTTCTGTGGAAGGCATTCGATGGCTGTTCGATGTCGCTCAGAAGAAGAGAGCGTATGAAGAGGGGAGAGAGAGAGAGAGAGAGAGAGAGAGAGAGAGAGAGATATGATCGACGTGTTAAATGGAGCCGCCCTTTTTTGCTTGATTTGTGGAAAACAAACGAATGTAGGACATGGATTTTAATGTAACTTCGTATTTAAAGAGTTTCCTAAACCAAAAAAGGATATTTATTGAATTAAAAATAGCTTCTCCAACGATGCACTAAAGGTTTCTTCTGCTAAGAATGGAAAAGAATTCCAACTGTAAGTCTACTAATCGATCATCAGCCCTATCAGCTTATCAGAGCTCCGTTTCAAAACTCAATACTCTTGAGTCCCGGCATTTCTTTTGTGACCAACGAAGAGCCAATGATTATGATTCCAACATTCCACCGAGCGCAGCGTCTGCAGTAGCGAACCGTATACCGATCGGTCGGTGCTGCCAGCCATTGCCACCTACACGAAAGCACGCCTTCAACACCGTGAAGGGCCAAGACGGTCTACGCTCTCCCTGGGGGCTCGTCTCACGGAGGCACGACGGTCCAACACACCGATACACCGATTGGTTTGTCCGGTTTGACCGTGCTGGCGGTGGCGTTGAAGCAGCGAAAAAGCACAAAATGAGAAAATGGTGAAGGTGCGAGGAAAACCCCCCGCGATGCAGGTGGAAATACGGAGCTCCAACTAATCCAATCGCTGGGCAAACTTTGTGACTTCTTGTGGCCCTCCTCCCCGGCTCACTGGTGAAGCGCGAGCAACCCCGGGAATAAGGCAAGGTAACAGACCAACACGACGTGCGACGTGCCCTAGCTCCACCTCATGCTTTTCCCTTCCCCTTTGCATCCTGGTGGTGCTTGTGTACATTAAACCCAAAGGGGCGAGCGTGAAGCGAAGAAACACCAGAGCGAACAGCGCGCACGACCGAGGTTGGACCTCCGGGCGGAATGCGAGCGAAACCCTGTGCCGCTGTGTATGTGTGCTGCGGACTTTACGGCATCACACAGCATGGCTTAGCGGAAGATTCAAAATGAGAAACCAGCAGCAGCAGCAACTCGGAGCACCGAGCACCACGGCACGTAGCACCAGCAGCAGCAGCAGCGTGCGGGGTGAGTTGATTGAGGTTGATGAGCAATTTTCCACACCAGCTGGAGTTTTTCATCGACCGGCGTTGAATCGGCAAGGACAGGGTACCCGGCCGGGCCCCAGGTGTCGCTCGGACTGGTCTCTAGTGACGATGGTGGTTCTGGTGGCGGCGGCGGCCTGGTGGCTATTTTCCCAGGTAACCTTGTGTTTAAATAATTATCTGCATTGCATCACGATTTCCCGGAGTAATCATAAGCTTCTGGGTGTGAGGCGTTTGCTCTCGCTGGCGCTCGAACGATTTCTTGTGCGCTCGACAACGAGCGGCACGAACGGCGGTGAGGAATTGAAGCAATTAGGCAAACTGGCCCTCCCGAAAAAAGTACCCGCGTCCCGCACTTTTTTGGGCTGTCTTAACATTGAGAAAGGATGGCTGGTGGAGTCAGCACAGCACATTACTTATTTACTTGGACAGTTACTGTTTATGTTTATTGCTTTTTGAGTTGCGTTTCATTGCAATATTTAAGAAGAAGTAGTACCACTTGAATTTTGTTCGTGATTTGGATGGGACATAGGAGAATAAAATCTGAATAAAAATGAATATTCAGTTTAAAAGACTTTAATAACAATGCCTCTAATAATAAGATGACAGCAAATTTCATTAGCAACCATCTGTCATTCGGATATAAATGAGCAATGATGGAACAGTAGGCTTTGAATAAGTTAACAGATATTGTGACTTTGTCAGAATCTTGCCGTTGAATTTCCAGTTAGCTCAGAAAAGGGAGGGATGGAAATTTAATGAAATAAATGCTTATTTACTGACACGAACCTTTTGACTTAGGGTTCATGCAATATGCTATCTAAACTAACGAAGAATCAATGTTTCTGGTGCCGTGTACTACTCTCCACCGCGAGGCTCTCGTTTGTGATGGAAAATACCAAAAGAGAATCACTAACGGACGAATCGCCGAAGCATGAACTCTGCTTGAGTTCGAAGGTGCCTTCCCCGACATGGCCAACCCCAGTTCGGGGTGTGGTTAATGTTGTTTCTATTACACGCTCTGGCATAAAGTCGGAGAGGGTTCTGCACCGCAAAGGATCTCATAAAAATTATTTCGCTTTTGTCCCGAGACGAGGGTGTAGCCACAAATGGAAAGCGCATCCCGCAGCGTCGACCCTTTACCTTCGCTGTTGATTTTGTGCTCCAACCGATCGCAGCGAAATGTGCACGGTGAACGACTCGCGTCGTGTCAGTCGTCGAGTGGTCGTGGCCGCGGGCGATGTCCTATTTTTGGGATGCACAAGACCTGAATGCACCGCACAGGATGACCTTCCACTGTGAATGAAGGTAGGGGCTGTCACTATCCACCACTAAACGAGGTCAGCTTTGGTTTGTATCCCAATCTGGTGAAGGAGGAGCCACTCCGTCCATAATAATGCCCATCGTGTGCCTGAAGATCCTGCCACAAGGCAGCCAGCTTCACTGCTAGCGCCAGTCGCCAAACGCATTAGATAAGCGAGACAAAAGAGTAGAAGGAGATGCCAGAATAAACAAAAAAAAGGGAAGGAGGAATTGCAAAAAACACTCTCCGATGGCAATGTAACCGAATGCATCAAGTGATCCCGGGTGAACGAGATACCATCACGTACTCGAGCTCGTGATCAGTTCCGCAAACAATCCTGCGGTAAAAGGGGTTGCCTGAGGGGGTCGTGAGTCCATTTGCTGGCTATAGCCATGGCATAGCCCGGTATCATCTGGCGTCACCAAGCTCCCGCTCCCCCTTCTTCCATCCACCAAATCGATCGATGACGCCAACGTTTCCGTTTATGCATCGGTTCTCCCTTCGTTGGCATTGAGGATATTGGCGAGTGATGCAGCATCATCGTTTGCGCTTCGGGAGAGACTCCCCCCCCGGGCCGGGTGGAAAATGGAAAATCTGTTTACCGAGTGCACCAATCCATCACAAAGCGATCGAAAGGAGTGCGGGCGGATCGGATGCCTGGTGCCTCCGCTTCGGTGACGTCAAACTTTAATTTGATTTCTGATCGGTTTTGCCGCACGGTACGAAGTACTTATTTCACTGCTTTTTTCTCTTTTTCCTTGCATTATACTTTTGTTTGAAGAATGACGAGACGGAGAAGAAGTAGTTCGACGAGCGCGCAAAGCGAACATAGTGACTGAGACTCCACCGTCTATTTTTTTTTGTACTGAATCGGAACCACGTAATTTTTTACAATTAATACACGTAAAAAAAACTAAAATATACATAAAACAATAGTTTTATACAAACAAATTTTTGCTCAAGAGATGAAACAATTTAAAAAAACAATGTCACATGCATTTATTTCGAGACGTAAAATAAAAATCGGAGAATGCCATGATGCACTGACTGCGCAGTGTTTACAAGACAGACTTTAAGTGTTCTTGTTAAATTTATTTCTGGACTTGGGTTCAGTAATATCTTTATAACCTTAAATCCAATCAAAGTTTGCTTCTTTATCGTTCTTCTATATTACAAATAGGGTTAAGGTTTTTCCAATAAAAATTTCATTACTTGCTTACGTATCATCGTACGTTGTATTGTCCTTTCCATAAACACTAGACTTTTATTAAAAATCCGAAAGAAAAGGCAATTAAAAAGTGATTGCTACTAGTTAGGAAAGATCCCAATAACTTACGAATCGACAATTATGTCTTCATTGCCAGCATCTGCAAGAGAAGCTCCTTGAGAGACAACTGAGGCACTTATCGGACTGACCCTCGACTAGGACGCGATAATACTGCGTATCGAGCTGATGTGATAACGATGACTGGCGAAAATCGTCGTGCCCGAAACCCCTGGACCTGCTGGAGGGCCCAACTTACAAAGTCGGCAACTCAACTCAAAGGAAAGCTAAAAATTCACTCACAAACACCCGCCTAATGGCGTCCGGCCCGAGAAAAGTCACCCAAAAACGACCCCGGCAGACAAGACGCAGTTACCGTTTCCGGCGCAATTCCGGTGCGGACTTGCATCGCGTGTTTGTTTCAAGAAAAGTCACGACCCGGAAAATCCGTTGTGCCGACGCCAATAAAAAAAAACCGAACCGAAACAATAATAACGATACGATAAGCAAAAGCCAACAAAAAGGAAAAGTGGCCTTCAACACCGCATTCTTTCCATCGTTGCCAAAAGCCCAATGGAAGGAAAAAGTGATAGAAACGGATCGCATCGAACGGCGACGTTCTTCTTGCTCAGCAGAATTTGAACATCTTTTCATCCATCGGTCGAGACGAGCAAAGCGCGGCGTCTTGGGGGTCGACCATTGGTGAGTTGCCATTTTCCATCTTTAACGCACACCCACCCTCTGAAACCATGTTTGCCCGTTCGCACGCAACGATCTTGACCGGTCTTGAAGGGGACGGCGCAGGATACACGTTGGTCTTTCTCTCGGTCCGAGTACCCCGGAGGCTATTAGCGTTGTTCATCAGGATTCGCAGGTGCGGTGCGCGTGTTCATTGTATGTGTTGGTGGTTTGGTTCGGTCAAACAGCATCTCCGGAACGCCGCCGGAAGGCAACCCGGAGAACCGATTCGGTGCTCCTCCTCAGCAGCTCCCGATAGGACACTGCCGCCGTTACAAGAGTGCTGGTTGGGTGGAGCTCGTGCTTTTTCCAAGCTCTTTCCCAGGGTTAAACCAACTTCCAACGCACAGAACGACGTAAGGCACTGCCATGGAGTGGCCTTGTTCCCAAAATCGATTCCAGTTCCACAAAACAAATAACATTTTACTTTGGCTCCTCAACAATGCTACACACGCTGGCATGTGGAGCTTCGTGGCGCCTGTCATGCCAAGTTTCGTTGCCAAAATTTTGGTTCTCCCATCAGTTTGGCTGCATACGAGGCCAATACGAAGCTGCTACAATGTTCATGATGACGACGACGACGAGGAAGCAACGAGGAGAAGCAAAAACGGCTCCGCTACGCCACATTGACGTCTGTATTTGAGGAACAAGAAGGAAGCTGAGACGCCACTCGGTGCTCACGGTTATCGATGGTGTTCCGAGGCGCCCCGATAGAAATGTTACGCGAACATCGAGCGCGAACGGCAACGTAGCCAGAACACCAACTTCCATTCACAGTGCGACTCACATTTATAACGGAACGGAGCGAAATCGAGCGTAATCGGCATTCGCTACTTCGTGGCATTCGAAACAAACTCTGCGTCCCGTCCCAAGGACCGACCGGAGTGGCTTTTTACATAAACTGAACATTCCTCCCGCGATTTGCCACAATGGTGCGGGGGAGCAGCTGAACCGGCCAAAAGGTGTAAAGCGACGGCGAGTTTCGGAGGCGTTCCGAGTTGTTTACGACTCAGCAATGGCACTCGCCAGCTCGATTCGCACGCTCGGCAAATGGCGGCGGAATGCTCCTTCTCGCTCCGGGCACGTCCTCGTGCCTGGCCTGGCCAGGAATGTGGAAATATTTTCTCGTTATGTTTTAATCCAAGCGCGACCGTAAATTTCAAACACCGGCTCACTGAATCTGTCGCTGCCTTCTGCCCGAGGATTACCTCGGCCGCCGTCGAGTCAAGTTCGCCACAGTTACGGCCCCGTTACTTGGCATTGTCGTCGTCGTCGTTGGCATGGTCGTGGCCACTGGAGCACCCGTTGTGGGCAGACTGAAATGTGGGGAATGGAGTGACGAGGGAACGACGATCGTAATGCACTTCATAATGGAAATATTTGCAATTCATTAGCCGCGTGGCGTTAATGAACGCAACATAAACTAGTCAGCATAAACCACCACGGTCCCGTCCTCGGGTCGGTCCTCGGTGTTTACGTGTGTGTCTGTGTTCTTCAGTGGACGATGTAGAAGGTGAACGAAGGCTAAGGAAGGTAAGCTGACGTGGCGTTGACTAATTACCTGGCCAAAGCCTGAATTGATAGCCCGCTGTCAATCGGTAGGAGATGCTTGTTTGCTTGCCTTGTATCTTGTTAGCTTCTTTGCTCTCTTCTGCTTTCCTTTTGCCCTTCATTTGACATCTGATATCGCCGTCTTGGTGTGTTCTGCTACAGAGGCCCAGAAGAGGAACCATTTTGATTTCAGATCTCAGTATGCCTTGGTAACATCCTGTTTATGATTTTAACGATCTTATGTACATGCCACAGAGAAAGAGAGAGGAAACTACCACGTAGATTACCTACCCTTGTCCGTTTTTCAGGCCAATGAAATCGTAATACACAATGTTGTGGCCCTACGGACATCGCATCTTTTAGCGATTCATACCAATGATCCAGCTCCCTGTGCTGCAACATTGTTCTTTCCTTCCGGAATTGAATCCGGAATTCGGGGGGGAGTGCTAACCAGCCCCTTCTGAGTGAACAACCCCTCCAGAAGAGCGTAATCCGCAGCACACCCACATACAAACACACATCAGTGCGAGAGGCTCCACAGTTTGTATGCTGCACGGTTTGTGTCCGCATGGCAGCTCCGAGCTGGCCAAGAGATTAAGTACGTGCAATAAATTTTTAATATTATTTTTCCCTTGCTCCCCGCCGGCCTGCTCGGAATGGGCCCGGAAGAGTAATGGGCTCGAGCTGGAATGTGTTTTTGTGAGCTGTCTGTGTGGAAGTGTGTCCGTGATGGGGCGGGGGGCTGGTCTGATGTACTGGATCAAATCCCTCCACCCGGTATCGGTCGACAATGGTATCCTTCTCCTGGTTTACGCTCCTCGTCCGAATGCCCTAAATCCCTTCACGTATTCTTCGACGACGACGACGACGACGACGCTATCCAGCTTTGAGGTTATGGTTTGTCGTTTGTTCCCGTTCTGCCCCGACAACCTGAGCGAGAGCTCTGCTCCGGCTACTTGGATTGCAAAGATGAAGAGATGCTACCAGGCAACGCAAGGGCCGGTGCGACGAACTGTGAAATCCAGTTAAAGGCCGATCCGATCCGACTCTACCTTTGATAGAGTTTTTTGGGGGGTCCTCAACTGAAACCGAAACCGGAACCGCGGTTGCCGGCAGGCATCTCACTCACACTCGCACACAGTCCAACACCTAACACAATCTCATAAAACATAATATATGTTTTATTGATTTTATTATAAAAGTAAATGGTCCACGCCGCCGCCCCCTGGAGCCTGGCGAAACAATATAATGGCCCTCTGGTGGTGGTCTCGAGTGAGCTCGAGCAGCCCTTGAATTGAGTTAAGCAGAGAGTGGGCACATGTAATGAGATTACACGCTCATAACTCACGCCATTGCGTGGAAGAGGATCGGAGCCGGCGCGAGCGCCCCTGCCACGATGCACTGATTGGACCCACGGGCCGGCAAGACTGTGATCGTGGCAGGTCGCCTGGGCGCCTTCCATTTCCAGCATCGTCATCGTTGCGGCGCGGATCAACAATCAACCCTGGGCTGGGACCCCGGTTTGGGGACAACTTTCTGTGCGTAATTTAATCTGCCTCTGGAGCACTTCGTGAAGCGGAACGCGGAACCGGTGTGTGCGTGGGCCAAAGCACCCACCATTAAGGACACGAACACGGGGTCCTTTTGCTGCCGGACAACATTGTCGATGGCAATTGGTCGTTTTGCAGCGAGTGAGCGAGCCCCCCAGAGCGTGACCGGGTACCTGGGGCGCATGGGAAAACGGTTCCACCAAACACACTCATGCTGGTGATTAAAAATTAAAGTACTTGGTTCCTGCTCTGGCCAGGGTTGGGAGTAGAAGAGAGCACCGCTGTTCACCTCTCTACCAAGCACGGCCCACTCTGTCTCTCGCTCGCCGTGAACGAGTAAGTTGATGTTTGTTGTTTGCCCTTCCGTTTGTTTATCTCCGTTTGTGTATTTGTGTGAGTGTATGTGTATCTGGGGATTCCAGGAGAGCATTACTGCAGTGTGTGCGAGTACAAGGGAGCCAGGGACGACGTGGATTCTTCGGCCAACACTTTCCGGAAGTTTCATCAACATTTTGGTTCTGCTAACTGCTGCCTCATGCTCCTTGCTCCCTGCTGTTACTGCGGCTGCTGGTATGTCAATAGGCATTGAGGGTTGAAAACAAATAAACACTAACATATACAGCGACGAGGAGACAGGATGTGATGCGATGATATGATAACTGGCAAAGCCTCCAAAAAAGGGGAGCACCGCGGCATGTAGAACATGTCTGTCTTATCAAACCAAATCAGCATCTCCCCTGATGTCCCGTATGGATGCGCTTTCGTTGGTTCGCTGGTGTAAATGATTTAACCATTAGCTTTCATCGTGACAATCATTTGTCTTGGTGTTTGACAGCAAATTCAAACAGACGATGGCACATCATCTTAGAAGGCGGCATGCTTGCTTTGATGTACTTGTGCTACAGAGGACTTGTTTCTTCCATAAAAAGGCACGTTACTTCGTGTATCTTGCTCGACTGAAGACGTATTTAAAATTGACGAATTGACTCAAAAAATACAAGACATAAGAAAGAGAAGGAAATGCTTTCTTTTGTATATGTATCAACGATACTACCGCCTAAAGAGACACCACATAGCAATAAAAATATCAAAGTAATTAAGCCAAGAGGAAGCGACCCGTTTTGGATAGCCTGCCAAATTACCTTTATCGTATGTCCTGCGGTCCGTAAGTCAATCCACACTAGCGCGTCCAACGAAGATCGATCGACATAAACCGATACCAGGGTACACTCGACACACACGTGCGGCCACGAAGTTTTTTTTTCCTCTCTTTCCGTTTGCCTTTTTGCACCAAACCACCAAACCGAACAGGACGAAGATCCCGTACGACCACTACGGCACTCCGCAAACACTAGCGCTTTTTAGCACTCGAAAATCGAAACGCAATCCATCAATTTGTCACCGAACGAAGAGGATACGGTGACCACCGCCACCGAATGGCTCTGCCGTGTGCCGTTTTTGGATGTAGGATCTGTCTTCCAGCAACTATCGAGCATGTGGCACAAACGTCTCGTTAGCCCTGTTACGCGCTCACATCACTCGCCCGCGACGACCACGACGGCACTAGGCGATTGTTTCACACTGAACACTTTCCTCTCGGATCGGAACTCTTTGGGAACACAACAAACACTTTGGCGTCACAAAACAAAAGCCCTACCACCCTTGATCCTGAGCGACGATCCTGCCACGTTACATCCGTTGACACTTTTCACCTTTCAGCACTGATGCTGATGCACTTTACCGCGCATCACGCTCCTGCATACGATCGGTTCCACGGCTTTCACTGCACCTGCGTCACAGCGGGGAACGGGTCTGGAATGGAAGGAAGAATCTTCATACAAATGCCAACACAGACCAGGACTTGAACTTGAACTTGCGTGCAGTGCAGTGCTGCACTCGCGGAACGTCCTCGAGTGGTTTAGGGGCCGCAAAAGCGCACTATTGCTAGGTAGGCGCTGGCTAGGCTAGGTGGAACACTTGCAGTGCAGTGCTCGCGTACGTACTACCGGATCCTTACTGCAAAGGACAACCACCGCACGAACGTCGGTAAGCCACGTCCGAGGCCACGGTGACACGGCACGATACGGCAACGAATCTCACCGTTTTCGCCGCAAAATGTCGAATCTATCGTCTCTGGTGGGTATGCGTGAATGTCGTGCTTCGTGTTGTTCCAGCACCATATCCTCTCGCAGACGACACTCTCTGCAGATTGGCGTGCGATGCTCCGGATACGGTTCGGAGTACATTCCGAAAAAGACTTCCAAGGAGAGCGAGAGAGCGCTACTAGAACATTGTCGCTCCACTCTTCTGTTGGATTGTTGTGAGAGACATAAAAAGAGAGAGAGAGACGCACACATACACCGGAATGTACGTAGTGTGTTGGCCCTCGGAGTAGTACACACGATGACCACGATGCTTCGAACGGAGTCGACGCCGATCCCGCACGGTGATTCCGGAACTTCAAGTCTCGGAAGGAGGCATGGCATCCGATGGCATGACCACACCGCTTCGCACACCCCCCAAAAAAACAAAAACGGTGACAGCGAGCGGTAACAAAAGGAGCGAGAGATGAAAGGGGAGAAAAAAAAAGAAGGAAGACAGATCCTGCTGCCTCTGGCTTTGATGGTGTTGGTAGTGGCCAGCCAGCAACACTAGGGACAATTCTGCGGTTGGGCCCCCTCGTTTTTGCAGGAAGTGCAAGACAAATACAATGTGTGCGAGAAACACACGTCCTAATGTCCTACTTATTGTTACTATATTCCATTAGAGCACTGGCGTGCCGTTATCATGTTTGTGTTGTTTTTGCAAAAAGGAAAATGTGGAAAATGATATTCAAGTGTGAAATCCTAAACTGAAACCAACCGAAACAGTCGATAGGAATTGCAAAGAGATGTGTTTCGATTGAAAAATTGGTTTTTTTTAGTTGGTATCTTATTGAAAACTTGGTTAAAAATTCTGCTTGTAGAACGTTAACTTCTAGCATCAAAGTAGCGATTGCGACGGATGCGCAAGGACCTTCAAGGCTCCGAGGCTATCGAACGTTTGGCTGTGCAAACACACACCGCTAACAACAATAACACCTACCACCCCCCTCCATCTTGCGGTAAAACGAACCAAAGTGAGTTGCCACGACTTCGTTGCGCTGCACAAGAAGGACCTTCTCCTATCGAAGGACTTCTTCTGGCCCCAAACCATCCACCATCTCATGGTGGTTCATGGAGCGCGCAATGTGTTACTTGCACAACCCCGAATGCCACGTAGCAGGCGCTGGCGGTGCTATGTTTTTTGCGGTTCGGTCTACTACGATGCTGCAAAATCCGCACACCTTCACAAGCTCTCTCCATGGACTGAACTGGACAGGCCGGACTGGCCGGACTGGACTGGACTAGGCTGCGTTTCTCTCGGCGATGCACGCAAAGCAGCACACACACGCAAGCACACATACAGCTATAGACCCCCAAAAGGTTCCTTTGAATGGCTTGAAGGAAGGAGACAGTCCCAAAGAGTTCGGAAGCAAATGGAGCCGCCCGGTTGTTGTCTAGCGCGGCACGAAAAAGGCACGAAAGGCCGAAGGACATCTGCTGTCTGCATGGTTTTTTCGGAACATTTCGCGATTTGAAAGCGCGTTTGATGCAGCTGCACTCACCTACCTAAAGCTTACAGGGGAAGAAAAAAACGGAAGAGCTAATATCCGTACTGGAGACACTACGGACCTGCAGCCAGGTCTGCCACATACACCAGAGTCCTTGAAGGTCACCCGGCTCGGGATGGCGTGGCGCGAGCGCGGAAAACGGAATCGCTCCGGGCACAACTATCCACCGGAGACAGGACAAGGACGACCGACCCCCCCTCCTGAACGCGAAACGATTCCGTACGCGACTCGCAAACACACCCACCCGTGCAACGATCCGGCCTCCTACCCTTCTCCGAAGGTGTGAGAAGTATGGTTTGGGGGGAAAGAGGAAACCACCGCAGCACAGACGCACAGAAACACCACCTGACACTGACACAGGAACACACCACGGAACTGGCTCGGAAACTGGCTTTCGCAAACTTAACTTCAACTTCAACTACCGCTACGCACCAAGTACCAACTCATACTGCTGCTGCTGCTGCTGCTTCTGCTGTTGGCCATCATGCATCGGCATTTCGTATCGGCTTCGTATCCTAAAACGCTATCAACTCTCTTCATGCTACTTTACTCTCTTTTCTCTCTCTCGGAAGTCCTGTCCGATCGGTGTGTCTGCTGCTGCTGCTGCAGAACGCTTCTCTCTTGCATGTCCTTTGAATGTATCCGTCCAATCCAGACACGACAACGCTCTACGGCGGTGCGCCGGAATGTTTGGATATGCTACGTGCTTCATCCAAGCGACACCTCCCTGACCACCACCTACCACCTAGTTTTGCATTTTAAAATACGGAGTTCTGCTGGCGCCGGTTGTCCGGCTTGCCAGCTCTCTCACTACTCAGGCGGAGCAGCGGAGCGGAGCTTTTATTTGCTCCTCTCGCGTGCAGGCAGTCGGACAGGTCAGATAGCATTCGGTACGAAAATGAGTTCGCTGTTGTTTAGATGTTTCGTGGCACTGGTGGAGCGCACGATTTTCTACAAAATTCGGCTTCATGCATCGAATTTGTAGTCCACAATCACCACAGGGGAGTAAATTAACTCACGGTCCGGCTACTTAAACATGCTGCCGCAGTACAACACGTCGAACACGCCAATAACACACTGGGACCACTGGGTCGTTGGTTGGAATCTGCAGATTGATTGTTGTCTCTACACTAATGCCACGAGAGAAATCCTTTTTCGTCCTCGCTCGAAAGCTGTTCACGATGGAAAGCTCACAACGAGCGAGTGTATGTGTGTGTGTTTTTTTTGGTGTGTTTGTTCGGGACGCTGGAAAATGGGGAAATTGACGCATGATTTTATTAGCTTATTTTGGCATTTCCCACCGCGCTCGTGACTTTATTGTATTCTATGCTACACATTATGGGAGAGAGAGAGAGAGAGCTCGTGTGTATATGTGTTAGTATCAAGCTCTTTTCCTCTTTCTCTCCCTCTCTGTTCAGTTTAGCGCACCTTGCGAGAGCATCATAGCATGCTGCGTGATGAAAGGAAGGAGTGCAGCAGCACGGGAACCATCCACCATCGATGACGTCAGCAGGCAGAATCTGATGACGTCATTGCTCTTGCGCTTGTTCAAAAGCAATGTTTATGGTTGGCATGCCGGAACCGATAGTAAAAGTTTTGCCAGAGAGATAAAAAGCATCCCTCCGGTCGAGCGAACAGCTAGAAACTGAGACTGAGACATCTAGCTGAGATGCTATCGTGACCGAAAATACAAGCGGAAAAGCGAACAGTCGATGCCAGTGGAGTAGAATAGCTTCTGTGGCATTTAATTAGAAGATGGAGTGGGTAAGGATCTGTTTTTTTTAGGTTCTAAAATATCACATCCACAGAAGTAACTGTTTCGTTTAGTATGGTAAAGGGTTTTTTTTAACATCTGCTTAGTATAGAGTGTTTCAAACCGAATTTTTTTTTTTAGTTGGTATCTTACGGACGGAATTTTTTCAAACCGAATAGTGGTTGAAATATTAATTGTTAATAAGTGCCTAGAGGCAATATTTAAATCCTCAACTGTCAAAAGATAAAATATATTTAAAAGCTGAGATGCACTACGATAAATCATGTTAGGATTGATAGTCCGGGGTCTCTAAACCACCAGCAACTATCAAAGGTTCTAGTTGATTCCCGAAATCACTCTCTAAAACAAGCAGCAACGCTTATATTCTGCCGCTTGCCTTCCTGCATCGGGGCCGCCAGGTGTGCGGCACCCAATCTCAAAATCCGAAGCTATCAAGCTCAATCCTAATCGTTTGACCCTTATCTGCAGGCACACCTTCAAGGTGGGTATGCACTGGCCACAACACAACACCAACCAATGTCTCAGCACAAATCGGTCGATGCTTTATCGCTCCCGAGACCCCGCTGAAGCGATAACTAGAAGCCGTGACACAATGAAGCGAATCTATAAAGGAACCTCCGCAAACCGGGACAAGGGTTTATTTGTCCAACGTCCGTATCGAACAGGTATGCACGATTCGCGAACGGTAAATTGACTGAACTCAAAACGTTCCAAAAACATTCTGCTTCTTAGGAAACCGAAGATGCGTGCCGGATTGATTGTTGTGGCCCTGATGGCCTTGACGGCCACGGGAGTTAATGGTGAGTACGGTGTTTTGTTTGGAGAGTGATTGTAAAAAGGACTGGAACTAGTAAATGAATCACTGGAAATCACCAGAGGTCGCTGGACAGAACATCATCCTCGATGCCATTATGCGCCGTATTCTGGAGAATCTGCGCGATCTGATGCGCACTGGTAACCCGGAAACCGGAATGCCCGTGCTGGCACCGTACCAAAATCCCGATCTCTTCATTAACGCCAGCCTCGGTGGGCTGCTCGAGTAGGTGTCTGGTATTCTGCGCCTCGCGTGTTCCTTACGCTTTCAATCGCTTTGTTTCCCGTTTTCCCCTTCAGCTTCGATGCTCGCTTCACGCCGATGAACATTGTCGGATTGGATACGTTCGTTGGCCGGCTGCAGGTGGATCTCGCTACGCTCCGGTTTCCGTTCGAGTTTCGGTTCGATGAACTGACGGCCAGTGGGTTCTACGACGCTAACGGACGCCTGTGGGGATTGATTCCGATTTTCGGTATCGGTGACTTTACCGTACGGCCCCGTAACGTCCTGGCGACCGGATTCGCGACCATCACCGACAATGGTCAGGGTTTCCTGATGCTGTCCGATTTCTCCATCAGCCTCCAGATGGACGCACTCGATAGTAACATCCAGGGGATGCTGCTCGGTGGTGATCTGTCCGTTCTGCTGAATGCCGTACTGCAGGACATCGTTCCGTCGGTCTTGCGCAACTTCCCGGAAGGTATGACCAATCTGCTGAATGCCCTGGTCGTTCCGATTGCGAACCGCTTCCTGGCTACGCGCACCATGGAGGATCTGATGGGATTGCTGTTCCCGTAAGGACCTCAGGGGCAGCTCTCGACTGTCATTGGATCCTTCTTAGCTTTTACGCTGGCGTAATGCATACGTCTCATACGTTTGATTGAATAAATGGCGGCTGTTCCGGTGGCACACTGGCAAGCAATCGATAAGGAATTGACGCACTTCGACATACGGTCTCCCGGTCGGTCTGTTGGGCCCCCGAAAACATACTATCGCTGCAGGTGGTCGATCGGGTAAGTAAAGTCCATCAACGATAACAATCGTCTCCCGGTGGGCGATAAGATAACCGGACCTAAATCCCAAACAATCGCCAAACACCGATGGTGGATTTTGTTTGCGTTGTGGATCACACCAGCGTCTGCAATCTAGAAGTAGCGAATCGTATTTTTTACAACATAAATAAGACTAAGGAGCGGTTAATGCCTCGTGTCGCTCCCATTTCATGTACGCTATTAATCTGAAATGTGTCTCGTGCATTCCCAGCTGCATTGCTTATCAAAAGGGCTGCTGTTGGAAAACAAAGCACAACATTTATCATTATTATGACTCCCTGTGTTTGATAAGGATTTGGGAAAACATTTGGATTCAGATACTTAACTTGCGCCGTGGATTACTATTCGCCGTCACTCGTTCGTTGGCATACCATTACCTTTCCTTGTTTCTCTACTTCCTTTTGTGTTTCTTCTGATCCGTGGACAAAATGAAACTCTCCATAGTATTACTGGCCATGCTGGCCATGCTCAGTAACGCGGCTGTTATCGTGCCACGGGAACAGGCTCCTCGGACTACTCTAAACGAAGCGTTGGCTCAGCTGCTCGAGAATATTCGTGAGCTGCTGCGAACTGGAGATCCTGAACGTGACATTCCGGTGCTGGCACCGCTTCAAACCGATCGTCTCGATGTCGATCTCAGTCTCGGTGGATTGTTGGAGTAAGTGGAGTCGACATCAAAATGCACAGAAAGTGCCCAATGATCATTCTCGCTTTGTGCTTCGAAACAGCTTCACAGCTATCCTGAACAATCTGTACCTGGACGGGCTGGACCGATTCCAGGGAACGCTTACGCTGAACGTGATGCTGATGGAGTTTACGTACGATTTCCTGTTCCCCGATCTGCTCGCCCGCGGCCAGTACGATGCGGATGGTAGACTGTTCGGGTTGATTCCGGTGTTTGGATTCGGGAATTTTAACGTTCAGCCGCGCAATTTGCGTATCCGCGGCACGGCACAGATACGCCAGCTTCCCAGCGGGTTTCTTCATATGACCGAGCTGAAAGCAAACGTTCGCCTTGACTCGCTGCAGGTGTGTATTGCCAATGATGCTTTCGATAACGATCGCTAAGGATAATCCGTCTGACTGTCACTGTTTCATTAGAACAACATCGAGGGATTGCTGCTTGGTGGGGAACTGTCCGATTTGCTAAACGCCGTCATCCAGGATCTGGTTCCGTCGGTGTTGATCAACTTTGCGCCGGAAGTAACGGACATCATCTCGAGACTTGGTATACCGATCGCCGATTCCATTCTGAACACGATGACGCTGGACGATCTTTTCGGTTTGATTCCGATGAATGCCAGGAAGGACAACTAAAGGGACCTGGAGCAAGCAGGAAAGGATAAATGATAAATGAGTAAAAGGGACTCTCAAACGCAACTCAACGTAACTGCAACTCTTGGGTGGATGGGATCTTAAGTAAAAATAAATAAATTATAAAAAAATAAATCGAAAAACATAAGCAATACAATTGTGAATAAGTTCTTGCTTAGCGTTAGTTTTTGATTCGATGACAAAACAGTTGGACGACAGTTTCGTTGCTGATCCATTGCCTCGTTCCCTTACACTCGCATGGCAGCTTTTAGAACACGCGCGAGTTTTATGCTCGTACTAAAAACATGCTGAGTGCGAGCATGCTCGCGATGTTAGCCTCTTGTGCAAGTTTTGCGCTTTTATGAATTTTGTCGTTTTAATCGTTCAGTTAAAAAAACATTTGATTGATTGATTAAAGAAAATTGGTTTTCTTTAAACAAGTGATTGCGATGCTGTTTTAATCCAGTTTAGTTAGTCAGTTTTATCGAAAATGATTGTTTGAAATACAAAACGACAGTCAACGATACGAGAGATTATCAGTAAAAGCCTCCTCGCCCAGCATCAAATTCAAATAAACCCCAAAAGCATCTGTTGTTGGTCGTGTCATTGTGATACTCACCATCTGCCCCAGATGTCTTTGATCACAACACGTGCCCTCGAACCCGTTACAGCTTATCAGAGACGTCTCCGGTGAGGTTCATCGACTTCGGCAACGGAAGCAGCATCTCACCTTCAGCTGCTAGACGATAAGTGGCGCAGTTACTTTTCGGCAATCTTTGTCCATTCGCGTCCAGATCGCGCCGCACTATCGTTGCGACAGAACGCCCAGGTATCGCACCACGCTGTTTCCTTGAGATTCGGTTGCTACCGGCTATCGGTCAAGTTCGGCTCACATGTCCGTGGCTCGTACCCGGAGTCATGGTCGAAGCGTGCTACACCTCGGGCCGAAATTATTGGTATTAACTATCAACAAATCCCTCCGTTCAAGTGACGCGGACTGTGGCGGAGGGTGTTTTGAAAGAGGGGAGGACCGTTGCATGGACATACAGCTCCCGGAATAGCCGGAGACACTTAAAAGGACTTAGTGCGCACTCGAAACTATCCCAAGCGGGGGGGGGGGGGGGGTCTGGGGACTGTGTGTAGTGGACCGGAATGTACAATAAACATCGATGCCGGTTATCAGGCCACCGGTTGAAGTGTGTGTGGGTGTGTGCGGATGGTTTTCTGTTGCAGGTGGATTGCTTTGCAATCGAGATCGAAGTGTGGGATACGCGGTCCCGGTCCCGAGGCGATAAAAATGGCAGCGGTGCCTGAATCGGTGCCATATTTAAACACCAGTGCCCCGTGCCTGCAGTTGCAGTACAGATAGGTCAGACAAGTTGTCAACCAAAGCCACAGCAAACACGAGACCAGAGTGTCCCTAGCTAGGCCAAAAGACCAGGAAAATAATCATGAAGTGTGTGCTAGTTGCTTGCGCCTTGCTGGCGACGGTTGCTACGATAGTCGCTACGGAAACGACGACGGACCTCGAAGTGTCGGCACGGAACGATAAACTCAGCCAGGCGGTGATCGATTTCCTGGAGAACATCAAGCAATCGATGCCGTGTGGCATTCCGGACTTGGGTATCCCGGTATTGGCACCGTTCGAGCTGGATCATCTGGAGTTTGACGTCGATGAGACGGGCCTGAGGTGAGCAAGCGGAGAGAGGCCAGCACGACCAAATGTTTTAATTAAACTTACAAAACTTTTTACTCCGAATTTAGATTCAAAGGTGAGCTCAACAAAGTCCTGGTCGACGGTTTGAATGAGTTCGAAATCAGAAAAGTGAAGATCAATGCCCTGAAGCTGCAGCTGGAGTTTGCGTTCTTCTTCGATTCGATCCGCAGCGCCGGAAAGTATTTGGCCAAGGGTACCGCGCTCGGTTTCATTCCCTTCAAGCGCTCCGGACCGTTCAAGTTCAACGTCAATGGTAAGGTTTTGGCAATCGAACAATTTCGTGGATCAATTTGATTAACAAGTTCTCTCCCTTTCTAGGTCTCGCCGTTAATGGCACGGTCAAGGTGCAGCTCAAGGGGGATAAGGTGCAGATCCGCGATCTGCGCATCGTGACCACGATCAAGTCGGTCAACTCCAACTTCAAGAAGCTACTGCCGTCGCGCTTGCAGACGATCATCGTGAACAAGATCATCGAATCGGCGGTACCGCGTATCATCAACGATAACCAGGAAGCCATCACCGACAAGATCGAGAACAGCGTTAAGCCGGCCCTGAACGAGCTGCTGGGCGAGCTGACGCTCCAGGATCTGATCGATGCCACGTCGGGCGAAGGAGAAGGATCTCTGCCGGTCACGTGCTAGTAGTACTCAAAGCGAAGCTGTGTTGATGAGCGCGTAAGCGTGTGCTGCGCTAGATTAGTCGTTAAAGATCTGCTTAAGACCTCACCTAGATATTTTAGGTGAATTGTTGTAAATTGTTTCCATGCCGGTTGCTCCATTCGGAGTGGCCAAACGTTAAATTGGCCTTAATGAGAATAGAAAAGACTTATTAAACTACTATACAGTGAGACTGTAAACATTCGTTTGACTCTTCTTTGCCAGTTAAAAAGCATTCATCCGTAAATCACATTCAATATTTCACTTTATAATATCCTTAATCCATGCACTGCTTAATTAACATCCATTCAAACGCCTATTTCACGGTTGAATAGCGATCAGCGCCTCGGCTTTGCAGCTTTTGTTAAAGCAAACCGTGCAAATGGATCTGTCAGTCAGCATCATCATCAGCCCTCGCTGCGAGCATACATTACAGCGTCCAGCCTACTGAGGAACGGTGAACTGCAAAGGATCCTGGTGCGCATTTATCCAGCCTACTTATCGAACTCTCCTGAATACTGCGTGTGCAACCCGAGACGCCCAGATCTCTGCAAACGACAAACAACATTGAAAAAAGCCACCGTAAAATTGTTGGAAGGAAAAATATTTATCACTCTTAAGGATAGACCCCCAGGGCAATCCCTAGGGTCAGCTGCTGCATGCGGACACTTTGGCACCCTCTTCTCGAGAAACGGCGGCCAGAACAATCGAAGGATTAACGGATTCGTTCTCCTCTCTGTCTAGGAGGTTTACGACTGCATTCAGGCCACAGGCAACACCCAAAAGGCCGAGCGGCGAATCCGGCCCAGGTTGATAATGAAGTTGTTCCGTAGGTCCTTGCGAATGGTGGAAATTCAGTAAACAATCGGAACAAAGCGCATGTTCCTAGTGAAAGGTGCAGTGCCAGCAGGCTGCTGGCCGAAGGACGACTGAAAAATGGCAGAAGGGCCGATAATGAGCCCGGAGGTTCCCGGAGAGAACAAGGTTGTTTCACACCTCTTCACGGAACCTTCTCTCCTTCCCCTCGGCCCAACAGGAACGCCAGCTGAGGGACTGATAAGTTTTGGTTTTGAAATAGAGAAGCTGTTGCTATTTGCTCTTTGCGCTTAGACTGTTTACGTTTGCTGCATTATTATACAGCAAAAATGTATTTGGTTATTCTAAAAGATGGTTTTTCTAACGCCCAGGTGGTGGTCGTACCGCTTATCTTGCGCCGGTGACCAGGGAAAGAACCGGAATATCGGGTTTGTGTTTGAAAAATAACTGCGACCACAATACACGCATTGCGCGGTCTAAACTAAATATTTGAGGAAGTTTTCGGGGAGTCACATTCTGATAAGGAAGATTGATTTATGGGAAAAAAAATGTCGGTTGTCCACCCGGTTAGCCTTTCGGTCTGTAGGAATGTAAATGCTTTCTTTCCGCTAGAGATTCTGGGCAGATAAGGGATTGGTTGGTTTGCTTAGCGGAATCGAATCGACAGCCAAGGCAAAGGTCACCGGCAACATTGTAGTACCATCTGGTGAAGATGTACGTAAAGAATTCGGTCGGAAAAGGTGGTCGCCTGGTCGTTTAAAACGAACACCTAAACGCACACCCACACACCAACAACAAGCGATAAAAGTGCTGACTGCTGTAGCAGGACGGGGCGCAAAAGGACATCCAAACAAAGGACGGGTGTCCAGCACCCGGCCACTCCGTCACAATTCGTTGGCTCTGCCACGTAAACCGGAACGAAGGATAACAATCGAATCGGGAAAAGGAATAGAGAGAGAGAGAGAGAGGAAGAAAAGGTAAAAGGTACAACGAGAAGGGTGCTCCGTTTCGTCCAGGACGATGAAGTAGCTCCCGTTCCCGGAAGGATCATCCGGCCGCTGGCGCCCGAGAATCGTGGACTCGGAGTAGTCCGTTCACGGACCTCACCAGATGCCAGAGGGAGAGAAAGCAAATCTAGATCCTAGCGATCCCCGCGCATGCAGCAGCACCCCAAAATGCTCTCGAGAGTGCGCGCACAATTCATCGCGTAGGCCATGCTGGTTGGCCGGCGGCCATGCTTTCATGTGGAAAGGACAAACATAATTTCGTTCGCTCTAACGAAGGAGGCCGCGCAACGTCTGCTGGTACCGCTCCACCAGGTTTTGCTCATGAGCGTAGCAGGCACTGTGTTCAGTGTGTCTGCGTGTGTCTGTCGTAATCGCGGACGAAGGATCTTCCAAAAACCGGTCCCAAGCCATTTCGAGGAAGCTCTGCGTCTGATGTTCGGCGTGCGGTGTTGCCTTGGCACGTTGATTGCACTGCAAGCGTCCAAAACTGTTGGTGCCGAGAAGGGAAACCGAATTCGAAGCTCCAAGAAGATGCGCCTGGATGAGGAGGATTTCGCGAATTCAATCCAACGGTTCTCTGCCCACACATACACATATACGCACACGCTTTGGGCTTTGATCTCGACAGGCAGGCGGCAAAAGATCGAGGGGTGAGTGCTTCATCATCAGCCAACCGGTCCGCGGGTGAGTTTTTGGGGGCTCAACATTCCATCACCACACGTGGGCAAAGAGGGATAAGAACATGAAGGAGAGGATGATAGTTTCCTTCCTGCGTGCTCGTTAGTGAAATTTGAAAAGTATACACCAGCCGACCGGGGGTGTTTTGGGTGGAAAAGCGGAAATTACTCGCACACACCGAGACACACTTCCGACTTTGGCGATGCCGGCTTCCCGGAAGACATTCCTTTTTTGTGAGGTTATGGAACTCACGAGGAGCCCCACGAGCGGTCCTGCGAGCGGGTTTGGTATCCATGCGATGCGGACTCGTGTTGCTGTGCCAGGCGGTGCGAACAGTGCGCATGCGCCGCATGGCCTCCTCGCAATGTTGTCTCGGATTTCTCGAGAATTTTGCGCGCCAATCGATGATGGCCAAAAACCAGACGAACGGACGAAACGGAGCGACTGACCACCATCGTTCGAGGTCCGCAAAAGATCAAACGTAATGCGACAATGTAAGCACAATATATACAGCCAGCTCATCATCTCATTTTGTATGAACATCCCAGGAAGAAGGAGGAGGCGATCATCAGATCATAAACTCGAGGGTCGCGACAGTCTTTTTTATGTTTGCGTTCGAAAGTATGTAACCACTTTGTTGTTGGTTTTTGTCGGAGGTTAAAGAGGCTCATCGAAAGCGAAACCTTTTCTTTCTTTCTTTCTTTCTCTCTCTCTTTTATGCATTCCTCTTCTGGTGCATCGATGCAACAGCGTGCGGCTACAAGCAAGCAAGCAAACAAACAAACAAACAAACGGCGTGCCGGAAGAAAGGCATGTTTACTCACACTCCCGCACCGTGCTAGCCCATCCAACAGCTGCTGCAGCAGACGACAGTGCGTGGGCAGACGCCGCTCGTTCTCCCCCATTCCCACCAAGGGGAGACAGTTTGATAGTGTGCGTGCAGAATGCATCTTGCACTTTTGTTGCACTCGAATCAATCGGTTGCAACGAATTGTCTCGTTGCTCGTTTTTGGACATGATGAAAAATTAAACTTTTTTTTATTTTCTGCATGCTTTTCAGTGTCGGCTCCAAGGGATCCTCCCGGCGTTGTTCTCGTGTCCCTCGTGATGATGCAGCATCGCACCGCCAACACACACAGACAGAGAAATGCCGGGTTCGAGTGTTGCGGTTCCGAATTCCTAGTATTTTTGTTTACATTCTCTCCGGATTCTATCATTCGCACCGGTTGCGAGATGCATTTTCTCGGTTTATTCATCCCATCTCGCTTTTGCCTGCTTGGATTCACATTCCTCTTTCTCGCTCGTTCGACTGATCATAAAGCTCTCTGAGATCGAGAGAAGGGAAGCTATGCGCACACGCATAATACAGTTCGTAACGATGCTACGATGCTGTGGTAACATATTATAAAGTGGAATTCAGTAAAAAAAATCATGAAAAGTAATTCAGTTGTAAAAAATGATGAAAACCGGGATTTTTTTTAAATTAGAAATCCAATTGTATACAAATAATAGCTTTACTGGATGATTTGATTCTAAAATCTACCAAAAACATGCTGTAATTAATGCAAACTTTTTTTAGACCTTAGTTTTAGAAACTGATTTTATGTTGCTTCATGTAATAGCTCAATTATTAGTAAAGGATGTTGTTATATACTACTAATATAGGCATGAACATTCGCCAAATCTTTACCCAAATCGGGGCCTCATAAAAATTAGCTTTGCACAATGCAATCGAGGGAAAATATGAAGCACAAATCATCAAGGATCAGGCATGTACTTCGTATGTTTCGTATACAAAATAAACCGAAATGTCCTTCATTTTATTAAGATGCCTATTTACTTTATTCTTTTAGCTTGATCAGTTATAAAAGGCAATCTATAAATAAAAATAATGTACAATGAATTGAACATCAAGTATCGTTTAACTATATTCGAAAAAGAAATGAGTGTTGTTAACAATTTTCTCAACTACGTTCGGGTTATAAAGGATTTAATTTTAAAAAGTCGTTACATTAAATTTCTCTTCAGAATTTTTTTTTTCAATCTGAGAAAATACGTTTGAAGAAGCAGAAAAAAAACCGGATGAGACGTTCACTGTGAAACGCACTGTCCTCGAGAACACAAACTGCCGCACGAGCAGCAGCCTCTCTCTTGCTGCTCTCCGCACCATGCTGACAATCCATGTTGAACGCTCGTTGCGAGAGGTTGTCGTCGTTGCTGAGACCGGTGTATCTCCTCGCCCCATTCCCAACAAGCGCGCAATCGACGTTTCGTGGAATTCTCGCGTCTGGAACGGGTTCGCACCGTGCTGCTGCTGCTGCTGCTGCTGTGTCACGTTTCCTATCGTTCCTATCGGTATAACCCGCGTGTGTGCCGTGTGGTTGCTGTCATCGTCGAACGCAATTCGCATTCGCGCGACCAACGTACATCGATTCGCCGAATTGATCCGTGCTGAACTGAACGCGGAACGGAACGGTGATCAGTGGAGTGCTACTACAAGGTAAGTGGAATGGTTGTGACCCCAGCCCACGTTGTCGACGCCCACCCAGTACCTCGTTAGTATCATCTATCGTGTCAGTTCGATAGTGTTTCCGTTCCGTTCTTCGATTCGGGATACTAACCACCGGGTTCACCGTCTGCTCTTGATGAACAGAGAGATAAATTGGATCCCAGAATCAACGTCCTGTGTCCTGTGCGTCCTTTTGAAGTCCGAGAAATTTCCAGGAACCGAAATTTCCGTTGAACGTGAACCGTGTTGTTGGAAATGTTTCCGATGATAAGTTTTCGAAGCATTATCCTGCAGTTCCGGGAAAGGTATCCTTCCGGAAGAGTTCACCCTCTTCCTCTCTCTCTCTCACTCTTTGGACGTGCTTGTGGCGCTAACAAGCCGGCTTCGAAGGGTTTGCGTCCTTGTTACTAGTGTTTGCTTCGGAAATATGATGTGCTTGCCTCTGCTTCTGGTCCGTGGTTATAGTTATCGCACAATGGAGGCGCCACGAAAGGGCAAATTTCGTAGGGCAAAAACGTGCACTACCGAAACCGGCGGTGAATCATCAGCAACGCACCTCAACACACGCCACGGTTAGGTGACTCAACCACCGGCCGCGAACTCCCGAGATTATGCGTGATAATGGAGCTTAGGGCTGTCTGGTGGTGCGTCGAAAAACGAAACCAGATTTGGCGTCGGTTTGAATTTCACGAATATTGATTTTCGTAGCAAAGATTCAATCCGTACCACGCCATTGCACAAGCCGTTTGCTTCCACGAAGCTTTTGAGATTAGCTATCGTCTTAACCTTTCCACGTTATTTTAGGTCAGGATAAACTGCCGCTGCAGAACAGCAGCTGCCCTGCTTTCCGCGTGTCGGTAACGCATTTCATGGTGCCAGTGGCGCGACGCTTCGCTATCATCACCGGCGACCATGACAGTTTCTGGAAATGATAAGAAACATACGCGAACCTTGAGGGCCCGATGCTGTGAATACGTGGAACAGGAACCTAATTTCTTGCAACCGCTACCATGGTAGCGTTTAACGTTAAGAAGCAAATTTGACAGGTTATTGACGTCAGCATGCTGTGGAAAGAGTAGCGATAAATAATGAAGTGATACCGCTATAGGGCGATAGCATTTCTTTTTCCTTTACAAATGATTCAATTGTACTGTGTGCGTATTTTTTAATGTTTAATTAACACTAAAGCGATTTGTTCACAAATATCGCTAATTATTTGACACCATCCTAGAAATGCTTCTACGTCAAAGTATCCAGTGCCATCTTGATCGAAGTACAACATATCGACAATGACCGAGATAATCCTTCAACGATTCTAACTCTACCACTCTATTCCTCTATCTCTCATTTCCTCTACCAGGTGAAGACGTCCCAACGCAGGTGTCGTCCAGGGTTTTCCGGGAAAGCAGCAATTGCAACGTTTGTTTCCGTGGTTTCTAGAAATCGGAAAGCACAACCCCCAACTCAAGAGAGACCCCCCACAACGGTGGTGACAGTCACAGTAATCAACAGAACGCTACATTCGACTCTTGATTGGCCGCGTTAACTTGCTGACACATCGATTTCGGCATCGCCGCTCTGAGTGTGTGCTTGTGTATCGTACATTCCCTTATCGTGTGTGTTGTGTGGTGGTGCTACTCCATTTCATTCACTGTAGTGACTAGAGAGGTAACTCCCTCCCTGTGATCGGTAGCAAGACGCTGCTGCCCTTGAGTTCAGTAGCAGTTACACGGCAACCGCTTGTCCGGTTACACCTCCAGTTAATCGAACCATCGTATTTTTTTGTAGGCGACACCGCCACCGATCAACAAGACAAGGCGGGCGGCAATCATTAGCACCGGAAAATTGTTGATACGTTCGTACGTTGATACGGACCGGTTTCTGGACTGTTTGTGTTATTACCATTACCGAGATACACTTCCACCCCCTTGCATCGTACAGTGAGAACCTCTCTCTCTCTAGTGAACGGGAAACAGAGCAAGTAGCAAATAGTGCCGCGTGCCCGAGCCTACTAGATTGATTGAGCAGCAAAGTGACAGCAGTTATTGAAACAGTAAGTGTGCGAGTGTGTGCCCAGGTGTTTATTTGCTCGAGAACCAAGCCAGTGTCTCTGGGAGGTGGAATGAGCGGAAATCGGAGAAGTAGTGGCATCGCCGTCACCATGGCATCGTACTGGATGCCCTGTCTGTTGATACTCGTACTGCTGCTGGGGGTCGTCAGTGCGGTTGACGCCGAAAATCATTGCAGCGAGCATCGGTATGCTCATTCGCTCCATACGCACCATCTGCAGTTTACGAAGGAGATCCCCGATCGGGAATATGCCGTGTTGCAGCAATTCAAAAGTTTGCACTGCTGTGGCAAAGGCTATCGCAGCATTGAATGGTAAGTGACACTCGACAGAGACGTAGATAGAAGATGGGTGAAAAGAGAATTATTATGCGATAAAAATAGTGAAATTTATTCTATGTATTCAGTTCAATACAAAATCGTACATTAAATTAGATAGACCAGTATTTGCGCTACTCATAGGAGTGTTTGCTACCATTTTGCTATTATCCCTCTAAGCGACACAGTGCAGCAACACAATATCAGAACGTTCTCTCAGGGTATCAAGTCTCCTTTGGCTTGAGATACGACAACGCACACACTTGCAACGCTAATCAAATAGTTCGTTCTGCTTCACGTGAGCAGTTGATTTGCATTTCTCAATAGATGACCCACCCCGGGGGGCGATTGATATGAGATTGCCAATCGACAATCGGGATTGATTGGATGCCACCAGTGCTAAGAACAAATTATCCCACGCAACATACAACATATGCTGGGTGATTGATTGAGCTAGCGATGGAGATCTGGGCGCACATTCTGCTAATTGAAACACTATAGCTGGCACTTACTAGCGGAAACCAACGAGCTTGATTCGAGGTCACTTTGATGCTGCAGAATCACGCACTCGGACCGCGTTGCATTGGGATTAGTGAGTGGCGCATAGAATGCCAGATCTGTCTTGCAAATCCGCTTTTCTCATTCCATTTTAACGAATCACATGACGTGGCTTTCCTTTTTTTGGGGAAGGGCAGGGGGAAATTTACTCCCCGTGCAGTGAACCTTGCAGCACTCGCCCGCAGCTTTCCAAGAATGCCAAAAGCGGCCAATTCCAGAATTGATGATACGCGCGCACTGTTTGTTTATTCGTTCGCTCACCGCAGAGAAACTGCGTTTGCGCGCACATAAACAGCGAACAGACATGAAACGAGCACAAGGGGGAGGGAAGATGTGCTCTAGAGGGCGGTAGTGCGTTACCAGCTACACCCGAGAAGCATGGAATGGAATTGCTTTTTTTCCAATTTTCCACCAGCAACCGTGGAGCACCATCACGAGAACGTAATCACATTAGCACCCTCACCAGCAGTAGCCCGGTCAGGAATGTTACAGGAAATAATGCCCGGGAGCATTCGCGTGCTAGAATTCAATTTGGAATTCGGTTTGTGTTGTTCGCTTTCCGTGGAAAATCCCTCGGATCCAGCTACCGGTGAACCATCATCACCACGAGGCCAATCGAATTCAAATCGTTGAACAGGACACGGCCCACTGCTCTCCGATAGTGACAATAATGCTATCGAGTTCATTTCTCATGAAATCACAATCGATGTGAATGTGAAGGAGAATATTTGCGCGCAGATGCGTGCAGATGGTCGCGAATTCTTGGCATCGCACATGAATCACTAACCCGCCCCCCCCCCCCCGCGGAAAGCATGTGCATCGAGGGCGTTGAATGTTTGTTTTCCGATTCTGGTCCGGAACAAATAAATCTATGACGCTCGCTGACGGTGATGGTTAAGGTGCGAACTGTGCGGCCCCGATGGACTCATAGTTTATTGTTCACAGAAAGAGAGAGAGAGAAAGTTATAGACAGACAAACAGTCCCCGTCGTCGTCATCGTCATCGTCATCGTCGTGACTGTACACACTGCATTCTAGGGGCTCATTCTGGGCCCACGGATTTTGTCCGTTAAACAATGTTAAAAAGGAGAGTTGCGGTTGCGGATCGTAGGAGACTGATCTTCCGATTACGATCGGCACTTTGTCTAACCGGTGCAGCAATCCAAACAGTGACATTCTCGCGAGTGGACGATATTTTCGGAGAATAATGACACCATCACGTCCGCAGTTTTGTTGATTTTCAATTTAAGCTCATTCACCGCTCGACAAACAGTCGTGTTAGACCGGACCGTGTCCTATGTTCAATGTCTTAAAGTGACATGACAGTTTTCTTTCTCCGCTTCTTGAACTTTTCTCTATTGACCGAACGTATGGTGAGGTGGTGCGCGTTCACACGTATGTGGCTCGCCGACGGAGATGATGGAAATGTACCGGTTTGTCTTTCGACGGTGACTCACAATCTGCTGGATTTCCTGCGTAGCAACTGCGGCCTTTGCTCATACCGCACGATGCGCAAATACTTCACACTCGAGATGCTGTTGAGCTTTTCGGGTTTTGGTGTCTTTACGTTGATTTCTTTTGATTTTGTGTGTCGCGGTTTGTTTGATTTGATAGAAGTGTAGACTACAGTGAGCCTTCTGTTATGATTTCTATAAGGTTCACATAGTAAGCCATGAAAGCTCTCAGTACAACATTAGAAGATGGATAAAGCATGGATCGATGGATCACAATAATGGCTTGTGCTAGAAGCGAAGATGAAGAAATGGATTCCAATTATAGCATCGATGGTCCTTGTTTACGCTAGAGCCTCAGGACTGCAGTCCCCCTACAGTCAAGTATTCTCCTCGTCAAATATTACGGTTCTGCGCCCATCCCGGAACGGAAGACCCCTTTCGGATAATTGTTTATTCTCTGCATCGCTTCTGGTACACAACTATGACCTCTCAACCTTGATCCTGGGACTGACAACAGCTTCGCACGATTCCACGCAATCGAGATGGAACTTTTTTTAAGTACAGTTTCATGTTTACCATTTTCGCACGAACAACCACCACCATGCGAATGCGAATGCTAATGTGGTGCGCCTTCCGCGAATTGGCTATCCTCGCCTCTGGAGAAACTTTATCC
Organism: Anopheles aquasalis; assembly: GCF_943734665.1. Lineage (NCBI taxonomy): Eukaryota > Metazoa > Arthropoda > Insecta > Diptera > Culicidae > Anopheles > Anopheles aquasalis. The sequence goes on from NC_064877.1 coordinate 8,417,879, forward strand.
TGCCATCCTGCGACGATGCGCAAACGGTCGATGCGCGCAGGCGCCATCAACATCGCCCCCTTTCCCCTGGCGCCACATTTCCGAGTAGTTGGCTGTCCAATAAACTGTGGCGAGCACGAAAGGCACGGCTGGTACGGGATCAATGATGCTTCTAGAGACACGGAAGTACTTACCTAGAGCGTTAACTATCGCACCTGTTACAGTTGTGCTCTAGTATCGCGCAATTGCGACTCTTCGAAAAGTTTCATTTGTGTCACAAAAGTCCACTGACCAAGCATACTCGTATTATTCCTGGAAATCATCTCGGCTCGGTTTACGCAACAAACGAAGGGAGGAACGGTAGAAGTGGAGCCGATCCAACTAGCATCGACTCATCGGAAGCATCGCAGAACGCAGTGCAAAAAGCTATTATCCGTTTGCGGGAAAAGTAGGTCCCGTGGCGTCCCGAGATGGAAACGAACCGGAGCGACTAACGAACCCGTGGGAATGAAGTTGAAAATTTGATTAACGCAGCAGCGCCAATACACGGGGAGCCTCTAACAACAACAACAACAACAACAGACATCGAATCGGCGACCCGGACTCGGGGCAAAGGATCAGAATATTTACCCCAAAAATGCTCCACCATGGGGGTGTGCTAGCGTGTGCGCGCGTGTGTGCGCAGTTCCGGATTCCAGAAATTCGCTCGTCCACCAGAACGAGCAGAACAACGTGCCCGGGACTTCGGAGAACTGAGATGGCTGGAATCGTGGAATCGCTGCAGATAGACGGATGGCTACACTCGAGCATAGCGGAAGGAAATAATAAAAAAGAAATAAAAAAAAGGAGCTCCAGAGCGTGCGAGACCCACACTGGAACGATAATGGACGGGGACACAGCATTCCAACACTTCGGGAAGTGGTTCCGTCGTGTCCCGAATGGCGGCAAACCTGCATTGCTGCCTGCCTTTAGAGAAGGATACCAGGGGTGGTGGGAAACGCGCACGTGAGCGTATTTTTGTATGTGTGCGAGTGCCGATAGTGATAACGAGAAAGGATCTCTCGGGCTGGCGGAGATAAAGGTCAGCACAGAGGTCGCACGGTAGGTAGGACTCGAGACATTTCCCAGTATTATCTTCCCGTCTGCTTGTTTATCACGTATCAGCAGCAGCAGTAGTAGTCTTGTGTAACCTCTGTTATGCTGCCGGTTGGCTTCATCGATCATTGCTCGTTATTTTTCCAACCAAGAAGAGAAGTCCCTGAATCCCATCTGGTGGTGATATCACCAACAACTCTACTGCGGCGCTTTGTTTATCAATCATCGCCTGTGTTTCACTGCACTTCTAGCACTTCGAAACAACGGCACTCTCCATGTGCTGCAGCTCCGTTCTGTAGCACTACTTCCGTGTTCCAGTTGCTGCCAGCCGGTGGAGGTCCTTTTAAAAGTTCATCTCAATCGGCATCGGTCCGTGCGGAGTTACACGGATTTTAACAGCAACCCCGGCAGCAGCCCGGCCAGAGCCTTTTCCGGTGAAACTGCGCTACGGAACGCTACACTAGCCCGCCTACCCGCCTCTAGCCCGGGTTATGGAACAAATTTGCTGGCGAGAGCAGTTGGTTGGTTGGTATGGGTGCGTTTGGAAGAAAAGCGCTTAAGCTGCCCATAGACGATCAACTTTATTTGTCAATGTTTCGGATGCAAGAATTGCGTCGAACTGTCATTTTATTTTTATTGCTCATATGTGGGCATAAATTGGCCTAGTCCTTAATGTTTCATCAATCAGGGCCACAGACGCATCGTGTTCGTTAATGTGACCCACAGACTTTTTTGACACAAGCTTCAAATAGCCCACACACGATAAATATATTGGTGTCAATCGACTTGCATGCAAGAGTTGACAAATAAAGTTGATCGTCTATGGGCCGCTTTAGAGTTCGAAGAATGTGCCGTACGCAGAATTCCATCTCTCGGCCTCGTGTTCCCTCGCCAAGCGACAAGAGCGATGCTTTCATTTCAGCTGCTGAAAAACCATTTTCCACCCCTTTTTTGCTCCATAGAGGAGGGGGTGTGCGTTCAGCGGTGTGCAGCGGTGGAATACACATATTTGATTACAATCCAATTATTTGCGTTTTTTTTTCATTCATCAGGGTCCTTGTGAGTATTTCTCGCGAAATTATTTCCATCTACATTTCTGCCCCACCCACGATTGGGGTCCGGCTGGGTGCTGGTGCCAACATACCAATACCATAATTGTGTTTGGTGAATGTGAAATGAAAAGTGGTCCTCTTTTAGGTCATGGTGGTCAATTGAATGTTCAAACATGCCCAGTTGCATCAAAATGAATTTTAAAAACAAACACACTCCACATTGGAATAATTACATTGTGCAACTCGACGGACCAACGTATCCAATCGATGTTCGTGCTAATTGGCTCGTTTTGGAACTCTCGAACCTCGAGAGCGATAATTGCGAGCCCCCAGGGGGGGGGGGGGGGGGGGAACGAAATAATTGGTGGCTGGCGCATCGAAACCCCCGGCAAGACACAAAATCTAATTAATTAATTTCATTATCTACTCAAGTACTACACACTCACACCTCCCCTTGTTGGTTGGTAGAGAGTAGCTTTTAATCAAATTAAGTTCAAAGTGTGGAATCTAAATGCTGAATGAAAATGAAAGAAAAAGGACCTCTCGCATCCCCATAAGGTTTTGTAATATCTCGCTGTGACATTCCACGTAGTATCGATAATCGGTTCAAATTCACACATACATATATATTTGAACTCCGGGAGTACCGGCAGCTGCGAAGAGCAGCCTGCAACGGAGTGGAGCGAACTGCAAATTAGTGGTTAATGTAATTTATCATCCCTTTTCTTTCCCTGGCCGGCATTGAATTATGACGATAATTTCCATCCGTAAATTATGATAACTGCCAGGAAAGAGAGAGAGAGAGTGAGAGGCAGCCATGCACAACCTTTTCGGAGTGATCTTTTGCGCCCTGGACATTTCAGGGTTCTCACATACAGGCATTAAAATCATCATGTGTCCCTTGTCAGTACTCCGCACTCTATATATAGCCCATCATCATCATCATCATCACCACCAGCACCACCGTGGGCAACATTATTATTATTGTTTGGTCCCCCCATCAACCCTTTTACATCACGGACAATTGCTGCTTGGCTGAGTTTTGGATAAAAATAAGGCCCCAGGACCACGGCCGAAAAGCGCAGCTTGCAATTGCAACTGCAATTGATTCCCGGGACCCGGTCTCATCATTGTGCTGGCCACTTTTGCGTTGCGTTGAGTTGGAGAGTAGTGATGGATTGAAATGTTTCTCACAAATTTCAACCACCTCGTGGTCGCCGAGTCACGCGATGCACATAAAACATGGCAGGCGGTGATCTCTGATGTTAAAGACGAACCCGAATCTCGCACCATAATTGCATTTGCAAATTGCCGTGCCGTTGGTGTGCTGCATTCACTCAAAACGCTCACTATAAACGGTGTACGAGAACCAAACGGTAAGAACGCAAACCCGGTGAGGGTCCATAAATGGTCACTTCGGGCATCGCACCGTGGATCAGGTTTTTGTAACCGGCGGAGCAGTGGTGCAGCCTGCGTCGCCTGAGGGGGGGACTAAGTGGTGGGTACACCAGAGAGCGCACGCCCGCTGCAACCCTTGCATTATTTTCGGCCAAAAAGGGGTTTCCTGCCATTTTCGTTCCTCGTGGCCACAGGGAACACGGGCCTCTGGTGGTGAAACCATAAGAAAGCGTTGATGAAGCAAGAGCGAAATGGAAATAGGAAGCGGTGGTTAGAAATGTATAATTTCCCTTCCCTGAGCGGAGCAGAAGTGGGCTTCAAACCGCATCTTGCGCCCATTTTCGGAAACCCACGGGCCACGGATCATGACGACGGTGGTGGTGGTGTTGCCAATTGCCTGGAATTGCCCCGGGGGCTACGCGGTTCAGCGGCAAGAAACGGAGCAAGATTTTCGGTTTGCAAAAGGTTGGCTGTCTGCTTTTGACGTGTAGTGGTTGATGGTGGTGGTGGGCGAAGGAGCGCCCAAGACACGACACTTACAGACCGGTCGGAAAGACAAATTGCCTCAGGCGGAAGACTACGGTGCGCGTTGTGAATCGGTGATTGATCGATCGATCAAAACGAACACAAAACGTTGAAGACGTCCTAACGATGTTTATGATAGCGAGCGCACAGAGAGATCGTGATGAGTGTGCCCCCGCAGTGATCACGATGTAGCACGGCTGTTGAACGTCCAGTGATCTTCTTTGCGTACCGTACGTATCATTATGTGTTGCAGCATTTCTTGGAAAAAACATGGAGCGAGAGAAGAGTCCAGAATGTGATAACCAATTGCTGCAATTTCGTCCAGCATTTTCCGAAAACAGAAACACCCTCCCTGGAATCCCTCCAAAATTCGTGGCTTCGAGTGCCGTTGATTGCAGTGCAGATTGCAACTGGCATACGGGAATACTGCTCCCCGGAGTGCCAGTGCAGGCTAGTGATTAGCTTTGCACAATTTGCCCCTTTCTGCATTTCGTACTCAAGTCGAAGTCAAGTTCTTGGAAGCACAATTTACCTACCAAGTAGCAATTTGAAGATGGAAATGGTTTTTCTTTGAAGTGATTTCTTTCCCCTTTTTTTCTTTCTCTGTCTCGCTGTTGGGAACGATGCTGTTTGTGGATGGAAATGGAAGAATTTTCCCTTCCAATACACTCGACTATCTGCTCGAAGCAAATTCAAATCGGAATCCATGCTTCAATTCATCCAAAAACTGGTCTCGGACACAGCCAAAGGTTGTTCCGACCAAGGGGCTTGCGTCAGTGGTTCAGCGGAATTGGCTACCGTGCCCGTGGCGTGTGCTGCACGTGCGCAGACCACCTTGGAACCTTTCGTACAAATTATCCTTTTATTCCCCCTGAAAAAAGGAACGATCCCCTCCCTCGTGGTTCCCTCGTTCGGTTCTTAACGCAAAACTCCATCATCGGCGGCCTCCTTTCGCTTGAATGGTGGCCACCAGCAGGTAGCTCCAGCTCCAGCGTTGGCATCGCGGCGCAATTTTCGCGCTCTAGAGGAAAAACTGTGATTGCGTTGTGCAACACACCACGGAGCAGAGCAGCAGCAGCAGCAGCGGAGCCCCGTGGCTGGAGCGCACGGGATTTTCCCAGAACGCCAGAGCAAAATTACATTTTCTTCCGGGAAACTGGAGCGCGCTAGAGGAGGGGGCAACGGGATTGAAGATCGGTTGTCTGCCTTCTGTTTGCATTCTGGAATCGCTGGCTCCCTAGTTTTTGTCGGGGGGGGTTTTTCCGAAGTTTATGTGTGCTTTTTCGGGAAAATTCCGTTCTCGGAAGTAGCATGTTAGCAAAATGGAAAAAAGGCAATAAATTCAAGAAACATGTTTGCCCATCGATGGTGTGAACTAGCGGGCAATGCTACAATTTTGCTCACAAAGGAAGAGCCACAAACATTTGACGTGCGAAGAAGGTGTTGAACCTCTGGTCTGTTTCGCGTGCATTCGCGAAAATCATGGCCCAGAATAGTCCAATACGCCGAACGCGTTATTAACGGGAAGTGTCTGTTTGGTTTAAAATTCATGGAGGGTGCCGGAAGGCCGGAGCAACAGTTAGTATTAATTATTTGTTGAAAAAGTAATGTTTATTGATTTTTCCTTTCTTGTTTTGTGATGAAATAATTAACGAACGGAAAGGGGGGCGTGTTTCTTTTGCGTGGGAACCGGTACACCTTTCGTTTGAAAGCAACGCCGCCGATTGATTCGACCCTTTGAGGGGCCACTTTGTTGGAACCTTTGAACCGAACTGATTCATGATCAAGCCGAATGGCAGTGAATTATGCATGTAGCGCAGTGTTAATAGTGTCAGAGGTACACTATCATTCAACTGTCATGGTTTTGGGCATAAAGACCCTTCTCCGTAGCGAGTCCCGGGTTAATAAACAAAATAAAGTCAAAGAATTAAGTGTCAGTTTTGGTTATTTTTGAGACGAACAATTCAATTCCATTGACAACTCATGATACCCTCTCTTCAGGTCATCGACCAGCACTACATTAGACGACCTACAAAAGAAGTTGGTCGAGGAAAGCTTTCGCAACATTTCCACTTCGAAATCACGCAACATAACTTAATTCGCGCCGGAATGACGGCCAGGAAAGAAAGAAAGGATACCATTTGCCATACTTTTCGTCCTGTTCTCGTCCTCGATTCAAGGCTTGCGTAAGAGGAGCAAAAGCTCAACAAAGCGAGACTCAGGATGTTTCGGGGCCCCACCGGGTGGCACTTCTGGGAAGCGGAGGCGGGCGGGCGAAATTAGAATTATTCAAATGTTGCGTAAGCCAAATTTAATGGATTCCCGGAAGGCACTAGCGCTTTGTGCCTGTGGGCGCCGTTCAATGGTACGGCTTCTTCTTCCCCGGGCAACAAAAAGCCCACCCGATTCCGATTTGACCTTCCGGGGATGGGATAACGTGGTGGGGAGACAAGGTTTTTTTCGGAAACACATGAAACGCACCACTGACCGCCGATGAGATGGACACTTTCGCTGAGGACGATCGTGTCCTCCATGGATGCATGTTTTTTTTTTCCTCCAATTTTCCAACCATGGCTGTATGTGTGTGAGGAGCGAGTGAATTCGCGAGAGGCTGCCCTCTGATCTGATGAGATGCAAATCGTCTTAGACATCTGGCGAGGATTTTACTTGGATACTGTGCCATTGTGCAGCGCCATCAACCGACGTGGAGGCCATTCTAAAAAAAAAACACATCTTTTCATTTATTAATGGCCGCCATTCCCGCCACAGGACTTGAGCAGCAGTTGGCTGAACAAACAGAATAATTATGCTAATCTTTCAAACTCGCCCATATCCCCATGAAATGTGGGTGGGATCGCGAGCGAGAGATGTGATCGAAGGTGGGATGCAGAAAGTTGTAGGATGAGGTCCTTCTGAAGGTTCTTTTCTTCAAGGTCACGCAAAAGGGTGCCCCATGACCGAGTTTTCCACGCCCGTCGGTGAATGATGGAATGGAGACTACTTCTACTTATCCTCCTACTTTGTGGGTGCGGAATCCGAAGAGAAGAGATTATTTGCCGGGTCATGCCGGTCCTTGCAGCTGACACAGTCCGACGTTCAGGTAAAGTCGTCGTGAATCATTTCGCTCTTTTTTCGCTTCCTCCCTTTCCTCATCAAACCGTCGTGGTGCGCGTCGTTGGTCGGTCGCGAGAACCACGGGCGGAAGCAACGCTACCAGAATGGCCACCATAATGCGTGTCGTGTGCTTACCACGCCGGTTAGGTTTCCGGTGGCGAGACGCTGGTTCCGCCGCTGCGCTCCGGTAAATGTCGTTTTCTCTGAATCGATTATCTTGGCATTCGGTGCGCACGTCTCCAACCCCATTCCCCTTCCCTCTTCTCGTCGGTTATTGCAATCTTTCTTGGCACCGAGCACCGTTCTTGGTTTTCGCATTTCGCATTCGCTCGTGCCTCTTGATGCGTGATTGTCTTTTCTTCGCGGAAGCCGGCACACGGCGACCGGCCTGCTGCTTGGATCTCCAAAGCACCGAAAAGGGATGACACAAGAGCGAGCCAACGAATCGACCCGGTTTGTTTGAGTTGCAATCATAATAATTGGCTTACGCGCCGTCCCAGCAGGCGGGGTTGAGCAGGCCCTGCGAGAAGGCGATCCTATTTGTTTGCGTGGTTTCGTCTGCGTTACTGCGAACTGTCATTATTTGGAATCGGAATCCGATTGCTGAATTACCCTCTTGATTTGTCCCATTCATTGAGATCGTTCATCCATTCCACCGGGTGCCAGCTGTTCGGTTTGGATCACGCTGGAGTGTTCCGGAACAAGCACAAACAAAGGAACCTCTGATCCCAGGAGCCTCATTAAACACTTCTACTCCAACTGAACGCCAACTTTTGCAGGCAAATGAGCTTCGTTCTCACTCGGCGGGAAAAGTGCTTCGATGCATCCGATGAAGAAGAATAAAAAACAGGTCATTCATCATCGCAGTTGCGTTGCGGTTGCAGAAAACATGAAACGATGCACCTACACGGTGCACCGAGAGTGCTCGAACGGATTTCGTGGAAATCCGTAGCCACAATAATCCATTCGCCGATCCACAGCAGCGCTCGGTGGTTGCAGATCCGGCCGGCAGCGGCAGCAGCAGCAGCTGGCGCATGATGAAAATTGGTGCGCTCCCTTCGTTGCTTCAAAAAAGAGGAAAAACGATGCAAAAACCATCGACCATCGACACGGTACCATGGTTTCTGGATGTGTGAGATGTGGGGGGGGGGGGGGGGGGGGGGCGGTTCCCTTTCACGGCGTGGCTTGCGGCGAACGGACGATATTGCATTACGCTGCATCTGCATCTGCATCATCATAACAGCAGCACAGCAGCACCAATGTTTTGACCACAACATGGTGTCCTCCATCATGTTTCTCTCGCTCTGTTTCTCTCTCTATCTGTCTCTCTTTCTCACACACCATCTGTGCTGTGCTGGCCACCGTTCTGTTCCCTTTTGCAAAACGTAATTATGTTTCGAACTTCCACGCGAGTTATGATTGAGTTTTATTGAGGTTCGCGCATTCACCGTACACTCGTCCACCTTTTATTGTGGCCGTTTGCGTTTGTTTGCGAATCATGTTTGCTATCCCCCTCCCGTGGGATCTGCGGACAGAGAACGATGTTCTGTCATGTACCGAGTGCCAAGGCTGATTGCTGCGATTGCGATTGTAGCCGATCCGATGGCTCGAAGCATCGTCACGTAGTAGTCGGGGTTTTATTTATTTACAAATTTCCCAACTGCCACTCCCACCGATGGCCGCGTTTTTTTCCAAATCCAGACACGTTTCACTTCTAGCGCCGCGCATCAGAACAGTGAGGAAAGGTCGATGAATACCGTGAACTCCACAAACAAACGCGAGAAGACAGGGGGTTAGTGAGTGCGAAATGTGACTCAACCTACGGTGCTGGACTGGACCAGAGTAGCCCCCACACAGCGCTCGTCTGAAGCCAAACAAAAGCTAATAATAATGGTGCACAGATACCCGGGTACCACCTACATCAAGCTCCTAGCAGAATCATTCGCACAACCGCTCATGGTCCTATCCGGATCTCCATGGAGGCGCTAGTGATTGCTGGATGACTGGACTGGGCTCCCCCACAGCACGGCTCTGCATCAGCGCGCAACAGCCTGGCAGCAAAAAACAAACGATTTTCCGGGAAAATCTTGCTCCCGGCAAACACATTACCGCGCACCGAGGGACCCATGACAAACGAGTTGATGAAACAGCATGCAGATGCTGGCGCAATGGTTGAGAGTGGTTGGCTTGTTGACCGATGTTTTCATGTGGCATCCAACCGCGGACTGGGATTTCGGTTCGCGTCATATGAACACAACCGTATTATGATGTCAGCGAGGTAATGAGCCGTAAAGCAACAGCATCAGCAGCAGAGCTAAACTCCGCTCTAACGTCTTACTCATTCCCGGTGACTCAGTGAGGGAAGCGCACGAAAAACCCCGAGCACCGATGAGTACGCCAGAGGCATTTACGCGAGGAATCGTTTTTGCGAATACTCTCTCTCTCTGTCGATAGTCGTGTTGTTGTCTTCACAAAAAAACACTCACAAATAGGGGCTGGCAGGTGGTCACGCGTTTGTCGACTGTCGATTGTATGCTAATCATGTGGCGGCGGCGAACAGGTGTCGCAATTGAGTGTCGAGCCGTTGTATATGGACTGCTACCTCATCCGCATGCCAATATAATTAGCTACTGACCGGTACTGCCTTGTGATGGGACTGGTTAAGTCCACTAAGCAATGCCCGGAGAGGAAATCCAGGTACCTGGATGTTCTTTTTAAAGAAAAAAGAACATCAAACTTTATGGACCAACCAAGAAAAGGTGCACGATCGGCGAAAGGACAACAACAGGGAACAGACAAGAATGGCAACTTCCTTCTTCTGCTGTCTGCCAGCAATCTTGAGCATCTGCAATCTCAGGTTAAGCTAACATTTTTACACAAACCAACCAACCAACCACTTTTCGGAATTCGATGCTGCTGGGCCGGCTCTAAACAACGATCAATTACCGACCATTGAGACGAATGGTCGCCATTAACAGCAGCAACCGAGCAGCAGACCTGATCTGTAAGCTGGCAAAGCGGTACACCAACACCGATGCAAAATGTTGCCGAAGTGGAAAGCTGTGGAAAGCCGGTGATGCAGTGAAGGGGAAGAGTCGGTGCGTTCCCGGAATTTTCGGCAGACTCCGGTTTTGGGCACCGGTTGGTGGCGAGTTTGGTCCTTGGCCAAGGAAGGTTTCGCACCTCTTTCCAAGAAACCCTACAGAGTGTGCGCCCCGTGGTGCCTTTTGATTGTTGCAACCAAGGTAATGGTTGGTAGTTACGCTCGGTCGGTAGAAAGTGTGAAATGCGAATCCTTGAAGGTCCCTTTGTTTTATGGTACCTGGTACAGGCGGACCCGGGAATGCTGCGGGACCCAGCACAGAGTCTAACGCTGGTCTGCTAATACTTGGGCGCTAGATCATCGGTCAGTCCGTCGGTGGGAACTCTCTTCCTCGTATGGTCGAGGCCGCTTGGTCCTAAAGACATGATTAATCATGCCTCTCGAGCATACCAGCCCACTCAGAGAACGGTCTGTGACCGCCCAGAAGCAACCGGCGCACTTCTTCAGACGAGCAAACGGTCTAGCTCCCTGTTGCTCACTCCGCCGTTAGATGCTTGCGAGATAGGGGAAGATGATGTCCTTCATGTTGTGGTTCTGTACCGTAATTATACAACAACCGGCCGTTGGTGTTGGTCCTGGATATTGAGACATTCCTAGCTTGTTGGCCGGAAAGTCCTCTGTCTGGCCGCGCACCATCCATGTTCGTCATTTGTTTTTACTTTTGTTTTCGCTCCGCTAGATTTATCATCTCTTTGGCCGGGGAGGTGATCCCCGGGCCGCAGGTATATATCTCCTACGATGAGGACGACACCGACGACGCCGAAAACGAAGAGAAAAGGAAGACGACGAGGTCGACCTCTTCATCTCTCAGTGCTGTTGCCCCGCTTTGAGGTGGCCTTCGCTCTCTAACAAGACCCTGGGCATAAAACCCACCCGATTCCCGAGAATCCAACGGTCGGTGCGGTTAAAACGAACTGCTCAAAAGAATGCTACCATGCGGGGCCTCCATGGGCCTCGGCAGGGGTGGTGGCGGTGTGCTGACTGGTTTCTCTGTTTGGTGAAGATGAGAGATCGGTTCGCGAGATTAGAGATCGGCTGGCTGGCTGGCCGCTTGTGCGCGGAGACACTCCTTAGCAATGACGCGCCTTTCAAACGTGCGCTTTCTCGCTCTCAAGAACTCTCTTCTGGGCCGTGCAGTGGCCATCGCTGGTGCTTGTGAACCACATTTCATACTTCACCTCTCGCCGCATCGTCCGTTCCTTGGGTCCATTGTTTCCAGTGGAGGTCGGAGTCGAACCCCAAGAATTCGGCAAGAGCACTTTGCCAGGTTCTCGAAACGTGGACGCGGCTCTTGGGGGCGATGAAAACAAAAGGTTAAAAGGAGAAGAACGACGAAGTGAACAATGGTGATTCGGGGCGGCATTTCCTGTGCAGTCTGAGAGGGGCCCTTTTTCTTTCCTTTGCACTCTCTGTCCAAGGTCCTAAGCTGCTTCCGAAAACCGTTTATCCTGTTGTTGCCGTCCGGGAACAATCTCGCCGGTGGGGATTGGGTTACTCCGGATCATCGGAGGAGGACCACCGGATTATTGGGAAGGAACACCGAGCCGCGCATTCTTCTAATCCTTGTTCTCTTGTTCCGCTTTTTTGCCATTTCTTTTTTTGCAGGTAAGAACCCAATCACAGCCCTTTTTGCCAGAAACAATTCTCGTGCTGGACGCAGCAGACACGAAGACGGTGGCCATTACTTCCTGACTCGCGGATTCCGGTAAAGTAATGAAACGTGATCGATGATCGAGCCGCGCATTTTCCTGCATGCAGCTGCTGACAGTGTGCGATAAGCCACTGCCGAAGCCTCGTGGTTTGCGGATTTGTCTTTCCCATAAATTTAACGAGCTATAAGAACCGCGCAAGTTTATTATGTCTCGCACTGCGGGCATCAAAAGAGTTTATTATGTCTCGCACTGCGGGCATCAAAAGACTCTCGCGATGGGGACAGTGTCTGTGGGACCACACCACGCTGTCGCTGGCGACAAAACAGAAATCAAAACAATCCATCGCGCGCGAACGCGCAACAACGCGTGTGGTGGGTACATGTCTCAGGTTGTTTCTCGAGACACTGGAACACCACGACACTACGATCATCGCGGATCGCGCAGTAAAAGAAGATCCAAACACAAACCAACCCAACCAAGCGAGCGAGCAAGCGAGCGAACGAGGTGGAGTCTTGTTAATCGCCATTACTGACACTCGGTATTTCTCACACTCGGCTCGCGCAACGTGGTCCGTCCGTCGGACCGGCCGCTTGAATGGGCCAGCCACTTCCAGGAATCTCGGGGTCTCCCTGTCTCTCGGTGCGCGATCCGCACCCCCTATGCTCGCTCTTGTGCTTCGGTGAGATGCTGCCCAGGGAGAAAGAAGGAAAGATGGGAAGCAATGTCTGAAACATACACCCAACCGAAACCGAGACACCATAATCAACCGGGCTCGTCTCTGGAGTCGCGCCGGGTCCGTCCTCTGGGACTGGGACCATCCACTACGGGGTCTGCCTCGTTCGTCCCAAGAAGTGACGAACGATGACGATGCTGAGCATAAATGCTGCACACGTTCGTTCCTGTTCTCGATCCTCGATCGATCGAGCGATGGTTTGCGTTTTGAGCGAGCATCGAGAACTCATTCAAGGATTCTCGAATACTTCGACGGCAGTATGGAATCCAGCATCCAGCAGGTACAGTCGGTCGGTCGGTCCCACGGGACCGTTATCTTGGTTGATAATGAAGGGGGGGGGATGGCAATCAATGGGACAGCGTGTGGCAAATATCCGTCGTCCGGTATCCGGTTAGATACGGGAGTTTTTGGCGGTTCTTCTCGGGGCCAATTTGCCGTTGCATTCGTGTGCGATTGCGTGTGAGAGGTGGAGCGGCAGATGATTGCTAACTGGCCGCTTTCTGCGAATCCCGCTGCGATGCGCTGGACCAATTTGGCGTGACGGGCATAATTTGACGTGTTTGGAAGAACGTTTTCGACTTGACGTAGGCATTTATCGGCCAATTTTTTTTTTGCGAGAATCGTGCGGCCGTAATTGAGGAAAGGAAGGCTACAATTTCAACCAATTCTAGTGCGCTCGTGTGTTTGTTCCTGGTTCTGGAAAGTACCACATCCAGTTCCATACGTGGAGGCCCACAATTCTTGGGACTTGCATTACCCTAGAGACTTCAGTGACAGTCCGGGCCAGAACAGTTCCCGTAGTAGGTCCCAATGGGATCGCGATGATGTGTGTTACCCTGCCGGAACCAGTATGGGATTTGTCTGCGCATTCGCTGATGACGCGACCACACGCGGAACTGGTCATCAACGCGGCTGCTACTCTTCGTCCTTGAGTGATTCCAGGAAGTTGTGACCGGCGCCTTCGCCGGTGCGTGTTTTATCCACCGCTGTTGTTATGTTTTTTTTTTTATGAAATTCAATCCCGAGAAATGGGCGAGATAATGAGAGAGATCCAATTAGGGTGCTAAAGGAGCGACAGCACCAGCCGCACCAGCAACAACTCCTCGTGCTCGTCTTCTCGGCGACGATCCCGTGGGAGATTGCATATTCAGAGTCAACGCCGCTCGTCTACAACTTCCCGCTTTCCTGTGTCCGTCCATCCAGTGCGTGTGGCCGCCGTAATTCGGGACAACAGCATAAACGGTCGCCCTCTGTCGCACCATGGCAGCATCGTCATAAAGAAGCTAAAGACATCGTTGACGCCGCCACCACCGCCGACATCTCTTGAACCTTTTGTTTTATGTGTTCACCACATTCTCGGAATCCAATTGCTGTGGCCCGAAAAGACTGTCCATTCCGACTAGCTTCACCTAGCCACTGGCCTGTTAGTGCACGCTGCACTTGAAATCCACGATTAGATCTAGTTGAATTTTTTTTTCTTCCAGTTTATAAATGCGTCAGCTATCCGAGACGCCATTCCTAACCTTACCGTGGCCTTGATGGTGAGGTAAGCAGCCGTTGCCAGTGGTCTCGTGGCGAGAGTTGATGGGTTCCGAGTTTTGTTTATCTATCATCAACGGTTGATTGCGGAACCGGTCTAGACTAGGTTGCTCTACTAGCAATAAAGGATCCCCCGGCGGGGACTCAGTACGCCCGTAGTGCATGCATTACATGATTTAGAATATAATGGTCCATCGTCGACATAAAAGCGGAGCGGAATGTAAATGGTGCAGTTGGGTTTGACCCTTTTCCAGGAGGCACCACCGTTCGACCTTTCTGCTTGTTGCGTATCCGTATCGACGGACGGATATTTTTTTTATCAGCCACTTCGCGGAACTAACCCATATCTCTACCACCCGTCTTGTCTGGCTCGGACAGACGACAGCGATATGGAAGGTGGTGGTGTGTATGTGTTGCTAGTAGATGCGCATAGTGACAGGAGCGATAGCATGTTGTATGACAACTTCATTCTCAGTATTCCCGGGGACATGTAGGAGCTGCAGAAGCAGCAACCCACCACCAGTGGTCAACAGCAGGATAGTGCAATTGTTGCACGAGGATGGCTCTGAACCCCTGGGGGGCGATAATGAGCATATCGTCTGCTTCGGTATTAATTCCTGGGATCGACAAGCCCGATATGCAGCCTGGTGTTTCCCCCAAAAATGAGATCATCAACCGTCTCCGTATCTTATCATTAGCCAATCTTACTTTAATCTTCTCACCAGAGCCGCCAATAGTCAAAGCTCGAACCCTAAACCCTCGCGTTCCGGAATTCTTGGAAACGGCTTTTGGCGTATCCAGTGCAGTGCGTGCTTCGTTATCTCTCTCGCCACCAGCGCAGAGCAGTGGTACGGAGCGCTGGTTTCTGCTTCGGCGTACGCAACTCATTTTAGGCTTTCGGGGGAATTACAAAATCTCGAAAACTTTTCGTAGAAACGTGGAAAACCCCCCGTGCACTCTGTTTGCAAGTCCTGGCTTATCGGGCAACGTCGCGGTATCATCCACAACACATATTATGCCTATATTGAGGATCTGATAATGATGTTGATAATAATGAAGAACCATGCGCCGTCAATCAATCGCAAGCCGCGCGAATCGCGCGAAAGCCGTTGGTGTTCTAGGAACCACGACCACCACTATCGCACCTTCACCCTCTCTCTCTCTCGCGCTCTCTACTTGCTGGTGGTGCACCTTGATTATCGCGCGACGTACATTCGTTTACTCGTTGCTCGTTCGATTTGACTGACTTATATTTACGGAGCTGCTGCTGCTGCTGTGCGTGGTGCTGCCGGTGCAGGCCCTGGAATTCGTAGAATTTGAGCTAGTTCGAGGGCACCTTCTGTGCACAGCGAGTTCTGCGAAAACCATTATGTTCATTACGGTTTGGAAGGAGTGTAGTTGGACCGCCCGAGAGAGAGAGAGAAAGAGGGGATAACGAGGATGGAAGGGGTAGATAATAATTATCAATAAATATCGGTACATATTTACATTACCGTGCACAGACCGACCTGTCCATCCATCTGTCTTTTACGTTTGTTTTGCGAGATTACTTTGCAATCGAGTGGAAGGGTGGGGCTGCTGGAAGTTGGCCACCACAGGGACACGCGCGCGCACGAACAGTGTGGTCGGTAGCTGCAGCTTGATGCAACGGGTGCCATGTTTCATGTCGCTTTTAATGATTGGCGGCCGCCCCGTTGGTGGTGATGGTGGTCGCGGTTACTGACGAACGTGACGGTTGGCCCGGGACAGCTGTGGTCTGTATATGACACGGAACTTGCTAATTAAATGATTATTGATTGCAAAGTTCCATGCAACCGAGAGGACACGAGAGGTTGGTGCAGGCCATCAGCGGTGTCGTTGTGTGTCTCTCACTCTCTCTCTCTCTCTCTGGCTCTCTGGTTCTCTGTGTCAGCAGTTCAAATTCCGCGGCTGTAGTGGTTGTTGTGGATTGCAGTCCAACATTTGTTGATCTGTAAATTGCAAATCTCCACATGCTCTCGCTACATGGCGCCTCAGTTCTCGGAAGTGCCCGCTGTTCTAATTGTGTATTGGACCTGTGGCGTTGATTTCGCCGGTGAAATGTCTCGGCCACGGAAGGCACATGTTTATGATGTTGATTTGCGTTCTGGAATTGACGTGCTGTGTTCGAACAGAAATTCACGGCATACTGCGTTTATGACAGTCGTTGACAATCACTTTCTACAATTCCTCTCGTCTATGGTGTTTTTTACTTACTTTACTTATCCGGCGCTACAACCGACGAGCGGTGTTGGGCTGCCACAGAAGATTCCTTCGCCGCTCGCGATCGAGCGCCGTCGTACTCCAAGTTGTAATTCCTGCTATTCTAGCATCAATGTCGATATCGTCGCTCCACCCGGATTTAGGCCTATCAAGCCCTCTCTGTCCATCCGGAAGACCTAAGAAGACTTTACGGGCTAGGTCGTCGTCTACCATTCTCCGGGCGAAGTACGTTTTCGGCTGCCCATCGTAGCCACGTGCTTGGTGATCTGAAATATACAAATCAACATTTTTTTGGAGAGATTATAAGTTTATCTAGGTAGCCCCGTAGAATTTCTGTTGAATTTCCAATTTTTCGATTTTTGGCATCGGTTTGAAGTAAAAAAAGTGATTGATCAATAATTAAACCGGGTTCGTCGCTTAGTCTTAAGGGGGCAAGTCTTTTGATTCCGATTAAAAACGGTTCATTTTTGACGATTTTTTGTTAGAAAACTATCAACCTATAGCTTCTTTTGCAAATGCCATAATAAACTACAACTTTTTAAGTATATTTGGTCTGGTTTTGGGGACGATTTGTTAAAAATTCCATGTATGGCATCAAATTTAGGAGTGCATGTCTGAAAAAATGTACTTTTTTCGATGTACCCATCGCAGCTGCGTGATTGTTGGAGCAAAACTCGCAAACCACCGAGAACTAGTTGACGCTACGCTACCGTAGATAACACTTTTCGTTTGGAGCCCCACCACCAGCTGTCCACCACCACCCGGAGGCCTCTATTCCTCCTCATGGAGCTCAAAAAAAGCAAACTCAAACAATTGCCATCGGTGGTGGTGGTGGTGGCACGCGGCGGGATTCCCCGAAGTGACGACGAAGTACTGTAGTTCGGCATGCGGCATGCGATTCACCCCAAAGGCTTCCGTTCTCACGGGTTCTGTTCCCCGAATGAGTCTTTGACGGGCAGAAAATCCCCGCACCGCGAACACTCAAAGCCAAGGCAAGCACACTGTCAATCGTGTCACCGGCCATTTGCCACAGAGCTTGGTGGCCGCAGAGAAAACTGCAAACTTGCAAGCTGCCCGGGCCCCGGGGGGTTTCGTCTCGGGTTCTTCCGGTCCTCCGGTCGCCTTGTTTACCGTTGCAAGCAAAAAAGGGTTGGGTTCCGGGGTGCTTCATCGAAACCGAATACCTCTGGTCGGGTTGCTTCGAGGCGAAGGAGGAGGAGGAGGAGGACCGTGCTGTCACTGTGAGGTGTTGTGGATCGGACTGCCTGGCGGCGGCCTGGTGTCAAAGACGCTTTGCCTTCGGTACAACAAACAGAGCGCTAGGGAAACCTTTCAACTGGGATACGGGCAAGTCCAGTCCAGTCAGGTCAGCGTCGCCGGTACCCTGCCACCACCCAACAACTGCGACTGTGACCGGGGGGATTGTCTGGCGCTCGCTTGTACGCTTTGGTCGAGTTGCTGTCGGTTCTGGTTCTGCCAACCAGAAGGAAGGTGAGACAGAGAGAGAGAGTGATCCGACAAGAAGGTGTTGTATGTTGTCCGTGTTATTAAGAACACTTTAGGGCACATCAAGCCGCTCTCCACCTGCTCCACCGCCTGCCGCTTGAACAGAGCTCTACCAGAAGCAACCGCCAAGACCGCCTAAGGGTGTGCAAAGTCGGCGACAACGCTGAGGACAATATTTGGGGCAAAGTGGTGTCCAGGGAGAGGGGGGTGACCCATATCCAATTACACCGGTCGGTGGAGCGATCTGTTTTACCTCATTGGCCCATCATTATTGGCATCCAAATCCGAGCAGGTCTTTAGTGCGGTTTACATCAGAAGTCAACTCCCTCCCCGTAAAGTCGCCGGCATGCTGTGTCACGCTGACGGTGCGGTGCTGCTGCTGCCGACCACGACGACGACGACGACGACGACAACGACGACGAAAGGGATAAACACAACGCGAGGGGATCGGTTGTAATCAGAGCTTTTTGTGGTTAAGAAGTGTTGGCAGTCGGGCGACTCAAGTGGTCCCCCGAACGGCTGTCCACTTTTCAATGCAAATGAGCCCCACCGGTCCAGGAAAGGAAAGGAAAGAGTGCAGTAGTGTTTCTGCGGGTGTTGCCGGTTGGCAGCGTCAAGCAAGCGGTCATACACCGCGGGTCGTTTAGCGATCGTATTCCCATGCATGCTGGTGGCGCTGCTCCTCCGCCGGTGTGTGTCTGGGTACAGTGGTAGAGTTCTGCTCACCAACCGGCAGTTGGCGGCAGGTTGTGTCAGTCAGTCAGTCAGTGGTCTCCACCGTCGGCGATCGTATCGAATTGCTCGTTTCTCACACTTTTTGTGCCGCCACAGAATCCTCTCTCTTCCTGAGCACACATCCAACTATCCGAAAAAATCCTTTCTCAAGAACAATAGCACATACTCCTGGTTTCAACCTTTACGAACCTTTACTGTCGCGCCATGTTTAATGGATTTCATCGAGTAAAGTCTCGTTAGAGGATTTTTTAGAGGCATATTAACTCTTTACTTTGCTTCCGACGCAAAAAAAGAACTGAAGCTGCAGGCCATCAGAACGTTGAAGATGATGCAGACGTGTCGATGCTAGATTTCCGAAAATTCAATCGCGTCGCGGACGCTCCCCCGAAGACCCCGGACCGCGTTGTGCATACCGCGTTTGAATATTCGGAATCGGCACGGAGGACAACAGTCCAAGTTCTCGGGAAAGATGGCCAGCCATCGATAAGCCTCGTTGGTTTGGTGACCACCGACCATTGGCGAGCTCGAACCCAGCGGGCCAATGTAGTGCACCGCGGCCGTGGAAGCTGCTTCAGATTTGAACTCAAACGATTGCGGTACGGTCCCAACAGCGTTCACCGTGGATGCAAATGCTTCTCTTCGCCACATTAAAGGAAGCGTTCACCGCGTTAGTGGAATAAGAGAGACGCTTCCTCTCCGTGCTCGGTCTTTGCATTCGATTTTGTTGCCGGGTCTGCCCGTTGGCATGACTGTTCCTGGCCAGGCTACTAGCCAGCATCAGCAAAGGGTTAGCGAGCAGCAGCTGATTTGCGAAACAATTTCAAGACAATGTCCCTTTCCACGAAACCGAGCGCTGCTCGATCTTTTTCTCTTTTTCTACCGCAAAGCGACCAAACCGACTGGGTTCGTGTGGCGACGACGACGACGACGATGATTCGCGGTAACCAGATTACGTGCCTCGTTCCGTCGCTCGTTTCCGTTTTGACGCGGCTATCCGTTCATCGGGTGGGCGCGTTTTTTTTTTTTGGCGAGTTTATTATTATGCAAAACAGAACCGAGCGCAATGGTCTCCGCCAATGTAGACGGTGACGCCGTCATCATCATCATCATCAACGTCTAGGCTCAAGGCAGCAGACGGTACGCTCACGTGTCCGTACTGCGTGATACTGGGACCCCCCCCCCGGGGGGTCCAGAGAGGGTTTTTGAGCGTACAACACGGCAGCAAGGCACTGATTGTGCCCGTGGTCCGTTTAATGTGGAAAACAAGTAAAATTACTAATAAAACGACCAAGGCAACAACAGGGCCGCCGGGCGAAAGCGGATGTTTGGCCGCGGTGCAGCTTGACCGACGCAGCAACATGAATAGACAAGGGATGACATGTTTTCTAAATTGCTACCAGATAAGAGAGAGAGAGAAAGTCCTGTTCACTCCGCAGCTTGCCGCTTGCCGCAGATTGTCACTCTACCCATTTTTGGCGACATTAGGAGACCAATCAAAATGGTCACTACGACGTAATGTCCGTCGCTGGCTACTACACTGTCATTATGAGCATTTTTTTACAGTAAGTCGATGGTATACCGATGTAATTGAATCTAGAGACTTAATTCGTGTTACATAAAAGGCTAAATTGAAAGAGAATTTTACTTCAACTAAAACATGACAAAGTTTAAAAGCAAATACCGCTTAAATACATTTAATGATGTGGGAAGCTCAAGTACCGTCGAAGAATCCATACAAATGCATCACCTTCCGGCAACAGTACTCCACGATGCGATCGTCGACCAATTTCCTCATCAATCGATACAATACGTATCGGTATCGATCGCGAAATCAGATGAAAGCCACTTTGCCGACAGTATGCTGCATCCAGCGGCCGTTGCGCGGTAATCTGATCCGGCGGCAACGATGTTGTGATTGCTTGCGATGGCTAAATGTTTTACAAACAATCGCCCGTTGAAAAGGGAGAGCGATGGGCGTTACTACCACTCCCTCAACACATCTGGTGAAGCATCTGGCGGGACAGCAGCGGACTGCACGCACCAGTGTATCACGTAAACAGCGGCCATTGGAATTAGCGGCTTTGTTGGCGCCTTGTACTGCTTCCCTTCTCATAAGTACTTTTGAGCCAATCTGTCTCTACAATACCGCAAACTCCCATTTGGGTACAGATTTACAACAACTTCTCCCTTACACCCCGAATGTATGGTTCCTCTTTCCTGGCAGGTGTGCTGTAAAATGAAAACTCTTCAGATCAAAGAAAGAAGGACGTCATTCTTATGCTCTACTTTCACGTGTTGCTTTGCATCGCATGCCTGTTTCGTCTTCGAGCTCCGTTTGCCTTTTTGGTTTCGATTCCCCTTTTGAGACGTTCTGAAGGCGCTCCCCAAATTCTGCGAAATGTTTGCGTCGATTCTGATGCTGCGTCTAGGTGATGCGTTGCGCGTATCACTGGCATTCACTTATCTATCGCTCCAATCAAGCGACAGTGGCGCGAGAAGTGCCGCGAGTAATACGAGCACAGAAATATTCAAATGTGATTACATGATAATGTTGTTACCGTCACCGTTCGCCCTCCCTTGCTCTCTCGACTTACAGCGAAGCAGTTGAAGTGTAATCGAACCAGCTCAAGGGTATGACTTTGAAAACTCGATTAGATCAGTCATATGGTCGTATAAATAAATTGATGAAGCCAGGAGAACGGAGTGGACCCACTGAAGCGGCAATAATAATGGCGGCTGATGATGAACGGCAGTTGACGCGTGCAAAGCGCCAGCAAATTAATGGGTTTTTTTCGCTCCCTTTCGAATCACTAATTGATGGTCCGGAATCGCAATAACGGTGGTGCTACTAACCCTGCATCCCAGCATCGACTCGTATTTGCAACCGTTGGTGATACTTCTGCCCCGCTACAAATTGCACCTCCCAGACCCAGGGGGGTTCGCATGGATTGTTGTCACCAAGCGCATTGCGATCGTATAGACGACTGCTGAACGGAACATTCATTCGTTCTGTTGTGCATTTAATTCAAGTATGTGTTTTGCTTCGCTTGCGGCAATAATTAGAACATTACCAGGGCAACCGGATTCTTTTTCTTTATGATTCGAATCGAGCAACATTACCAAATACCAAATTGATGAACAAGTAAGGCAGGTGGGCGATGAGATACAATAATTTCAATCTATTAAGTATGCTTTAAACAAATACCTTTGTTTACGAGGAAACAAGGGGTGCATTCTGCGCCAACTTGATAGCAACCGGCCTACACCACGTAGGGGGGTAGAGGATTGCCAAAAGGGTTTTGTATCGTTTCCATATCAAACGGTTTCGCCCAGTGGTGCGATTAGCAACCGAACTGCTGTTGTTACCGATAGAACGAACGAATATCGTTAATGTTTGCTTCTTAAAGCGGGCCTACCATTTTGAAATTTTGTTTGTATTTTTCGCATATTTCTGTTTTTCCACACAATTGCGGCCTAGAACATGGGCATGCGTGGCCATGCTGGTACAGTACGCAAACATCAATTATCTAATTGCTAGCAAACTCGACGATTTATCAAATGTGGAACCTCCCCTTTTTGATTTCTGAGAACACGGTTCGGTTCGTAACGCAAATGATGATTTAACTGCCCGTTTTACTTGCCCTGCAGCACACGCAGACGGAGCAGGATACTCGGCCAGGCCGCTCGGTCAAACTTCTTTCGCGCCTGCCTTGCCATGCGCCACGTACACGTGTCCGAAAGATTACTAATGAAACTTCGTCATCCCGTTTCTCTCCCCCCTTTCCCTCCTTGCAGGTTTAAGAACGGAAAACCACATCCCTGGAGCAAGGACGTGTCCTCGTTCATCGTGTATCCGGAGGCGGCTAACCAGACGATCTACAGCCCACGGCTCGAGGAGAATGACGTCGGCAACTACACGTGCATTCTGCGCAACGAAACGCACACCATACACCACAACATTGAGCTGCGGCTGCAAGGTAGGTGCATCATATCAGCAGACACTGTGCTGTGCACTTGCTAATCACGGAACCGGCTCTCTCTCTCTGTCCCTCCATCATCTTACAGACAAGCTAGACAATCCGATGCCAACGTTCCGGCCCAAAGATCTGACGGTGGACGTCGGCGAAAGCGTCCGGTTCTACTGTGAGGCGTTCGTGGGCAACCTCTATCTACCGGACGCCACCAACCAAATCCAGTGGATGCAGATGTTTGACGACAAACCACACTCCATCACCGATGGCGAACAGGTGAACGTGACACGGTACGTATGCCTGCCAAAAGCGCCACTTAGTACCTCGTTGGCCTTCAACAATGTAGCTCTGACCTCATTTTGTTCTCCCCTTCCCCCCCCCCCCCCCCGCGGGCGTTTTTCCAGTGAGGAAGGCCAAATCATTGGCTCGTACCTGTCGATACCGATCATTCAGGCGCACCACTATGGCCGCTACCGGTGCCAGATCGTGTCCGGCAACTCGGCACAACCGCTCGAGCTGAACGTGCTGCTGTCACCGATCGAGCTGAGCACCATGAGCGAATCGCAGCTGTCCATGCTCGTCTACATCACGGCCACGTTCCTGTTTTTGGTGGTCGTGCTCGTCTTTTGCATCCACCGGACGGTACAGCAACGGGCCGCCGGCAAGAAGGACAACAATAAGCTCTGCTCAGCCTCGTTCATCGCCGGCCATGCCGATCACCACGAGAGTGTGTAAGACCGAGTAGGAAGCGGTGGCATGCATGCATGAGGGATGGTCAGAGGACGATGGTCCAGCAACCAGCACCCGGGGGAGTCCGGGGTGAACCTCTTCGATCCTTTGACAACCCGTCCTCCCACGTCCCACGTCATCACAGGAACCCATTAACATCCTAGAGAGAATACTCTCCTTATGGTTCTTCCGGTGATTGGCTTGGCTTGGCGAAAGATAAAGACGAACGCGGCTAAAGGACGAGGTGTTGCAGGGCTCTATGCTGTAGCTGTTGCTCATGCTCATGTCTCATGTCTGTGCGTATGTGTGTGTGTGTGTGTATGTGTGTGTGTACATGAATGTATTATCGGCCACTGCCTAAACACTGTTATTGTGGCCGACCCCGTATACTACTAAATCCTGCGTGCTCGTACGCTGGTGTGTGATCTTCTTCCGGTTTATGGTGCCGGATCTTTTGGTCGGAAAGCAAAGCACCACACGTCTGCTCTCTTCGAATCGCTGAACAGAACTTGTTTTGTTGTAGCTCGTCCGGACGAAAAATCCACAACGATGTCCCCCCATAGGCCCGAAACCGCAGCAAGAAGAAGAAGCAGATACAAGTTTTGCTAAAAGCAATCATTAGATTTAAGCAAGGAAGAGAGAGTGTAGGAGCGCATAGTGAGAGGGGGGAGGGGGGGGGGGGGAGAGGGAATGATAAAAACCAAGATAGACTGTTTTGTGTGGCCAGTCCAGGAAGGCACAAGAAATTTTGCTGCATCCCGGGAGAAATAGGGCTTGTTTCAAAAACATAAACTAAAACTCTCCAAAATGCCACAAAGCACCAGAGGTAATTGTGTGGTGGTGGATCGTTTCCTCTGTAATCCATAAAATATGTCACTGTTTATCCAATGGTGCCAGGGATACAGCGGATACGTGGTCAGATTTAATGCAAAAAAGAATATCCAGCATAAAAACCCCCTCTTATCACCCAAACTACTCGCAATAATGGAAAACTAGCATCACTAAACAAACGCAAAAAAGAGGGGAGAATCGTACTAAAGAACGTTGCAACTAAAATACAACAGTGCTTATGGATCGGATGCTACTTATATAGAACACACTGCACCCTATGGAGAGAAAAGCCAAATGCATGGTGGAGGTGAACCTTTCATCTTCTGTACATAAACGGAACGGTTGCGATCCTCGTGATCTCCAGGCGAGCGAGTTGATCTCCGCGAAGAACAGTGACGGCTGGTTTGTGCGCCGGCTTCTTGCTAAACGGTTAATGCTTTAGCTAAGTACTTTATTTATTGATGAGCGATTCGTTCACGTTTTCCGTTGTACAAACTAATCTAATTCGATGTGAATGTATGGTAAGCAAACGAAGCGAAAGCGAGAATAAGAAACTGGAAAATTCATAAACACTATTAACGCTCCAGTGGCTCCAGTAGCAGAAGCGAAAAATTCCTTCGGAGCTATGATAGTCGCACAACTGCCGACAGCTGCCGCCGTTGGATTAACAGTTGATTTCGAAAATCTTTGGCATGGTATAGGGGTAAAGTCCGTGATGAACGCATTATGTATTAAATTATTTGTTATGCGCTTAGTTTAGTTATCGAAATCGGAAACGAAAGCAGCGGAATTAAGTGATAACGCGATGCTGGGGTGAGTGTGAGCGTAGGGATTGGAAGGAATATCGATTTTAACCACGATACTACGCAAGTGGTAGCGTACTTTGTGAAGACTCATAACACTCCGCCACAGGAAAGAGAGTAAAACGATGCGAGCCCGCGGAGAGAGCCGGACATTGGCGGCAGAAGTCAGTGCTGGACAAAGACTACCGATTACGTATTATGATCGATAATCAAATTTACAGTGAAATAAAATGTCTAAAATTGTCGTAAGGAATTTTGTGCATGTGTTTGTTTGATATTCGCGTCATTAAATTGAAAGAATCTCTTGTTAATTCTTAAGAAAACACGCAAAAACTTAATTGTCCGGCCATTCAGTCGTTACCGACGGTATTTACATGTTTAAAGTTGAAAAATGTGGTTCAAAACAATACTCCTAGACAGCGCAATAGCGGTGATTGGTTTCAGCCGTTTCCGCCAGGGGTAGCAAGTGAGCATTTTGACAGCTGTCAAGACGCTGTATGTGTGTGTGTGAGTTGTTGTTGTTGTTTAGGTCTCTGGTTCCCGTTCCGAGTTCCGAGGAAAATCGCAGTTAAAAGTTGGCGCTTTTCGCCTTTTCCGTGCATTATAAGAACCCTCTCGTGCTCGCTCTCGTTAGATAAGTCGCGAGGCTTTTTGTTAAGCATGACTTCACCTGTTTAGGGAACAACACTTTCGTTATCGGTTTCTAAAACTGTGCAGTAGTTAATCTGCAAATTACTCATTATCCGGCCTAACAGCGGCTCGTTCCGCGATCTGTGCAATATGTTTTGTTGTCTCAAAAATTGCCTTAATGGCGTGCTGCCAGCGCAAACGGTGCACATCAAGAAATCCCACAACCCCGTCCAGCTGGACTCCGGCCATATGGGTAATAAGCGCTCGGTCTGGGAATTCCCAGCGAGCATCATAACACTTTCGCTTATCTCCCTCTCTTCCGCTTTGCAGGCCACGAGGTAGTGATAATAAAGAGCGGGTTGCGTGCCTGCGGTACTGGTGGCGTCCTAGCGAATGCGCCGCTCGTCCAATCGAAATCATATTTTGAGGTAAAACTGCAGCAATCCGGCCACTGGTCGATCGGCCTAGCTACCCCACAAACCGATCTAAACCAGGCGGTCGGAGGAAAGGATAAAGAATCGTGGTGTCTTACCTCAAATCACCTGGTGCTTCACGGCGGCGAGGCCATCCATCGGTTAGAAGGTAGCACGGCAGCAGGGGCATCAGCGTCGGAAGGCGATCCGGAACATACCACTGATGGTGCTTCGTCGGTCGAGTTGATGACACCTGTATCGGCACCAGTTTTCCCTGCTGCAACACCGGTTGGAACGGTGGGTGCGAACAGCACCGGATTACCCCAGGAAGGAGACACGATAGGGGTCGCGTACGATCACGTAGAGCTAAACTTCTACCTGAACGGCCGCAATCTCAACATACCGGTGCTGAACGTCCGTGGTACGGTGCATCCCTGTCTGTTCGTCGACGACGGTGCCATCCTCGACATAGTGCTGGACAACTTCACGTACGGACCACCGGCTGGCTTCGAGCGGATTCTAATCGAACAGTCACTTCTTTGATTGCACTACCCGCTGGCTCTAGTTGGCTTGGCAGCAGTTATGGCGCTTCCTCGAGGGTCCCAGTGTTCGATGCGAATTTCGGAAGCGCTCCACTCAGCGATGATCCGTTACGCGAGCGGATATCCGTTTCATTTCCCTTTTCTACTAACAATCTGTCGGTACGCTTCGTGAATGTTGAGTAAAAATTCTCTATGAAAAGCAGATCATTGTTAACAACAGTTGAGTTACTAGGATTACCGGTTGCCGGGGTTACAGTCAAAGAAGCCTTCCCTTATAAATTCTTGCCTGTGACCAACTACCACTAAAAAACAAAGAGTGCCAACGAGTGCTCATCTGGCTGGCTGTCTGCCCTCTTTAGCTATCGCTTACCTCAAACCGTAATCGGAAAAATCTATGTTATAAAGTGAAAGGAATGAAATGGAGTAACAACAAATTGTCAAGGCGAAAGTTATATCGGCATTCCCTCTAATCGTACTGTTAACTTTCCTACTATCTCTATCTCTCTATCTCGCGCTACCTGCTGCTTTACT